>NC_053025.1:317108325-317436063 GCF_003073215.2 Triticum urartu
AACCCCTTGTGACGATCGCCCGCCCATCCTTCACCGCCTTCAGGAATACTTCTAGAGCATTATCATGGTAGCATGAATTATATACTTTAACCTTAGTTGCCTCCACTCCGGTCATGTAGTTTGCAAGGTAATAATCAATAAATAGCTTCGGAAACCACTGAAAAGAGAAAAATATTAGATACTGAGGTCTAATAGAGTAACTTGTTGTGGGCAGGGGGAAAAGCAACACATTACTTACCATCCTAAAGTTCACTGTTGTCTTTGACAAAGTGTAAATAAAGAGCTTAATTCCAATCACCCGTTTCTTCTGCCTAACAATCTTTCTTAGTTTCCTCACTTGACGCTTGTTCATACATATCTCATTGCCCCATACGCAAAAGGGATCGAAGTGTGGATCAGTACCGCTCATATATGTACCTACAAGCAACCACTAAATGTTAGAAGCTACACTGAGATTACACAAATGATGTAAAGTACAACTACCTATGTTCCTAAGTACAAGTATTTTTTGAGATTTCAATATGAACTACATACGGATGTATATAGAATTATAGATATAGTTTAGATTAGAATCTAGATTCACTCATTTTGCTCCTTATGTAGTATATATTGGAATCTCTAAAAATACTTATATTTAGGAATAGATGGTGTATAAGACATGGGATGCAGCTAACCTCGATGGCAAACAACAACATCGCCCATTGTAGCCCTGTGTAAGTACATGGAAAGCCAATGTTAACTACAACACTACAATAGGGTTAACATCCACCAAAAATAGCAAATGGTAATAAAACGGCAGCATCTGTAGTGATATCTTGATTGTGAAAGAGTAGCACGGTATCAAAGGGATGGATTAAAAAATGGATACAATTGTTAATTGCAACAGGCTTAACAACATCCTAATTCATGTTTTGTAAGTTTGTAGCCATTGAAATACAAATCTTTAAAAATGGATACAACTATTAATTGCAACAGGCTTAATGGCCATTGAAACCGGTACTGATAAAAATGCAATTGGCAGAGTTAAACATCATTGGGCAGGTGCTGCCAGAGCAGATAATGGCCCAGTTGTCTATAAAAAGGTAGGGAAAAAATAGCTAAAACGTGTTAGGCATGTTTACTACAACATGTTTAATACATCGATCGTACAAAACATAGCCATTAATTGCAACTGGTATTGGTAAGATTGAACCGGTGAGTACATACTTGGTAAGCCCTAAGAGGTAGTTGCTGGGGCACTTCATCTTGGCCAGAGCCCGCCCAAAATCAGCTGCGGCAGAGGCGAGCTGTTCCTCCGGGTCGAAGCGTGGATCAGTGCCACTGACATGTGTACCTACAGGCAACCAGTAAATGGTAGAAGTTAAACTGCAATTACACAAATGATGTGAAATACTGTAAGACATGGGATGCAGCTAACCTCGACGGCAAACAACAGCATCGGCCATTATGACCCTACGTAAGTACATGGACAAGCATGTTAAGTAGAAGAGGGTTAGCATCCACCAAAAATAGCAAATGGGCAACATCTCTAGTATATCTTCATTGCGAGAGTAGCATGGTAGCAAATGGACAGATTAAAAAATGGATACAACTATTAATTGCAACAGGCTTAACAACATCCTAAGTCATGTTTTGTAAGTTTTTAGCCATTGAAATACAACTGTTTAAAAATGGATTCAACTGTTAATTGCAACATGCTTAATAGACATTGAAACCGGTACTGATAAAAATGCAATTGGCATAGTTAAACATCACAAGGCAGGTGCTGGCAGAGCAGAGAATTGCCCAGATGTCTATAAAAAGGTAGGGAAAGTAACAAAAACGTGTTAGGCATGTTTACTAGAACATGCTTAATACATCGACCGTACATAACATAGCCATTAATTACTACTAGTATTGGTAAGATTGAACTGGTGAGTACATACTTGGTAAGTCATGAGAGGTAGTTGCTGGGGCACTTCATCTTTGCTAGAGCCTGCCCAAAGTCAGCAACGGCGAATGCGAGCTGTTCCTCTGGGTCGAAGCGTGGATCAGTGCCACTGACATGTGTACCTACATGCAACCAATAAATGGTAGAAGTTAAACTACAATCGCACAAATGATGTGAAATACTGTAAAACATGGGATGCAGCTAACCTTGATGGCAAACAACATCATCGGCCGTTATGACCCTGCGTAAGTACATGGACAGGCATGTTAAGTACAATAGGGTTAGCATCCACTAAAAATAGCAAATGGGCAGCATCTCTAGTGATATCCTGAGTCATGTATTGTAAGTTTGTTGCTGGTATTGGTGAAATTGAGCTGGACACATTAATGTTTGAACATCACACAGTGTGCAGTATTGAAATAAACAAGGCGTGAACATGCTTAATACATCAACCGTACAAATCATAGCCATTGTAAGTGGTATTGGTAAGATTTAGCTGGTCAGATCTTACCTATTAAGTCCTGGGGGGTAGTCGCTGGGGGACTTCATCTGGGCCAGAGCCTGCACCATGTCGTCGACGGCAGCGGCGGAAGCGGAGGCGAAGTCTTCCTCCGGGTCAACATGCACAGCGGCCATCGCGCCATGGACCACCATCAGCTCCTAGCGATGGGGATTTGGAGGCATGAGGATGTTTTGTAGGAGCCATTTAAGCAATTAGGCCAGGGATGTGATAGATATCGGTGGGTTACCTGACTGGATCCGAGCAGAACGTAGATGTAGTTGAAGCTGTGGTTGCGGCGGTGGCGGTTTGAGATGCCGGTAGGGGGAGGCACGAGGGGGAGGGGATATCGAGGGTGGGGATGTGGTTGGAGGAATAAATTCTGAAATCGCGCGCCTAATGAAAATTTCACTGCGAAACTTGAAACTTGGGCGGGCAAAACACAGAACACAGACGAAGCGCGTAAAATACTTGTGTGCGAGAAAAAAGAAAGTTGGCAGATCCCGTCTCCAAAAAAATGTACATGTGTACTTGATTTTTTTGAGTCAATGGTACGCCTGGTTTATTAGGAAACATCGCACAGGTAACTGACTTATGGGTCATTAACGCAAAAAACGCAGACGGGTACGATAAAGAAACCATGTGTTTTGTGATCTTCTAATGATTAACGCAAGAAAATGCACATGTGCACACATGCTAATCAACGCTCAAAGCCCTCAAAGGATGCTCTTACCGACATTGTATGTTAATACTACAAACTTAAAATACTATTGGTAATTTGCTCTAATACTACAAACTTAAACTACTTCTCACATGCTGCTTCGATCTCCGCCAAGCTCTCCTCGACACGGCATGCGGCCTATTTTTTCTTGCGGCGATGGGGCTCTCTTTTCTTGACTGCTTTCTGCCTTTTCTGCTCCCTTTAGATCCACCACCCATTCGGCCATGGCAGCCTCAAATTCCGCCCATGTAACTGTCTGGCCGCCAGCAGCGATGAACTCGGCGCGGTGAGATGCCATCGCTTCCTTACCATGTGTGCGGTTGCGGTCGGCGAGGAACGCGGCACGGCGGGATGCCATCGCTCCCTTACCAGTTACTGTGCGCCGCTGTGCCATGGACGACGCCTGGAGAGAGCTCTAGGACGGAGGGGCCGGGCAGCCATACAGTGCGGTGGTATTCAAGAGCTCAACGACAAACAACAACAGAAATTTGGCTTCCCTTACAATTTTGCTCGTTCATTATCACACATGGTTCATCTCTGTCGCTTCTGGAAACAGTGTGCGCTGAGCCTATTGTGTGTTGCATTATGATTGGCCGGAACCCCAGCCACGCGGATCGCGCGTGTGCACTGTAGGATGTGCCTTGATCGAATGACAATACCCGTCCCTCACATCACACCTGTGCACCTGTAGCTGGATTGGATTTATATGCGCTAAATGCCTAGAAAATGCACATAATCCCCTAAATATGGTAAATGAGCCTGGAAAAATGCCAATTTTGAACACGGTGATTTGCAGGGTGTATGTTCATCGTATAAAATAACTCCAGGGAAAAGAACGAAGAAAATTTGGATTCCCCTTCAATCTTGGTGATTTCCCTCTCCAAAGCATCGAACTTCTTTGGTGATGGTTCGATTTATGAAGGGCGTGCATGACGACATAAGCCAAACCTTCTCTAATTTTTACCAGTGCATGGTGAGTTCATACCATGGCACACCATGCCAGGCGTCATGTTTTTCAAGAATTTATTTCATTTTTCTATAGTTGAAAACCCAATAAACAAACGTTTGTGGTTGACTATTGCCACACATTTCATCGAAATATCCGCCCCTTCCTTGTAAAAGGCATGAGAATTTACTAAATGGCATGAGCATAGTTTTTAGGCTGTTCTTGTGCATCCTTTCATGCAACGATTGTTTGAACTTGAATTATGTGCATTAATGCCTAGGAAATGCACATAATCCCCTAAATATGGCAAATGAACCCGGAAAAGTGCCAAATTTGAACACAGTGATTTGCAGGTTGTATGTTCATCATAGAAAAAACTCGTGGACAAAGGACAAATGAAATTTGGATCCCCTTCAATCTTGGTGATTTCCCCCTCGAAACCATGAAACTTCCTCGGTGATGGTTCGATTTATGAAAGGCGTGCATCATGACATAAGGAAAACATTCTCCAATTTTTACCAGGGCATGGTGAGGCCATACCATGGCACCTCGCCAGGCGTCATGTTTTCCAACCATGTGTTTCATTTTTTATATAGTTGTTAACCCAGTAAATGACGCGTTGATGGTTGACTATTGCCACAAATTTCCTTGAAATATCTGCCCATTCCTTGTAAAAGGGATGAGAATGTACTAAATAACACGAGCATGATTTTCTAGACCGTTCTTGTGCACCTTTTCATGCACCAATTGTTCGAATTTGAATTATGCCCATTAATGCCTAGAAAATGCACATGATCCCATCAAATATGGTAAATGAGCCCGGAAAAATGTCAAATTTGAACACGTTGCATTTCAGGCGGTATGTTGATCGTTGGAAAAAAACTGAATGACAAAATAGGACGAAAATTTGGATTCCCCTTCAATCCTGGGGATTTCCCTCTCGAAAGCATGAAACTTCCTCAGTGATGGTTCGATTTATGACGGGCGTGCATGATGACATAAGCCAAACCTTCTCAAATTTTTACCAGGGCATGGTGAGGTCATACCATGGCACCATGCCAGGCGTCATGTTTTTTAAGCATTTATTTCATTTTTTCTATAGTTTAAAACCCAAGAAACAAACATCTCACTACAAAAAAATACACTTCCGTGATGATACGTGTTTGTCACAGTAGGTCACGTTTTCTATCATGCATGTACATCCATGCCAAATTTATGACAGAATCAAGATAGAAATACTTGTGCTGTCGTAGAAGTGTTCCATGACATTACCAAAATTATCATCATGGAAGTGTCCACTTCCATGACGATAAATCACGCGTCATGGAAGTGCTTTCATCAAGGGTGACTGACACATGGCATCCACCGTAACGGGTCGCCGTTAAGCCATCAGGTCTGGTTTTGGATCCGATAACCCGTTAACAGCCTGGACCAATGAGGATTTCCACGTGTAAAATTGTCATTGGCCGGAGGAAACACATGTTGGCTCACCGTTGGGATAGATGTCATCCATTCATTGGACAGCAAGCACCTATGATAGCTCGACACGTGGCACGGCCCAACAGATGCCCATTCTGGTGAAAAGGCCGGCTTATTTTACTTGATCAAAAGGTAATGGGCCGGCCCACGGAAAGCATGTTCCTGTATAGCCCATTTACGGCCCGCTAACTCACGTCCCGTTACGGCCTATCAGAATTAAGCCCAGTAGCTTCATATGGGCCGTCCAATATGATTCCAGCCCATTGTAACTTCTGGCCCATGTATGGCCCATGATGTCTGTCGTTCCATACGAGGCCATTCGTAACTCTTGGCCCACTAACGGCCCATAGTGAAGCAATGAACAGTGTATCACTTCATACACACTAACGACCAATTATTCCATTGGCCCGTTTCCAACCCGTGTTATCTTTCGGCCTTCTCAGGGCCCATTTATTCTTGGGCTTATTTCCAGCATTCGGTTACTTACGTCCCGTTACTGGCCTTTTCTGCTTGTGGGCCAAATGCAGCCCGTGGTTACAATCAGCCCATTTGCGGCCCGTTAATCCGTTGGGCCGTTTTCATAGCGTCATCAAATACGACCGATTAACGACGGCCCGTTATTGTCGGCCCATGAACGGGTGATTCCAAATCTAGCCCATTTACGGCCCATAATGCGGTTTGTTATTGGCCCATGTTTAGCCGATCGATCATACGACCCGTATAAGGCCCATTGATGCTACGAGCCGTAGAAGGCCCATTGTTTCTACGGCCCTTACAACGCCCGTTGTTTCTACTGCCCGTAGGAGGCCCATGGTAACTATAGTAAATATGTAGCCCATGGTTATTGTGGCCTAGTTTTAAAAAATGGTTATTGCGGCCAAACCGTGGAAAAAAGAACTGCACTGACTACAAGCAAACAAATAAACAAGACAACAAGGAAATAAATAAGCAAGCAACTTATGCTAGGCTATCACGGCTATTACACATATTACATCCACTGGGCATCAAAGTTCGCCACCAGTGGAAATATAGGGAAGAAAGCAACATATCATATACACTGGTTGTCAATGTTGGCGACCAGTGCAAATAAACGCTGCAGCAAAACAAGTCTAGAACTGAAACCACTTCAGAAGATCTCAAGAAACAATATCCTGGGTACCCGTAATACTGGCAAGATGCTTAGCAAGCTTATTAACTTTCTCTTGTTTGGCGCTTAAATCCTCAAGAGCTTGCTGTTGCACCAGAAAGTATGCATCTGAATTCTGCAGGGACTTCCTCAGTCCTTCAGCTTCCTGTCGCAGCACATCTGATTGATGTCTTTCAACTTAAAGTTGAGACTCAAGAAGACGAACTGATTCAGGTAGCAAGTTCGAAGAGCTTGTGCCAACAGTAGTGGACAGTAACTCGAACACTACATCAAGACATGACTTTTGGGTTCTCTCACTGTCGTCCAGATAGTTTTTATCAGCTTTCTTGGAGACCAACAGGGATGTCTCACTATCTTGAACCTTATCTGCATTACTTCCTTTACCATGGCATAACAGGGTACTGTTCTCCAATATTTTGTCCGCATTCTAAAAGAGAAACAAGCAGACACATCAAAGGTTTACCATGTTGTATATGAAACTCATTTTGGTAAATCTGTTCAGTAGTAAAGTGGACAGGATAACAACATGAAACAAACATATATCTATGTACTATGGTCACTTTATGGTCTATATCATTCTAGTTTTTGTTGCCAAATCAAGATAGAGACACAGTTCAAATAATATTTGTTCAAGACAAAGCAGAATAGACAGAATATAAGTGTGGGAAACTATAGAGCAATAACAACACTTGTAATGTGCATGACATGAGAACATAACTGTTTATTCAATTGAAACTAAAATAAACATAGAGCAAGTTACAACAGCAAACCAGCTAAAGAAACAGGTTTAAAACATACCTGTTGCGCCATTGGAGTTTCAATTCCATCCTTCAAATTTGAAAATAGTTGGTATGAGTAAATACGGTGATGCAAGAGCAAAGGAGTATGAACCATAGCTACAGAACCTGACCTGAGAACAATTCTTCTTCTCCTTTAAGCGTTGAGTTAGGATTGGAATGGTGGTCCTCGTGCTTTGGGCACTGCAGTTCCCTTACTAACTGATCGTGTTTGGCTGCTCTATGGTGGAGACGGTGCTGTGTCAACTAGAATTGGGTTACTATCTGCTGGGGTTGGGGTTAGAAGGGGAGTAGCTGGTTCTCTGTCCAACTGGATAGGGGTACAATCTACGAGAGTCTGGGTTATGTGTGGTGGGGCTGGTCCTTGGGCAAGTACAACCGTGGTTCTATCTGCATCAAGTGGTAGCACTATCTTTTCTGAAGACCGTGTTGTTACTCCCTTAGATACCGCCATCACCCTCTCCAATTCAAATGGCTGATAAACAAGAAAAGTAATTGAATGTACAGACATTGAATGATAAAACAGGTGCAATGGATAATGGGGAATAAAAGAGGGCATGAAATAATACACATTTATGTTGTCTAACCAAACAGGATAGCATGACACAATTTCACATATATGATGGCTAACTAAACAGGATAGCATGACACAATTTCACATTATGATGGCTAACTAAAAAAGATGGAAAGACATAGTTCAAAATATGATGACTATGTAAACAAGATGACATGATATAACTATATAATGTGTTTATTAAATAGGTTGGTATGCCATAATTCACATACATGCCACCTATGGAAACATGATAGCATGATATAATTCACGGATAGAATGACATAATTCAAAATATGATGACTGTAAACACTAAACAGGATGAGATGATATAACTATATGATGTCTTTATTAAATGGGTTGTCATGCCATAATTCAGATACTGTGGGGACCCCGAGTCATAAGTCGAGATCACCGAATGCACGTGTACAGTGATTCTAGAGATCAATGCTCACTGAACACACAAAAGATGAATAACAAGAGTCTTACATCCATACATACCGTCTTACACAAATTATGACCATTATGGTCAAGTCTTACATAGATAAAGCCATAAGGGATGAATACCAAATAAACTTAGGCAGCGGAAATCTTCGTCGATAAGTAAAACCCATGCCATCTGCCTTAACCCTACAGGCATACTGACTGGGAAACGTCCTAGTTCGCATGTTCGTCTCCAAAGAACTCTTCTTCGAACTCCTGTTCTTCCATGCCTGGCCAATTAAATAACCAGTGGCAAGCCAATGAGTACTTTGAATGTACTCGCAAGCAACCCATGATTGGAAGAAGGCACAATAATGCAATGATATAGCACTAAGTAGGTAGTTTGCAGAAAGCTAGTTTTGAGTGCAATGACATGATCTATCAACCTGTAAAGTATGCATCATGAGAGTACAGATGTCCGTATAAACAAGTTACATATATCAACATAAGCGAAGTTGGACACCAATCCAACTTGATCGTAGTGTCAAGCCATCTGACTTAACCCAAATAGTTTTATCAACACACACACATAGTTTGTAAAACTCTGGACATAGTTTAAGCAGCACCGCCCAACTGTCCTTGACCGTGGACACGGCTATTCGAATAGTTTTACACTCTGTAGAGGTTGCACACTTTACCCACAAGATCCGGGGAACTTCCGTGTCATCCACGACCCGCGGTACCTCAATTACCCGGGGTAAGCACCCGATCACTATCTTTCCCTAGACGACACTAACAAGGAGTCCACTCATTGTTCCATATCCTCACGATGTACATCATACGAGACTCACTCGAGATCGTAACATCCGAGACGGGACACAACGGTGTATCCGGTGCCCTATGAAAACAGTCATGGCCGCCCTACCTGGCATGACCCCGTCCTGAGAGAGAGAGAGCACCAACTCTCCCCCGTCATTAGTAATGCGGGCTCCAAGCTAGTATCGGTACACCACTTCGTCATCAAGTGGTTACCCATCTCATTATCTCCCTCGGGCATAAGTCGCACCCGACGGGGTTTTCGAAAAGTCTTTTGGAAATACTTTGTCTCCATCACCATGCATATTCCCATCCCTTTTTGCGTAGCAAATACTTTAGCATCCTATCTACTCCCACCGGCATAACCGTCATAGAAAGGTAGGGTCATGCATCATGCAAGTGTCAACGAGAAAAGCAACGGAGGCACCACCTCAAGTGGTCACCATTTTATCATGACTTCGATGCAAGAAAAAAGTGCCATATGACATGCACAAAAAGGGTTTCTTAGACATGGTCAAACGGCTGCTTGCCTGTTTTAACAAAGTCTTCGAGGTCTTCAAATATCTCTGGTCCAACTCCGAGCATTTCGTCTACTTCCTCAACTATCGTCGGAAGCAACCATAATAAGCAACACAACAAGGCAGAAAATAAAAGTTCTCTAAAAATATTAATTTGACTTTTCTAGGGCATCTCTGGTTATATGAAAAATAACCAGAGTGGTTTCATTGGAATTGGGCCAGTGTTGATATGATGGAATCAAGGGGTTTATGTATTTGCAAGAAGTGTACAAAAATATATTTTTGAAAAAGGAGCAAAGGCACCCATTTAACAAACCATGATTTTAGAAGCATCTAGGAGTTGGTTTCACTAAATTTGGAGTTCAAATGAATTCCCTATGAATTGGCAAAGTTGACAAATATGAAGAAATGGCTCATTATTTTATGTGGCATTATATTGTGTGGCACAGAAAGTATTAAGAAAAATGTTCATTAACTAAGTTATGAACTTAAGAAGCATATGGAAATTTGAATCATGGCATTTGGATCAAAGTTGAGCCCTCTGTGATTTTCTAAAGTTTATGACATAAATGGAAAAATGGGATTTGATAAATGTTTGTGAAAAAATGTGCAAATTGCACCATGTGATAGATTGGGAATTTATGAACTTACAGAAATTAGAATCATCAAATTTGGAGTCTATTTGAATTATTTAGGAATTTTACAATATTTATGAAAAGAAAAAGTAAGAAAGGGAGCCAACCTTATAAAGCGCACTGGGCGAAGCCCAGCTAAACAGCGCCTACTGGGCTCGGCCTAGTGGCTCAACTGCGCGAGGGAGGAGGTGACGCCGAAGGCGCACTACGGGAGGGTGCCACCCAGCGGGGCAAGCGGATCGGCCCGAAGCCGTTTCCACTTAACCCGACTGGTGGGCCGGCTCGGTCGCCTTTGCCGCTGACGGGCGGGCCCCCATGCCAGCTGGCGGGGCGGTCGTCCTCTACCTCCCGCTCGAGGTAGAGCAGGGGAGGCAGAGCGCACGCCGCCGCTCGTCCGGCGATAGCCGGCGCCTCCTGCCGTCTCCCGCGGCGCTCCGCCTATGCACGAGCTGAGTTCGGAGCGGCGCATCCGCTGGTGCAGGTCACGGCTGCCGGAGGGGGCCGAGGTGACCGCAACATTGACGGTGGAGAGGGAGATCGTCAGCCATCCGTGGCTCTTGGCGTTCGAGCATCCCCGTGACGGTTCGAGGAGGTGGGGAGGTTCACCGGACCACGTGGAATCTTTGTGTGGAGGAAAGGGAGGGAGGTGTGCTCGGCATTGCTCGAATTTGAGCGAGCCGAAACGGCGGCCGTGCGGTGGTAGGAGGAGAAGGGAGGCACGGGAGGAGGATCTGGATGCTCTAGGAGGTCGCTGGGGGGAAGAGAGAGCGAATGGTGCCCAGAGGAGGGGCTCGGGATGGTCGTTTAAGGCGGGGTGATGGTGCATCATGGACGAGTGCGCCGGCGAGGTCGTTGCCGTTGCTAGGGGTCATGGGGGCTCGTGTGTGCGTGTCCGGGGCGTTTGTAGATATGGTCTACGGCCAGGGGAAGGGAGAGAAGGAGCAGGGGAGGGCCAGAGCATCGCGCGTGTGAGCTCGGCCATTGGATCTCTCGGGCGGCCGGTGCACGTGCGAAAGGAGGCAACAGGAGGGAGAAGGAAGAGGGGGACAGAGGCGTGGCGTGTTGCAGCCGTCGAGGCGTATCGTCGGGCACGCTGGGGTGGCCCGAGGTGGTCGCAGGCATCGGGCAAAGGGAGCTACAGTGCAAGGGCACACTGTAGCGCGCTCCAGAGCATGCATATGGCCGGCATGGCCATTTTAAAAGGTCAGGGGCATGTCCACTTGTGTCCTGGAGCTTCCTTGGATGCTCTGGAGTGGTCAGGAGCTAGGTGGGGCCCTGCGTATAGAAATGAGAGAGAGAGAGAGGAGGCGGTTGCCATGAGTAAACAGAGAGAGAAAGAGATGGGTTTTACCCCCAAATAATTGAGTTGTTGAAGGAGGAGAGTTACTGGAGGTAGGAGGTGACTTGGGGCAGCTGTGGTAAAAAGATAGGGTCATGGAGATTAGTGGAAGTGGTCAAAAAGGTGGTTTTGGAAATTTTGCAGAAGGTGTTTGTTGCTTGTTTGGGCAAGGAAAAGGATTCCATTTGGCATGATACTTAACAGGACAAAATGGACAATAGAAATAGGGTGTTTCACCATGTTTGAGCTCATTTGGGCGAAGTTGCCAATGTAAATTTGGTAAACCCTAGAAATCAACATAAATGGACTTTCCAAGATTTATTCATGCAAATCTATTATCCTTGATGCACCACTTAGTGTAGTGTCATCATTTGAGGTTCTGAACATGTCCACAAAAGTTGAGATCAAAATGAGAAAGTTGCCAATGTAAACTTGTTCAAATTTGGTTCTGGACAGAGAGGGTTTTGGGGCACTTCGATCAATATAACATTCTCTCCAACTTGTTCCATTTGGTCTAGATGCATCATTACACCATTTGAGCATGTGCACCAAGTTTGAGAGCATTTGGACATGTTTGACAGTGCAAAGTTGTTCAAACTTGAAAAAGGACAGAAGTGGTTTTGAGAGGGTTTCATGGGGTTATACTATTCTCCATGACATGAGAGTTGGCAAGATCATCAAACATGTCATATGTGACATGCTAGAATTTTCTTGGAATTGTTGGGGAATATTTCCTTTTTAAACATTTCAAAATCTTGAAATATCTAGAAAGGGTTTTTGAGGGGTTTTACCAATAATTTGAACATGAACATGTGTTGAAACTCTTATATATGGACAATATATGTCCACTGAGTTTCCCTGATTTTTCTCGAATATTTTTGAAGATTTTAAATAATTTTAACCTATTAAATACCGTTTCTAGCCTAAAGAAAAAGCCTTTAAATAAAATAGGAAAATAGCTTCTAAAATTATTATTTTGTGGTTTTTGGGTATCCTATATCTAATAGGAGTCAAATATATTTTTGGAAAGATTTTTACTGCCCTTAATTAGGTACTTGCAGTGCAAACCTCAATTCAGGGTTTTTTTGGAAAACTAATTTTTGAAAATACTATTTGGCCAAATTATTTTTGTAAGAAATTATTTTTATGTCCTATACACATGGAATGATCATTGGTTCAAGAGTTTGGAGCAAGGAGATGAAGTATAGGAGTTGGAGGATTTATTTGATTTTTAGAGCACTTGCAAACAACACAAAAAATCCAATCAAGGCAAGGTCGAAACACTCAAAAGTTTTTGTCAACCCACATTTTATCATGATTTATTAGCTTAAGTGTTGTGGCATGAAAATCAGGGTGTGACAGACCTACCCCCTTACAATAATCTCATCCCCGAGATTCCCAGACTAGGCGCGGAAAGGAATACAAGACTTAAATCTGGTGTAGTCCTCATGTCCTCGTACTATTTCTGCTTCCGTGTGGTGCTTCATTGGTCCTTGAAATAATTGATGACATGGCTTCGTGTACGACGTCCTGCTTGATCCCGGTTGCAATTGGGGTCTCTCGCGTAGGTCATATTGGGCTGAAGGTCGATAGCTCGTAGTCGATGTCCTTGTAGAGACTGGGTAGTTAGGAAGTTGGAAACATTTCCGAAGTGGTGTAGTGTGAAAAAACATTGTGCAAAGTGGGTGACTCTGGTGATAACTCTAGCTGGTAGCCATCTATTCTTCGTCTTGCAGTGATCTTGGAGAGGGCCGATAAATCTTGGTGTGAGCTTCCCTTTGACATGGAAATGCTTGGTTCCTTTGAGAGAAGTGGCTTGCAGATATGCCTGGTCTTCGATGCGGAGGTTTACTTCTTGATGATGGTGGTTGGTGTAGTTCTTCCTCCTGGACATGGCGATCTTCAGATGTTCCTTGACTAGCTCCGTGATTCTTCTTCCGTCTTCGGGTAGACAAGTATGTTACCAAAATAAAGATGACAACCAACTTGTCCAAGTACTCCATGAAGACTTTGTTCATGAGGTACATAAAGTAGGATGGGGGTATTGGTGGTGGTCACAGTTGAGTATGGTCCAAGGTGTTCTCGATCTAGAGTCAAGACCCACGGTCATGGTCCGACCATGTTGTAGCTTGGTAGGGCTTAAGGGTTTCAAGGATTCTATGGTGCGAGTGAACGTTTATCCTTGAGCACAATTCCTGAGATGCCAATTGTTCTATCTACTAGTCCTCCAAACAGATCACCTTATACCGCTGAAAGCATCATTTCGCATAGGTCAACTCCAATCATCACTCATGCTATTCATATCCTCATTACTCCCAAGAGGAGGTCTAACAAAATCATATATGTCTACGACCCCCAAACTCATATGTGTGGCTACCCCTAAAAATCCATGGGTAGAGCATACAAGCTTCCAAGCTGGAATAAAACAGGACAATCCAAGTGCTCATCCTATTCGTCCAAGGTCCATGTTAGTGCATCTCTATCCTAAGGAAACACGTCGTATGCCACTCCAAAATCTTGTTTCCTTTCCTATGAATGAACTCCAACAACCCGTTAACTTCCATTAATCACTACATAATCCATTAATTCTACAAATCCAACGCCTATGCTGGTGTTCCACATGATCTCCTAAAGTCCCTATAATCCCCAATACTTGAAAGGGCTCCTTACTATAGTCATTCCACCAATTCCCGTTATTGTGATCTAGTAATACTCCAAGCTCAAGATCATAAAGATCCCTAAATAATCTCCGACAATTAGTCCAATCTCCTAGTTTATCGTCCACCGGGAAACATGGTATCATGATCGAGATCATCAGTCTAAATCCAATTTACTCCAAACCATGTAGACATACTCAGCATCTATATTCAACTAGAATCACCTACTTAAAATCCAAATCTCTTGTCCAATGAGAATTCCTACATGTTCCCCCAAGTCATTTACGTAATATCATTTGTCTCCTATCAATATCACATGGCTAAGTTAAATCCAAATACTTCCAAGAATTCCAGCTTGCGAACACAATTATCCTACTAAATCCAATTTACTCAGGGGTAATGAAAGCTATGCTAATCTATACTCATGATCCCACCAAGTTCATCTACCAACATCAAAGCCTCATAATCCACCAAATAGTCTCATATAATTCCTCAGGTCATTGATATAAACTCATCAAGTCATTTGTCCTCTATTCCTATATCCTCAAACTGGTCTTCCCTATGGCATCGTCAGTTCTGGTGCTATATTAGGATGATAATGTGCTCGTTCACTATGTCCACTAGTTCCATAATGAACCCAATGCTATGCAAGGTTTACAGAGGCTTAACTAGTTCTCTTGAAATTCTATGGGTTAAGCACATGGTTAAGGACTCGAGCTGGGGTATCTCATGAAGTCTCGAAGGGTCTAGGAATGGGTTTCTAGTCTGGGGGGGGGGGTTAAACACAACTCTATGGGGTTTTACTTGGTCGAGGAGGCTGTAGAAAAGTTCTTTAGTGCTAGTTGGTTGTCGAAGTAGAATCCTTGGTGTACCTTGTCTTGCCGATCTTCAGTTAAGGAGAGAGAGATGAGAGGGAAAAGTAGCATAGAGGAGGGGAATGCCTAAAGGGGGTTCTATAGTGCAGGTGCAAACAAACGGGCGCCAAAAGGGGCCAAACAAAGGAAAACAAGGAAGGTGATATAGTCGCGTACTTGTTGTCTAGGGCAAAAGTGCGACTTATATCAAAACACAAACAAATAAAAACAAGCAACACACAGTCATGGTTCTATTCGAACCATCATACGGACTCGACTACGCATAGGGGGTACACGACTCATCCTACCCTAGGGGTTCTCGGACTAAGTAGTCGTGCTTTACTTCGTGCCTCATGCAGTCTTTTGGGTTTTCCTCAGGTGTTGCTATGTCTCTTGTAGTTGTTCGATGAAACAATCCGGGTTGAGCCTGAAGATTCTTCAACAACTTCTCGCCTGTTGAAGTGATGGGGTGAAGGTGGCTCCTCGTAGCAGGCATTGACTCGGTCTTCTGTTGTCTTCTTAATCATGACGACCCCTTTTGCCTTCTAAGGCGTCGACGGTACCAGGTAGGTAATCCCTTATGCAATGATATTAACAAGGCATAGTAGAGGTCCAACATGTCGGTTACGTTGATGAAAACATCGACACCAAGAGCGGGGGATGAAGAGAACCGTTTTCCTCAATATAGTGAGTCGGGCCAAATGGCGAGGTTCTCATCCACCGGTGGTTGCCAATACAACAAAAGTAAGGACATGATTGCTCTATTAGCGATGTCTATCATGGTCTTGCATATCTTACACCCTGATCGTCATAGGACAAGGTTGCATCATCCTGGGGCAAATTCAAAGGTGTCACCATCCTCTGGGTCTTCATGTCCTCATTCTTCAAAGGCGTATCTTCTGTTGGCATCGTCTTGTTGTGGTGTCGCGAATCTTGGGTTCAGAAGAGGTAGGTGAGTGTTTGGCAAGGTTTACTCCTTCTAGGCTATCCACGAGGATTACAAGGAATCCCGTGGTCAGGGGCTTGAGGGTGCTAGCGACCGTTTGCAATAGTTTTGAAGGGAAGAGATCGATGGGGAAAGTATACCTTAGTTTTTGAAAAACTGAGAAGGGAAGAGAAGTATAGATAGTTTTGAAAACTTGTAATAGTTTTGGAAATAGTTTTACCCTAACTACCGACCATGCTAACTAAGGATCCCTACAGTCAGGATGGCTCTGATACTAGCTCTATGGGGACCCTGACTCATAAGTCGAGATCACTGAATGCACGTGTATAGTGATTCCAGAGATCAATGCTCACTGAACACACAGAAGCTGAATAACAAGAGTCTTACATCCATACATACCGTCTTACACAAATTATGACCATTATGGTCAAGTCTTACATAGATAAAGCCATAAGGGATGAATACCAAATAAACTTAAGCAGCGGAAATCTTCGTCGATAAGTAGAACCCATGCCATCTGCCTTAACCCTACAGGCATTCTGACTGGGAAACATCCCAGTTCGCATGTTCGTCTCCAAAGAACTCTTCTTCGAACTCCTTTTCTTCCATGCCTGGCCAATTAAATAACCTGTGGCAAGCCAATGAGTACTTTGAATGTACTCGCAAGCAACCCATGATTGGAAGAAGGCACAATAATGCAATGATATAGCACTAAGTAGGTAGTTTGCAGAAAGCTAGTTTTGAGTGCAATGACATGATCTATCAACCTGTAAAGTATGCATCATGAGAGTACAGATGTCCGTATGAACAAGTTACAGATATCAACATAAGCGAGGTTGGACACCAATCCAACTTGATCGTCGTGTCAAGCCATCTGACTTAACCCAAATAGTTTTATCAACACACACACACACACGGTTTGTAAAACTCTGGATGTAGTTTAAGCAGCACCGCCCAACTGTCCTTGACCGTGGACACGGCTATTCGAATAGTTTTACACTCTGTAGAGGTTGCACACTTTACCCACAAGATCCGGGGAACTTCCGTGTCATCCACGACCCGCGGTACCTCAAGTACCCGGGGTAAGCACCCGATCACTATCTTTCCCTAGACGACACTAACAAGGAGTCCACTCGTTGTTCCATATCCTCACGATGTACATCATACGAGACTCACTCGAGATCGTAACATCCGAGAGGGGACACAACGGTGTGTCCAGTGCCCTGTGAAAACAGTCATTGCCGCCCTACCTGGCACGACCCCGTCCCGAGAGAGAGCACCAACTCTCCCTTGTCACTAGTAATGCGGGCTCCAAGGTAGTATCGGCCTAGGTAATCAATAATGCCCTTTCCCATATAAGGGTAGAGTGGTTGCGCATGTAAGGTTGGGACAGTCGACAAATCTTAAATCTAATCCGTTTTCAAAAACAACACACACACTTGCCTCGGTACACCACTTCGTCATCAAGTGGTTACCCATCTCATTATCTCCCTCGGGCATAAGTGGCACCCGACGGGGTTTTCGAAAAGTCTTTTGGAAATACTTTATCTCCATCACCACGCATATTCCTGTCCCTTTTTGCGTAGCAACTACTTTAGCATCCTATCTACTCCCACCGGCATAACCCTCATAGAAAGGTAAGGTCATGCATCATGCAAGTGTCAACGAGAAAAGAAACGGAGGCACCTCCTCAAGTGGTCACCATTTTATCATGACTTCCATGCAAGCAAAAAGTGCCATATGACATGCAAAAAAAGGGTTTCTTAGACATGGTCAAAGGGCTGCTTGCCTATTTTAACAAAGTCTTTGAGGTCTTCAAATATCTCTGGTCCAACTCCGAGCATTTCGTCTACTTCCTCAACTATCGTCGAAAGCAACCATAATAAGCAACACAACAAGGCAGAAAATAAAAGTGCTCTAAAAATATTAATTTGACTTTTCTAGGGCATCTCTGGTTATATGAAAAATAACCAGAGTGGTTTCATTGGAATTGGGCCGGTGGATGTTTCTAAACATTTTGATATGATGGAATCAAGGGGTTTATGTATTTGCAAGAAGTGTACAAAAATATATTTTTGAAAAAGGAGCAAAGGCACCCATTTAACAAACCATGATTTGAGAAGCATCTAGGAGTTGGTTTCACTGAATTTGGAGTTCAAATGAATTCCCTATGAATTGGCAAAGTTGACAAATATGAAGAAATGGCTCATTATATTGTGTGGCACAGAAAGTATTAAGAAAAATGTTCATTGACTAAGTTATGAACTTAAGAAGCATCTGGAAATTTGAATCATGGCATTTGGATCAAAGTTGAGCCCTCTGTGATTTTCTAAAGTTTATGACATAAATGGAAAAATGGGATTTGATAAATGTTTGTGAAGAAAATCTTTATGGAAAAATGTGCAAATTGCACCATGTGATAGATCGGGAATTTATGAACTTACAGAAATAAGAATCATCAAATTTGGAGTCTATTTGAATTATTTATGAATTTTACAATATTTATGAAAAGAAAAAGTAAGAAATGGAGTCATCCTTATAAAGCGCACTGGGCGAAGCCCAGCTAAACAACGCCTACTGGGCTCGGCCCAGTGGTTCAGCTGCGCGAGGGAGGAGGTGACACCGAAGGCGCACTGCGGGAGGGCGCCACCCAGCAAGGCAAGCGAATCGGCCTGAAGCCGTTTCCACTTAACCCGACTGGTGGGCCGGCTCGGTCGCCTTTGCCGTTGACGGGCGGGCCCCCTTGCCAGCTGACGGGGTGGTCGTCCTTTACCTCCCGCTCGAGGCAGAGCAGGGGAGGCAGAGCGCATGCCGGCGCTCGTCCGGTGATAGACGGCGCCTCTGGCCGTCTCCCGCGGCGCTCCGCCTATGGGAGAGCTCAGCGCGGAGCGGCGCATCCGCTGGTGCAGGTCACGGCCGCCGGAGGGGGCCGAGGTGACCGCAACTTTGACGGTGGAGAGGGAGGTCGTTGACCATCCGTGGCTCTCAGCGTTCGAGCATCCCCTCGACGGTTCGAGGAGGTGGGGAGGTTCACCGGACCACGAGGAGTCTTTGTGTGGAGGAAAGGGAGGGAGGTGTGCTCGGCATTGCTCGAATTTGAGCAGGCCGAAGCTGCGGCCGTGCGGTGGTAGGAGGAGAAGGGAGGCACGGGAGGAGGATCTGGATGCTCTAGGAGGTCGCTGGGGGGGGGAGAGCGAACGGTGCCCAAAGGAGGGGCTCGGGGTGGTCGTTTAAGGCGGGGTGACGGTGCACCATGGACGAGTGCGCCATCGAGGTCGTTGCCGTTGCTAGGGGTCATGGGGGCTCGTGTGTGCGTGTCCGGGGCGTTTGTAGATATGGTCTACGACCAGGGGAAGGGAGAGAAGGAGCAGGGGAGGGCCAGAGCATCGCGCGTGTGAGCTTGGCCATTGGAGCTCTCGGGCGGCCGGTGCGCGTGCGAAAGGAGCCAACAGGAGGGAGAAGGAAGAGGGGGACAGAGGCGTGGCGTGTCGCAGACGTCGAGGCGCATCGTCGGGCGCGCTAGGGTGGCCCAAGGTGGTCGGAGGCATCGGGCAAAGGGCAGCTACATTGCAAGGGCGCAATGTAGCGCGCTCCATAGCATGCATATGGCTGGCGTGGCCATTTTAAAAGGTCAGGGCATGACCACTTGTGTCCTGGAGCTTCCTTGGATGCTCTGGAGTGGTCAGGAGCTAGGTGGGGCGCTGCTTATAGAAATGAGCGAGAGGAGGAGGAGTTGCCATGAGTAAACAGGGAGACAAAGAGATGGGTTTCACCCCCAAATAATTGAGCTGTTGAAGGAGGAGAGTTACTGGAGGTAGGAGGTGACCTGGGGCAGCTGTGGTAAAAAGATAGGGTCATGGAGATTAGTGGAAGTGGTCAAAAAGGTGGTTTTGGAAATTTTGCAGAAGGTGTTTGTTGCTTGTTTGGGCAAAGAAAAGGATTCCATTTGGCATGAGACTTAACAGGACAAAATGGACAATAGAAATAGGGTGTTTTACCATGTTTGAGCTCATTTGGGCGAAGTTGCCAATGTAACTTTGGTAAACCCTAGAAATCAACAGAAATGGACTTCCCAAGATTTAGTCATGCAAATCTATTCTCCTTGATGCACCACTTAGTGTGGTGTCATCATTTGAGGTTCTGAACATGTCCACAAAAGTTGAGATCAAAATGAGAAAGTTGCCAATGTAAACTTGTTCAAATTTGGTTCTGGACAGAGAGGATTTTGGGGCACTTTGATCAATATAACATTCTCTCCAACTTGTGCCATTTGGTCTAGATGCATTATTACACCATTTGAGCATGTGCACCAAGTTTGAGAGCATTTGGACATGTTTGACATTGCAAAGTTGTTCAAACTTGAAAAAGGACAGAAGTGGTTTTGAGAGGGTTTCATGGGGTTATACTGTTCTCCATGACATGAGAGTTGGCAAGATCATCAAACATGTCATATGTGACATGCTATAATTTTCTTGGAATTGTTGGGGAATATTTCCTTTGTAAATATTTCAAAAGCTTGAAATATCCAGAAAGGGTTTTTGAGGGGTCGACCAATAATTTGAACATGACCATGTGTTGAAACTCTTATATATGGACAATATATGTCCACTGAGTTTCCCTGATTTTTCTCAAATATTTTTGAAGCTTTTAAATAATTTTAACCTATTAAATACCATTTCTGGCCTAAAGAAAAAGCCTTTAAATAAAATAGGAAAACAACTCTTAAAATTATATTTTTGTGGTTTTTGGGTGTCCTATATCTAATAGGAGTCAAATATATTTTTGGAAAGATTTTTACTGCCCTTAATTAGGTACTTGCAGTGCAAACCTCAATTCAGGGGTTTTTTGGAAAACTAATTTTTGAAAATACTATTTGGCCAAATTATTTTTGTAAGAAATTATTTTTATGTCCTATACACATGGCATGATCATTGGTTCAAGAGTTTGGAGCAAGGAGATGAAGTATAGGAGTTGGAGGATTTATTTGATTTTTAGAGCACTTGCAAACAACACACAAAATCCAATCAAGGCAAGGTCCAAACACTCAAAAGTTTTTGTCAAACCACATTTTATCATGATTTATTAGCTTAAGTGTTGTGGCATGAAAATCAGGGCGTGACAGATACATGCTATGTATGTAAACATGATGGCATGATATAATTCAAATATACGATTTATATAGTAAGCAAATAAGCAGATGGCAATCCATATATGATGTAAAAACTAAGCAATACAAGACAACATGCATCACATGGGTAATATAACCCTGCCAAGTTTGAGCATAGACCTCAGGGGGGAAATAGGACTGGTCACCAGTCTCTGAATCCTCCTCTGGGGAGCTCTCTGTAACTAGCAAGATGTCTGCTTCAGCAAGTAGCATTGTCTGCTCTGAATACCTTGTTTTCACTCCAGATACTTCCATCACCGCTTCAAATGGCCGATGCACAGGAAGAGTAGTTGAATATACAAATGTTGTCGACAAATGGAACACATAATACAAAAAAAATGACAGCATGATATAATTTACATATATGATGATTGGCTAAACAGCATGGCATTGGATAATTCACATATATAATGCCTTTGCAACAAGATAGCATTGCATAATTCACATATATAATGTCTTGCAACAAGATGGCAATGCATAATTCACATATATGGTAATTAGACACTAAATAGGTGGCATTCACACAAAACATGTCTAAACTAATCAAATGACATAGCAATGCAAGACACCATACGCACGATATGAGCAACATAACCCTGCCAAGTTAGAGCATACACCTTGGGGGGGGGATAGGACTAGTCATCTGTCTCTGAATCCTCCTCTGAGGAGCTATTCGTAACCAGCGAGATATGCGCTTCGTCAGATAGCATAGTCTGCTTTGAAGACCTTGTTTTCACTCCAGAATTTTCCATCACCGTGTCAAATGGTTGATGCACACGAAGAGTAGTTGAATGTACTAACATTTTTGAAAAATGTAATACGTAACGAAAAAAGGATGCCTGATATAATTCACATATAAGATGACTGGATAAGCAGGATGGCATTGCAAAATTCACATATATGATGCCTGGCTAAACAATATGGCGTTGCATAATTCACATAAACGATGAATAAACTAAATAGATGTCATTCACACAAAGCATGTCTAAACTAAGCAGATGACATATTTGATGTATAAAGTAAGCAATGCAAGGGACCATATGCATGATATAACCAACATCAGCATGCCAAGTTAGAGAGAAGACCTCCGTGGGTAAATAGGAGTGGTCTTCTCCTTCTGAATCCCCCTCAGAACAGATATCTTCCTCTCGATTACAATCCGAAATGGGTGGAGGGGGGCTGACTTTGCGCCTACAATGGAGCGACGTCTGCATGAAATTTTGTTGCCACGCAAGGCTCGTCTCTTTTGCTCTACATGTTCAGTTCCATTGTGTACAATAATTGACATGCATAGGAATAAAACATAGTGAGATTATGTAAGGAGTGCATGCAGAAATCCAGAGTGATGGTAGCAACCTGTGGATAGACCCAAAACAATGATAGCAGGCAGATAATGGCTTCAGTTAAAAAATACAGATAATGGCTTCTTTACTGTTTGTTTCCCACCCAACATGAAACTCATAGTAGACACTAGAGATTACCCAGATAATAGATAGATACTATTGATTGCGGTCCCGATATGTACCCCACAACCATTTAAAAACTCAAGTTTGACCATTATTTTGGAGCTGACTCAGAGTCTAATTGATGAAGAGGACAATAAAGTAGCATGTAATATTAAGCGATGCATAACGTAAGAAGACACAAAAGAGTGTGACCTCTCTTGTGGACTCGTGTAGTCCTCGAGGTCATCTTCTCGGTTGATCATGGTAATGTAGTTGTCATGGCTGCCAGCAGCGGGGAAGAAGATCTAAGGCGGCGAAAGATAGTTTGGATGCCGGATCCCTGCTGTGATGGACCCTTCTGTTGTTAGAGCAGCTGAGCTGGGGTGGACGACGGCGCAGCAGGAGCGGGACAAACCACACAAGGTTTTCTTTGACAACTATCTGTAAGAGAAGTAATTCTGTAAGGGCTCGTTTGAATTGGAGGATTCTAACAACGGAGGGATAGGAAATACACATTAATAGGATAGGAATGCACGTTTAAAATAGAGAATTTAAAAACACAGGATTTCTGCCAATCTGGGTGTTTGGTTCACAAGAATTGGAAGATCACAGGATGCAAAGAAGTATGGTGAGATTAAGTCAAACCACAAGAAAATGTATGGTTATAATGCTATTATGCTACTATCTCTTAGTCTTGTGCTACATGAATAGGAATTTGAAAAGGAGGACAAGTGGATATTAAAATTCCTACGGTTTTTCTTTCAAGGAGACACTAAAGGAACAAATCCTACAATTTTCCTTTGCTCCATTCCTTTGAACCAAATGCATGAACAGTAGTACCATAGGAAACTTTTCAATTCCTATGTTTTTCCTTCACTTTTCCTTTCAAGCACTGGCGATTCTAGCAGGCAGGCTTGAGCAAGGAAAAGCCTACACTCCAAAAATGGTTTTGTGCTACTTCTACTACTTTGGACCCAGGCCACTGCCCTACTAACTCAACTCCCAGGCCCATCGACAAATGCACAACTCAAACACATAGAGATAAATAATGATGGCGTTCAAGAGAGTCCATCATAGATAGCTAAGTTGCCTGGTACCTAACTGCTTGTCATATAGTAGGAGAAACTAATCGTATTTCATGTTACTGGGTGTGCTTAGTGGACAATATATGTAACATGTAGAGTAAAAAAGAGATGCAACAAGTGTGCAACCTCTTTGGCGAAGCCATGTCGATCTCAGTGTGATTGGGTTGGTCGGTAAGGATGATCTGGCTGACTTGGCTGTCGGAGGAGGGGAAGAAGATCTTAGGCATCTTGAGATGGAGCCCGGGGTACTGCTCCACTGTGATGGAGGGTTTCATTGTTGGAGCAGCTCCGATGAGTTGTATGACACCGAGGCTGAAGCAGGACAGGAGAGACAACGTTAACTCGAGTGGAATTCTAATAGCATGTCCAATAACCATATATAGGCTTGTCACCGATAACCACACGAGGGAGTGTACCATTCGAAGGCAACCACTACATGCATATGTATGGAGGTGATGCGTGCATGCATGTTTGAATACCATTTCACAACATTGATGTGGCGCGTGTGTCAAAAATCGTACACTAGCTCCCCATAGAGAGTGAGATCGGTTCATGATGTGTCGTTGTACTAGCCACTTCGACTCGATGGGAAGGATTCATGCGTACACATCATGTGTGTGTGCTCAAACTATATCATGCATCACTACTGCAGGATGCTGCTAACGTGACACTACGATCAGAGACCCTTCGAGAAACTGTGTGCGATGCAATAATCGCAAACAATGGTGTATGAAAACCGTTAAAAAAGGTGAAAACGTTTGCGATGGAGGATGCATCAAACACGGTTCAGATTTTAGTTGCGTGTGCGATGAACTACATACGGTTCAGTTCAATTAACTATTTGTAATGATGAGGAACAAAAGAAACGGGCAGCCAGATGAAGGCGTGTGCGATACACAGCATACGGTTCACTCGGATGAACTGTTTGTGATTAGGCAACACAAAAGAAACGGGCAGCCAGATGAAGGTGTGTGCGATATACAACATACGTTTCACTCGGATGAACTGTTTGTGATTAGGTAACACAAAAGAAACGGTCAGCCAGATCAAGGTGTGTGCGATATACGGCATGCAGTTCACTTAGATGAACTGTTTGCGTTGACACAAGAGAACAGAAATGGTTCAACTTAACAAGATGTGTGTGTTGTGTGATGGGATTGCATGCGGTTCACTTGGCCCTTGTCGTCAGTGTGTGACCTCTGTGGCAACCGTTTGCTCCCCAGGCACCTCTTCGTGTACCGCGACAACCGTCCACTGACTCTTCGCCCTTCCCTCTCGATTTGGAAATGCTGTCGCACAGTACCTCTCCCTCCCTCCTCCATTTGCCTTCACCCTTCCTCCTACCATTGTTTGATCGTCTTCTCCATGGAGGGAACAAGCCGGAAACGACCCCATTATTCTTGCCCCGATATGAATGATGACGCGGTGGAGGAACTCATTGATCGGTGCGACGTCATCACCTCCGCTAGCATGGCAGGTTCGTTCAAGACCATTCTCGACTCAACTAATAACATCATTACAAGGAACCCAAGGGTCCAGGAGCAGTTTGATCTCCCCTATCTTCTTCACCGTGACCCTACTGACTGGCGCGGGGATGAGGGAAGCCTTGCCTTGTGTAAGTTGATGCCGTTTGATAATGATACGTATGATATTAAGATGCCATCGCTTGAGGGCAAGGCTTGGGCAGGCGCAAATGGAGATTGGGTTTTTTATATTGGGTACAACTGCAAGTGGGAACTTGTGAATGTGTACACTCGTAACCAGGTTCCACTTTGAAAAATCTCAGACGACTGCCTAGAGGTTGAGTACACCGGTATTCTACGTGAGTTCAAATAATATCATGCTGACTGTCGTCTATGGAAGATAGCATTTTGTTGAGTTCCCAACCACTCTTGGGGTTATAGGAATGCTTATGTTGTCGCTATCTTTGACAAGCTTGTTGCATTCCTTCATGGTTCGACTCAATGGATATTGCTCAAAAATCAGTTTCTATACACGGATGAGTACTGTGATGCAATTCAATACGAGGGTCTTGTGTTTGCTACCACCACTCGTGGCACTATTTTTTCATGGAATCCTCATGATTTCAGTACGTTTGTCTTCCACCGTAATTATAATTGTTTCATCCACATGCATGTGGGCTAGCTAGTTTCCCTTTACTAATTAACCTTCTTGTGTTTCCAAGGACCTGTGAACATTCCACCACCTATACTTGAAAATTTTATTCACGAGCATGAGGACGAGTAGGACCCATATACTCAGTGGCGCCTGGCAACTTATTCCAATGGATCACCTCTTCTTGTCTGTATACGGGGCACTTCTAATGTTACTAAGGAAGCAGGTGTTGTCTCGTATGGTCGCACTCTCTGGACCTATTCCAACATCCGTTGCAGGGTATTCGGGATGGATACTAGTGTACTAGCGCCAACACCTTCTCCTTGGTTCAGTATTGAAAGTCTTGGAGGAAACTCGCTCTTCCTTGGACAAAACTATCCAATGATGGTGGAAGGCGATCCAACTGCTATAGACACAATGTTATGTAACACCCCGGATGTATCTTTCCCAATTTGTACTCCAACTCTTGCCGTTTCCGGCGTTAAGTTATTTTATTTTCTCGGGTTCGGGTTTTTGTCTCCGTGTGTTGTTGTCGTTGTCATGCATCTCATATCATGTCATCATGTGCATTGCATTTGCATACGTGTTCATCTCATGCATTCGAGCATTTTCCCCGTTGTCCGTTTTGCATTCTGGCGCTTCGTTCTCCTCTGGTGGGCATTTCAAGCTTTCTTTCGTGTGTGGGGTTTAAACATTTTCGGAATGGGCCGAGACTTTCCAAGCGGCCTTGGTTTACTACCCGTAGACCGCCTGTCAAGTTTCGTACCATTTGGACTTCGTTTGATACTCCAACGGTTAACCGAGGGACCGAAAAGGCCTCGTGTGTGTTGCAGCCCAACACCCATCCATTTTGGCCCAAAACCCACCTAAATCTACTCCATCATCTAGAGCGTTCGATCACGATCACGTGGCCGAAAACCGCACCTCATTTGGACTCTCCTAGCTCGCTCTATGCCTATTTATACCTCCCCCATTTCCAAATCCGGATCTCTCCCCGTCCAACCCTAAAAAAAAAAGATCTCCACCGCCGCCGGACAACGTCCGCGCTGAGCCGGACGTGTCCGGATCCGCCGCCGCCTACCGCCGCCTTCCACGTGGCCCTCGCCTGTCCCCGCCGCCGCCGCGGCCCGGGAGCCCGAGGCCGGCCCCCGCGGCCCACATCGCCGCCCGCCGCCGCCTCGCACCAGCTCCGCCACTCCGCCCGGCGCCGCCCCTCTCCTCCGTCTCCGGCAGCCCGCGCCACACCGCACCCCTCGCCGGCGGCCGCCGCTCCGCCGCGCCGGCGCCGCCTCGCCGTCGCCCGCTCCGCCCCGGCTAGCGCGCCTTGCCGCCCGCTGCCTCCATCGCGCCGCCCCGCGCCGGCCGAGTCCCCGAAGAGCACCACCACCAACTTCGGCGAGCTCCAAGCCCCTCCGGCCGTCCTCAAAGTCCGTGCATGAACAGTACCCGCGAGATCCCGATCTGGATCTGAAAATATCTCAGGGTTGACTTTTGCCCGAAACCCTAATCCATGTGCTCTTGTTCATCGCATCATAACTTTGCATCCGTAGCTCCGTTTTTGGCACATAGCATATCAAAATGTTCATCTCAGAGAGTACATCATTTTATTCCATTGCATCATTTTCATTTGAGCTCATCTTGATGCCCGAAATGCTGTTAGAAGAGGACTACTTGAGATAATTATCAGATCTGCTACTCCATTTGCATATTTGTCATTTTTGCCATGAGTATTGTGTGCATGATATGCCCATGAGCTCTACATATGTTTTGTTAAGGGTTTTGCCATCTTTCCAGAGGTGCAACCCATGTATTTTTGTGATGTGTGTGGTGACTATCACAAGCTTGCGAAGTGAGACACTTGGTAGTGCTGATTTCAGGGACTTAGCAATTCCACTAAGTCCTTGGGCTGTTTATTTCATATGGCCATATGTTCTTGTTGTTTCCGGATGATCCGTGCCTCTTTTGAGGATGATCAATAAGGATGTTTTGTTGATCTTGTAGTGCTCTATACATCCATGTCTTTGTTTGCAATTATGGAGCACCCTAGCTTGAGTCAATCAAGCTCTACTTTTGCTACTTTGTGAATCCGGGCAGATTGTCAACTTGTTTGCAATTTTGCCGATGATGTTGTAGTTGACCCGTGCATGCTATGCTATTGTTCTTGCCATGTCTAGCTTGAATTTTGTGTGTTCTTGATAGATGTATGCTTAGCTTTTCCTGTCTTGATCCATAGTGAGTGCATCGAGCTCGTAAACATGCCTACTTGATATCTGTTTTCAGCATGCTCCAGTTTTCACCAAGTCTGTGATCTGATTATGTTTTTGCCATGTTCACATGCTTGCAATTGTATTTTCTGATCCCATTTGGCTCAAGGTCACTAAGGGACTTTTGTTAATCTCTTTGAGTATCTCCATGCCATGCTTTACTTTGCCATGTTCAGGTCCTGTAGCATGTAGTTTTGTGGCTCCGAAGAGGGCTACCTGATCTGAAATTCCAAACAAGTGTTAATTTCACTAAGTCTGAGATCTGTTTACCATATGCATTTTTGCCATGCTTGTTTGAACCTGTTAATGGATGAATTGGCCGTAGCTCAGTGCTAGACTTTTGTTAAGCATCTTGAATGCATCCCTGCCATGTATTTTGTTGTCCTGTTTGGGTGTTGTAGGATGTTCATCTCATTGCATTTAGATGACTACTTGCTGTAAATCGCAGACCGGTGTCATATTTGTTTTGCTTGCCATTTCCAAACCGTAACTCTGATTCCGGTGATCTTTATATCGTTTTCAAGCGATTTCATCTCATCTTTCCAGTGGAACACTTGGATTTCCAAATTGAGGCCAGGATCTTGCATACCTTGTCAATTCTTGCATATGCATCCCGCATTGCATCCCGCATAGCATACCATCCTTGCATCATATTGTTTGATCCTTGCACGTGGTTGATTGTGTCCTTGTTGCTTGTTTGTCTTGTTTGGGTAGTGCCGGGAGACGAGTTTGCTAATGAGGAGCCCGTTGAGTTTGCTTTCGAGGATCTAGTCAACTCTGACAACTTTGCAGGCAAGATGATCATACCCTCGAAATCACTACTATCTTTGCTATGCTAGATTGCGCGCTCTTTTGCTATGCCATTGATACGATGCCTACCACTTGCTTTCAAGCCTCCCAAATTGCCATGTCAAACCTCTAACCCACCATGTCCTAGCAAACCATTGATTGGCTATGTTACCGCTTTGCTCAGCCCCTCTTATAGCGTTGCTAGTTGCAGGTGAAGATTGGAGGCCGTTCCTTGTTGGAACATTTATTTACTTGTTGGGATATCATTATATTATCTTGTTATCTTAATGCATCTATATACTTGGTAAAGGGTGGAAGGCTCGGTCTCTCGCCCAGTGTTTTGTTCCACTCTTGCCGCCCTAGTTTCTGTCATATCGGTGTTATGTTCCCGGATTTTGCGTTCCTTACGCGGTTGGGTTATAATGGGAACCCCTTGACAGTCCGCCTTGAATAAAACTCCTCCAGCAGTGCCCAACCTTGGTTTTACCATTTTCCACCTAGCCTTTTCTCTTGGGTTTCACGGACTCAAGGGTCATCTTATTTAAACCCCCCCGGGCCAGTGCTCCTCTGAGTGTTGGTCCAACCTAGAGCACCATGCGGGGCCATCCCTTGGCAACTTGGGTTACGTTGGCTCCCGTACGCTTAGCTTATCCGGTGTGCCCTGAGAACGAGATATGTGCAGCTCCTATCGGGATTTGTCGGCACAGCGGGTGATGTTGCTGGACTTGTTTTACCATTGTCGGAGTTGTCTTGAAGAACCGAGATACCGAGTCTGATCGGAACGTCTTGGGAGGAGGTCTATTCCTTCATTGACCGTGAGAGCTTGTCATGGGCTAAGTTGGGACTCCCCTGCAGGGATTTGAACTTTCGAAAGCCGTGCCCGCGGTTATGGGCGGATGGGAATTTGTTAATGTCCGGTTGTAGATAACTTGAACCTTAACTTAATTAAAATGAATCAACTGAGTGTGTTACCGTGATGGCCTCTTCTCGGCGGAGTCCAGGAAGTGGACACGGTGTTGGAGTAATGATTGCGCAGGTTGCTCTCTAGTTTCTCGCTCTCGCTTTGCCTCCTCTTCTCGCTCTCTTTTGCGAACAGGTTAGCCACCATATATGCTAGTCACTTGCTGCAGCTCCACTTATATTTACCTTGCCTTACCTATAAGCTTAAATAGTCTTGATCGCGAGGGTGCGAGATTGCTGAGTCCCTGTGGCTCACAGATTACTATTACACCAGATGCTGGGCCTGATGATTCCGCTCCAGGTGACGCGCTCGAGCTCAAGTGGGAGTTCGACGAGGACTCTCAACGTTATTATGTTTCTTTTCCTGATGATCAGTAGTGGTGCCCAGTTGGGGGTGATCGGGACCATGTCGCATGTTGGGTTATCTTTCATTTTGGCGCCGTAGTCGGGCCATGAGTGTTTTGAATGATGTAATGTTATTTATGTACCTTGATTGACGTGGCGATTGTAAGCCAACTATGTTCTCTCCCCTTTATTATTATATTACATGGGATGTGTAAAGATTACCTTACTTGCGACATATGCCTTCAATGCGATTATGTCTCTAAGTCGTGCCTCGACACGTGGGAGCTATAGTCGCATCGAGGGTGTTACATGTTACTACCATTTATGAGAAGAAATTGTATCTTTACCTTGGACATTACTGTGCTTCCCTACCGTCCCAATATGGGTCCTGACATAGGCCGCTTCAGCCTCGATGATCAGTCCTACGTTGGTCTCGAGATTGATAGTAGCTGGCCCTTCCCAGAGAATCACTTCTGGTTCAAAGCAAGCGTTTCCAACACCGACGACTGGTTGAGCTGAAGTTCATTTCATCTCTTTGTTATTTGTTGTGTGAGAAAAACTTTACTAGAATGTTTTGTTGGAAATGATCTATAATCCAACGTGTATCCTCGTTGTCGTTGTGGGTTGATGACTTGCTGTATGTAATCAATGGTACATTTGCTTATGCATACATGAACTCACGCCTGCTAGTGGTGTCCATATGAACAGTTCTAGTGATTTTAGTTGCAAAAATTAGATAGTACTAGTGATTTGTAGCTGCATATTTTGACAAATCGCAGTGTTACAAGGTTGACAAATGGCAATGTTACTAGATAAACAAATGTCAATCTTTCCAGTTTGAGAAATGGCAACATACCCAAAATGACAGATATGCAAATCTTACCCAATTGTTTGTACGTGGTTGCACACGGGTCATGCAAAACAACTGTTTGCGTTGAAGGGATGCAGAAATCCTGCTCGGCACATTTTCCCTTGGCTTCCTAGGGAAGCTGTCGGTTTGCATACAGGTGTTCTAACTAAAACGTTTCCGATGAGTGTTTTATATTTAAAAACTGTTGACGTTTCTTTCAAAAGAAAATCGTTTGATAAGTCTGTACATTAAGAGAGAAAAATGCAAGTTCGTTCAAACCATATCTTTCATTCAGTCACACTGTGAATTTATATTCATATGATAGAGAATTCGAGATACAGTATTAAACCCCCAAAAAACTATTTCCGACGGCGGCGGAGGCAGCGTGCCGCGCCGTCGTTGTCATCCTTCAGGACGCCGTTGTTGAAGTCTTCAAGGGAACACAAAATGTTCTTCACTTGTAAATCAAACATCATGTCATCGCGCGATCGACGGGCGGGGCGCGGGAGGACGGCAACTGTCGCCGCTGAGAGGTAGGGGTCGACGACAGCATCCCATGCTGATGAGGGGGGAGGGGGGGCGCACGGGCACGGGCGCGGCGGGTGCAGCCAAACACATGGGGATCGGCGCCACGGTGGTTGGAGGGGCACGCACGGGCGCGGCTGGTGCAGCCAAAAGCACGGGGGCCGGCGCCACGGTGGGTGGAGGGGCGCGCACGAGCACAAGCACGGGCGCTAGCGCTGGCATGTACATGAGCTCGCGTGGGTCCGCGGAGACCTCGCTGACACCCGCGGCCTCCAGCTCTACGATAGTGCTCGGCGACCAGCCCGTCAATGCTACGGGGATGGTCGCTGGCGCGGGCACGGGGATGGGAGCTGGGACGGGAGCGGGGGAAGCAACCGCCGCGGCCATCTCATTCTGGGACATGTCCATGAGGCCCCATTCCTCATTATTTTCCATCTCCTCCGGCTCGTAGTCGACTTCACCAAACTTGAAGACTAGTGGCAGATGATCATTTCTGCGCCATGGCGGTGGAGGTCTGCGCGGGGGGGGGGGGGGGGGGGAAGGGGGGGGGGGGGGGGGGGGGGGGGGGAATGGGAGGCGAACAGTAAGGCTGCCCGTATTAAACAGCGGCTCGGGCGCCATTAATGGAGAGGAAAGCGGGCGGCCATGGAAGTCAAAGGGCTCGCTTCCCAGTGAGCCTGCGCAGCGTACAACTCGCATGCTTTCCGGTGAGCCTGCGCATTGGAGGACAACTTGCACGCCTCTCGGTCAACCTGTGCACCAGACTGCGCTCGCACGCCTCCCGCTCAGTTAAGGTCAAGCAGCTATCCACACGGCACCTCCTACAACCATTAAAACCAAGACACGTGGCGTCACGTGAATGGTTAACAGAACGCCCACGGTTTGAATTATACAAACGTTTGAGATATTAAAGTGGCAGCTATTTTTTCAAAATGCCTTTGTTGGCTGTCATTATTCGAGTGTGCCTTCTCTCAAAATGGACACAAAAAATACCACATCATGTCTGGTGCCATTCCATGATAGCATGCCAAGTTTCATGAATTTTAGACGAGTTTTGGATTTACTAGAATTTAAAAACCAGGCATCTCAATGTTTTGTCGGCAATCAACGGTGCCCTGGTGTTTGAAATGCATTCCCATTTATTGCATGGGACCTAAGCATGCATCCAAGGACATAGATTTGATTTTTCAACCAATTTATATGCACTGGAGCATGTGCATGTAGTTCAAATTTGAATTATGCACATAAATGCATTGAAAACTCAGTTAATGCATAAAAATGTCCAAACGAACCCCAAAAAATCCCAAAAATTGACACAACACTCCTGTTGTTCTATGTTGTCACGAGAAATTTTTTGAAAGCAATAAGAGGCAATGGATATCATTTCGTCCCCAAAGGTGGGACATTCCCTACAGAAACCATCATGCTTGTTGTGAGAGCTCTGGTTTGTGATAAGCATATACCCGAACCTGCCCCAAATGGGATAATTTTTTAACACAGCATGTTGATGCCGCTCCATGATAGCATGCAAGTTTCATGAATTTCAGACGAGTTTTGGATTTACTAGAATTTTAAAACCAGGCATCTCAACGTTTTGCCGGCAATCAACAGTGCCCTGGTGTTTGAATTTCATTCCCATCTCTTGCATGGGACCTAGAAATTCACCCAAGGATACAAATTAGATTTTACAACCAACCTTAGTGCATTGGAGCATGTGCTTGTAGTTCAAATTTTAATTATGCACATAAAATGCCTAGAAATCCCAGTTAATGCATAAAAATGTCCAAACGAACCCCGAAAATTCACAAAAATTGACACAACATTCCTATTTTTTGAAAGAAATAAGAGGCAATGGATATCGTTTCGTCCCCAAAGGTAGTACATTCCCTATCGAAACCATCATGCATGTTGTGAGAAGCTCTGGTTTGTGAGAAGCTTATACCCGAACCTGCCCCAAATGGGACAAATTTTTTACCACAACATGTTGATGCCGCTCGATGATAGCATGCCAAGTTTCATGAATTTCATACGAGTTTTGGATTTACTAGAATTTAAAAACGAGGCATCTCAACGTTTTGCCGGCAATCAACAGTGCCCTAGGGTTTGAATTTCATTCTCATCTCTTGCATGGGACCTAGAAATTCACCCAAGGACACACATGTGATTTTTCAACCAACTTTAGTGCATTGGAGCATGTGCTTGTAGTTAAAATTTGAATTATGCACATAATATGCATAGAAAACCCAGTTAGTGTATAAAAAAGGCCAAACGAACCCCGAAAAACTCCAAGATTGAACACAACACTCATGTTGTTCTATGTTGACACTAGAATTTTTTTGAAAGTAATGAGAGGCAATGGATATCGTCCCGTCACCAAAGGTGGTGTGTTCCCTATCAAAACCATCATGCTTGTTGTGAGAAGCTTATAGCCGAACCTGCCCCAAATGGGACAAAATTTTCACCACAGCATGTTGAGGCCACTCCATGATAACATGCCAAGTTTCATGAATTTCAGACGAGTTTCAGATTTACTACAATTTAAAAACCAGGCATCTCAACGTTTTGCCGGCAATCAATAGTGCCATGGTGTTTGAGTTTCATTCCCATCTCTTGCATGGGACCTAGAAATTCACCCAAGGACACACATGTGATTTTTCAACCAACTTTGGTGCATTGGAGCATGTGCTTGTAGTTCAAATTTAATTATGCACATAAAATGCCTAGAAAACCCGGTTAATGTATAAAAAGGCCAAACGAACCCCAAAAAATTCCAAGATTGAACACAACACTCATGTTGTTCTATATTGACACTAGCAAAATTTTGAAAGCAATAAGAGGCAACGGATATCGTCCCGTCCCCAAAGGTGGTATGTTCCCTATCGAAACCATCATGCTTGTTGTGAGAAGCTCTGGTTTGTGAGAAGCTTATACCCAAACCTTTCCCAAATGGGACAAAATTTTCACCACAACATGTTGATGTCGCTCCATGATCGCATGCCAAGTTTCATGAATTTCAGACGAGTTTTGGATTTACTAGAATTTAAAAACCAGGTATCTCAACAGTTTGCCGGCAATCAACAGTGCCCTGGTGTTTGAAATTCATTCCCATCTCTTGCATGGCACCTAGAAATTCACCCAAGGACACACATATGATTTTTCAACCAACTTTAGTGCATTGGAGCATGTGCTTGTAGTTCAAATTTGAATTATGCACATAAAATGCCTAGAAAACCCAGTTACTGTATAAAAAAGGCCAAATGAACCCCGAAAAATTCATTCCCATTTCTTCCATGGGACCTAAGCATGCACTGAAGGACACATATTTGATTTTTCAACCAATTTGTATGCACCGGAGCATGTGCATGTAGTTTAATTTTGAATTGTGCACCTGAAATTGCTAGAAAACCAGTTTAATGTATGAAATGTCGAAATGAACCCTAGATAATTCCAATTCTTTTATGACACACATACAGTTGCATGTTCACTTCGGATAAAAGGTCTAGCAATTCAAACACCGTCCATTGCTGATGTGACCCCATTTTGTAATTCAAATCAAGTAGATCCCACACATATTATCTCACCAACCGTGTGAGATGTAGTACAAAATATCTGGGAGCACCGTCGGTGTATAGTACGCCTATGGCTTACGCGAGAAGGTGCGTCGGCTACAGTCCATAGCCGGCGTGTCAAGAACACTAGCGCGCTCCCCCAAAACTCCCGCCTTTGCATCCCTCGCAATCTCAAAAATATCTACCACCTAGAAGGTTTTAATGTTTGATAGCACACGATTAGTATGTGCGGACCGTGTGCGATGTCTGTTACTCCTTCTCTGCTTCAGCCCCTTGATTTAAATTTTCAGTAGCCCCGACATTTTACTCCCGCCTCTGCATCCCTCGCAATCTCGAAAATATCTGCTCTCCCTTGATCCAAATTTTCAGTAGCCCTGCCTTGTTACTCCCGCCTAGTAAAATTTTCAGTTGCCCCATTATTTCCTCAAACGCAACCTCCGCTCACACAGACACACACAACCCTCGAAACCATTGGTAGGTCGCCGCCATCGCCGACGCCTCTATCCTCAACCTCTGCCTGTGTGCCAGGGAGCTCGAGTAGCCAATGGCCAAAAATAGGTTTATCGCGACCTTTTCGCCCGACGCAGGCGAGGTGGCCGCCGAGGTGCCCCCGTCATCCTCCGCGGGCCTGATCCGCCGTCGCCGGTACCCCGATCCGCCCATCGCCGCGCCCCTATGCCGATTCGAGGACTTCCCCGTCCTCCCTCGGACCCAACAGCCGACGAAGTCCTACCTCGGGGTCCGGCAGCGGTGGTGGACGACATGGGTCGCCGAGATTACAGACCGAGAGACCCACACCCGCCGGTGGCTCGGTAGCTTCCACACGGCCGAGCTCGCGGACATGTGATACGTCTCCAACGTATCTATAATTTTTGATTGTTCCATGCTATTATATTATCAACCTTGGATGTTTTATATGCATTTATATGCTATTTTATATGATTTTTGGGACTAACCTATTAACCCAGAGCCCATTGCCAGTTTCTGTTTTTTCCTTGTTTTGGAGTATCACAGAAAAGGAAAATCAAACGGAGTCCAATTGACCTGAAACTTCACGGAACTTATTTTTGGAACGGAAGCAATCTAGAAGACTTGGGGTGCACGTAAGGGAAGCAACGAGGAAGGCACGAGGTATTCGTGGGCCCGCATGGACATCTATGATCACCTTGACCAACAACAAGATAGGTTACCATGGCGGATTCTTCATTTGGTTCGTGTTATCGTAGTATAGGTCTTGGTGAGATTCAGACCTTATGTTTGAGCACATATACTATGCACGCATGCATGCATGAATCCCCATCATTGGCTTGAAGTGTGGTGTAACATACATATGCATCGCCAACCTAACCCTCACTCAGTGTGTGGATTTCTAGTTTGAAATCACGGTGCCACGGCAAAGTTGTTCCATTGTTACTCAAAAACACACCTCTCCATACATATGTTTGGGCCACACACATGCAGTGGTTGTCTTCGGGGACTAGCTACTCGCGTGATTATTGGTGAGCTAGACCATCTCCGGGGTCGCATGGACGACCATCACTTTGACCAACAACAAGAGAGAGGTTGTACAACCAAGATGGATTATTCTTGGTCCGTTTTATGATCCATCTTGGTGAGATATGCCTCTTTGGCCCGCCGACTGAAAGTGTGTGTGGGGGGGGGGTGCTACTTCGCACTTTGCTAGGTGAACCTCGGCTGGGGGTCATGCATTCATAGCTTAGGATTCCCTCGTGGTGACATGGGGGGGGGGGCTGCTAGCTACTTCGCACTTTGCTAGGTGAACCTCGGTTGGGGGGCATGCATTCATAGCTTAGGATTCCCTTCATGCCGACACGAGGGAAGGGGGGCTTCTAGCTACTTCGCACTTTGCTAGGTGAACCTCGGTTGGGGGGCATGCATTCATAGCTTAGGATTCCCTTCGTGCCAACACGAGGGAGGGGGCTGCTAGCTACTTCGCACTTTATAGGTGAACCTCGGTTGGGGGGAGGGGACATGCATTCATAGCTTAGGATTCCCTTCGTGCCGACACGAGGGAGGGTGGGGGCAAGCAATATCGTGCGTTTTGCGAGAGAGGTGCCACATCGAAGTTGCATTTGGTATTTGAAAATCAAACCACCCTTTTGATACATAAATTTGGTCCACATGCAAGTGTGTTCGTGTTCTGACCCTCTCCCACGTCATTTTTCGCCAAATTTATGAACATTAGACAAGTCGGATGACGCAACAGACATGGTTCACTCAAACTAACCATGTGCCACGCCAGTGCCCTTGTCACACACACATCCGCACAGTACATTGGGCTCCACGAGGATCCCCCTCTCAAAAATATCTGCCCGCCTCGAGGGTTTTTTTGTTTCATAACACACGGTTGTTATCTCCGGACTGTCTGCGATGTTTCTTGTTCCCAATGCTGCCTGCATCCCTAGAAAATATCTACCTGCCTCAAGGTTTTTTTTGTTTCATAACACACGGTTGTTATCTCCGGACCGTGTGCGATGTTTCTTCTTACCAATCCCGCCTGCATCCCTAGAAAATATCTGCCCGCCTCGAGGGTTTCTGTTTCATAACACACAGTTGTTATCTCTGAACCGTGTGCGATGCACTATCATCAAAATTTTCAATAGTCCGGCATTTCACTCCCGTGTTTGACTCCTGCGTAGTAAATTTTCAGTACTTGCGTCATTTCCTCAAACACCCCCTCCACACACACACAACACACACACACACAGAAACCTCCTCGGGCATGCGCGCACACACCCCCCTCCCTTGCTCGAAACCCTAGCAAGGTCCCTGCCGCCGCTGCCACCTCCGTCGCCGCAAGGCCTCCATTATCAACATCTGCCGATTTGCCCGTGCAGCTTACCCACCGATTTCCATACCCGGGCCGCCCTGAGTTTCTTAGATGACGCCTGCCAAACACCCCCTTTCCCATAGATCCGCATCCCCATCCCCATCCCCCACTCCAGAGCGTCGCAGTCTAAGCCCGGCTACGCTTCCCGTGGAGCTCGAGGAGCGACTGGCCCAAAAGAGGTGTATAGCGGTCTCTTCACCCGACGTCGCCGAGGAAGCTGACGACCATTACTGGCGGCAGGCACTCAAGCAGCGGGCTAGAGTATGCGGGCATGTCTCCGCCGCTGGCTACGACATCGAAGTCATCGACAACGACAGCCTCAGGCGGGCTATGTCACATGTTAATTAAGTGGCCCACCCCCAACCCCTCGGGTTCAACCGCCGTCGATCTCATCCATGGCCCCGCCGCTCATCTCCTCTGGCTTGTTGTCAACAATTTGCCATTCTACATCGCCATCGAGCCCCTTTTGTCATTTCTGAAGGACACGTTCTGCGACGCTGGCTTGGGATCCACAGCTTCTAAGTCAGACCTCATCGACAGCGACCGCGATGAGGGCACTCTCTCCGGCTCTTCCAAGGGGAAAGAGCCCATCTGCTCTTCCAAGGGGAAAGCGCCCATCTGCGACATTAGGGAGGGTACCCTACAATCGTGCTCTTCCAAGGGGAAGGAGCCGATATGCGACAACATGGAGCGCATTCAGGGTTCGTGCTCTTCCCACAGGAACAAGCCCATCTGTGACCAGTGAGGAAACCCATGATTTGTTTTGCCATGCCTCTTCATAGGGGGAAACCCATGATTTGTTTTGTCGAGTCCCTTTTGTAGTGTAGTTAGAATATGTCCAGTTTTAATTGCTATATCTGGTTGTTTGCAGTATGCCTTGTTTATTTTAGTTGTTCACAATGTGATGCTCTATATGTGCAATTATTTATTGTGCAATACATTTCATCAATCCAGTTTTAAACATACCGATAGGAATGCATATATTTGCTTGTTGTTAAGCCTGTTATAGCTAGCATATGCCTCTTTTAAAGTTTTTTGATTGTTCGGTTGTTTTTAGTTAGCATATGTCCAGTTTCAAATGCTATCTTTGGTTGTTCGTAGTATGCCTTGTTTATTCCAGTTATTCACAACGTGATGTTCTATATGTGCAAGTATGAACTATGCAGTTCAATTTCATCAGTACCAGTTTCAACAATACCACTATGAATGACTACATTTGGTTGTTGCATCTTGTAGTTAACACGCATTTCCGTTTTTATTTAACAATAACCAGTGTACTTAGACCGACACAATACCAGTTTGAATGACTATGTTTGCTTGTTGTTAAATGTTAGGCCTGTTGCAGTTAGCACACCTTTCCACTTGTTTTGCTTTACTAGCATGCTTAAACCTGCACACTGAAGCTATCTTTTGGAGATTATTTTGTCTGCCATGGATAATTTTGGTTGAAGTTTAGCTTATTGTGCTTAACATGCTTCTCGATGTACCTAAACAGGACAATTTTGGGAACTACTGCTATTTTCCATCGAGGTTAGTTTCATCCCATGGCTAATATCTGCTCACTATTCAGGATATCGGTAGCTGGTACAATATAGGTCGGCGGCTGATAAGGGACTAATCGGTGAATCAGACTTTTAACTGAATATATCTGCAACCCATTTATCGTTAGGTTAAGTAGGTCCATATGTAATATATCTGAGGCTACATAGCAACATGCACTGTACTTAATGTCTAAATATACAATCCTAGGCTACATAGCAACAAGGAAGAGTGTTACATTAATGTTCTAATGATGTCTAGATATACGTAGAAGAGCAGCAGCAGCAACAACAACAACAACATAGCCCTGTTTGGATACTCAACTTAGCTACAGGTTAGAGTTAGTTTCTAGCTCATGACTAACCCTGAACTAACTCCATCCAAAGAGTTGTTTGGATGGCAGGGTTAGATTGACAATAAACGCACTAGGAGAACTAGCTCCAATTAGCACCTCTTGGGTTGGATAGTTTTTTTGGGTGGGTTATAGATGCAACTAGCTGAAACTAGCCCTCATGTTTAGATATACTTGAGGGCTATTTGAGCCCGAACTAGCTCAAACTAACTGTAACCCATGGATACAACAGCAGTTAATCAGCCGATAATTTGTAAGAATGCACTAAACTCCTTCCGGCCCATAATATAAGATGTTAATTCATCTAATATGTGAGTATATTGGATGTTATAAGATACTCCCTCCGTTGCTAAATATTTATCTTTTTAGAGATTTCAAATGGACTACCACATACGGATGTATATAGACATATTATAAAAGAGTGTTGTACTACATCATTGTGCAATTGCTGTTTAGCTTCTAATATTAACTTGGTGCTTTTAGGTACATATGTCATTGGTAAAGATCCGCGCTTCGACCCTTTTTGCGTATGGGCAATGAGATATCAATGAACCAGCATCAAGTGAGGAAGTTGATAAAGTTTGTTAGTAAAATGGGTCCAAAGATGGCAATTAAACTATTTGTTTACACTTTATCCAAGACAACAGCGAACTACAGGATGGTAAGTAAGAACTCTGCAGCCTTCTTTTTACTGCCCATAATGAGTTGTGTTAGATGAAAATGTTTGAATCTTTTTCCTTTCCAGTGGTTGCCAAAGTAGTTTACTCAAGATTACCTCTCAAACTACATGATTGGTGGGCATGCAAAGGTTAAAGTATTTCTACCAGAACATGATGATTATCTAGATGTTTTCATGAAGACCGTGAAGGATAGGCGGTCGGCCATCACAAGGGGTTGGACTACAGTCGTGCGTGCCTTCTGCATGGAGGAGGGCACAATATGGGCATTTCGCTTCACCTTGTTCAACAACCAGAATGTATTTTGCCTCTTTCTTTACCGTCTTTAATAGTACAAGTATACAACTGTGGTTCATCATTCCTTATTTGGTTCTTATGTAATTCTTGAACATAAGTACCTACGAATTGAATAATGCATTGGTTGTTTGAACCTAATGGATATGAATAAAGTTGTAGCATACATTCAAATTCAAATTCGGTACAATTTGAAATAGTAGCAATTAAATTACGGTCAAATTACGCTCTCCAGGTTGTTACGGCACACACGGTTGGTAAAACACAAACGTTTGCGATATACACCATAATCCGAGATGGTTCACAGAGAGGAAACATGTGCAAGCATGCACATAGTTGCCGTTTGCAAAGCGTGTGCGATGTCAGACAATATCACAAATGGTGCGGGCATACTAAATGTTTGTGTTAGTTGCCTTATCGTACATGATTCACAACCATGAACTATTTCTGATGAAGTATGCATCATAAACGTTGCACCACAAAATAGCGTGTGCGATAGTTGTCGTGTACGACGATGTTACGATAATCCAACGTTTCGTAATCCTGTCCGACACTCGTATGACGATTAGCTAATCTTCTTAATAGTGAACCATTTGTGATGGGCAGCGCATCATACATGTTCTATAATAGTGAAGCGTTTGTGATGAGCTGCGCATCGTAAACGTAGCACCACAGAATACCGACTACAATGGCGATGCGAGCAGAAACGAGTCGGAGTACTGTAGGGTACCTATCCCCGATGGTTTCTGGGTCGTGTGGGAAGTACCCCCCTATCGCCCACACTTGCTTGGCGACGGTTCCAAATGCCGTCGTGGAAAGGGGTTAAAAACCGTTTGTATAGCATCGACGCATACCAGTGATATGTCTTGCAAATGAATACTCATGGTGACAATGGGGTATTATTTTGATTCACTTGATATATGTTTTGGCACTCAACTTGCGGATTCCCGAGGTGACATTGGGGTAATCGACGCATAGGGGTTGATGCATGTTCTTGTCTTTGTTTCTTTGGTAGAAATCTTGGGGCACTCTTTGAAGTTGTTTGTGTTGGATTGATTATTATGAATCTGAAATTATTTGGTGTTATTTTAGTATGAACTCTTGGATAGATTGATCGGAAAGAATAGCTTCGAGGTGGTTTCATACCCTACAAACGATTTCTTCTTATGTTCTCCGCTAGATAGGAACTCTGAGTGATTCTTCCTTGCATGTTTAGGGATGGTTATATGATCCGGATATATTAGCATTGTTGAGTGATTGCACTAGTGAAAGTACGGACCCTAGACCCTGGGTGCGCCCTCCACCCTCACGGGCCCCTCTTGGCTCCCCCGATGTACTTCTTCCTCCTATATATATCCATATACCCTAAAAACTTCGAGGAACACAATAGATCGGGAGTTCCGCCACCAGAAGCCTCCGTAGCCACCGAAAACCAATCAAGACCAGTTCTGACACCCTGCCGGAGGGGGAATCCCTCTCCGGTGGCCATCTTCATCATCCCGGTGCTCTCCTTGACGAGGAGGGAGTAGTTCTCCCTCGGGGCTGAGGGTATGTACCAGTAGCTATGTGTTTGATCTCTCTCTCTCGTGTTCTTGAGGTGGCACGATCTTGATGTATCGCGAGCTTTGCTATTATAGTTGGATCTTATGATGTTTTCTCCCCCATCCACTCTCTTGTAATGGATTGAGTTTTCCCTATGAAGTTATCTTATCGGATTGAGTCTTTAAGGATTTGAGAACACTTGATGTATGTCTTGCGTGGGATACCTGTGGTGACAATGGGGTATTCTATTGATCCACTTGATGTATGTTTTGGTGATCAACTTGCGGGTTCCGCCCATGAAACTATGCATAGGGGTTGGCACACGTTTTTGTCTTGACTCTCCGATAGAAACTTTGGGGCACTCTTTGAGGTCCTATGTGTTGGTTTGAATAGATGAATCTAAGATTGTGTGATGCATATCGTATAATCATACCCACGGATACTTGAGGTGACATTGGAGTATCTAGGTGACATTAGGGTTTTGGTTGATTTGTGTCTTAAGGTGTTATTCTAGTACGGACTCTAGGGCTGTTTGTGACACTTATAGGAATAGCCCAACGGATTGATTGGAAAGAATAAATTTGAGGTGGCTTCGTACCCTACCATAATCTCTTCGTTTGTTCTCCGCTATTAGTGACTTTGGACTGACTCTTTGTTGCATGTTGAGGGATAGTTATGTGATCCAATTATGTTATTATTGTTGAGAGAACTTACACTAGTGAAAGTATGAACCCTAGGACTTGTTTCCTAGCATTGCAATACCGTTTACGCTCACTTTTATCATTAGTTACCTTTCTGTTTTTATATTTTCAGATTACAAAAACCATTATCTACTTTCCATATTTCACTTGTATCACCATCTCTTCGCCGCACTAGTGCACCTATACAATTTACCATTGTATTGGGTGTGTTGGGGACACAAGAGACTCTTTGTTATTTGGTTGCAGGGTTGGTTGAGAGAGACCATCTTCATCCTATGCCTCCTACGGATTGATAAACCTTAGGTCATCCACTTGAGGGAAATTTGCTACTGTCCTACAAATCTCTGCACTTGGAGGCCCAACAACGTCTACAAGAAGAAGGTTGTGTAGTAGACATCAACATGGAGTACGACTGCTGGCAGGTCTGCTACCATGGCGCGGCGGCTAGGCTCAATTTCCCCTTTGGCACACGTAAGGTCCACCTCGTTCCGTTGGAGCCAGGGGTGGTGATCTCGACTATGGTGCGGGAGGACCGTGAGGCATGGAGCGTCTCGAGGCTGAGACCACCGACGAGGCCTACATGGAAGATCTCTGCCGGCAGCACCCGGATCTCGTGGAGGCGGAGCGGGCGATCTTTGCTGACGTGGAGGGCGGCGAGGTTATTGCGCTCTCCTCCGATGACAAGGTCAAAGGTGGCGAGGATGACGGTGAGGTAATCGCGCTCTCCTTTGATGACGAGGTCGAAGGTAGCGGCGGCGGCGCGGAGGGCGTCGAGGTGGGCCCCGAGGACGAGGATATCGACGTCGACGAGTGGAGGAGTGCCTTCCCCAATGACGGTACTGGCCCGGACCTAGCTCGCGGCACACCGTACATGACGAGGAAGGATTGGCTCGACCTCTACTATGACCTAAAGTAGTTTAGCTTAGTTTAAATTTATGTTTTATGTTCGGTTATGCAAAACTATCTATGTTTATGTTTGAATGCATGCTACTTTCGGTTGAACCTGCTTTGAACTTGATCAAATTGAAGTTTACAACCTTAAGTTTAGGGGATCGACTAGAAAAGGCCAAAAATTGCTGGAGTATATATATATATATCCACTAAGGGTTTTAGCGCTTTAACTTTTTAAGGATCGCCTAGAGATGTCCTTATGACTTGTTTATTTTAGTTCTTCACAATGTGATGCTCTATATGTGCAACTATTTGCTGTGCAGTTCAATTTCATCAATAACAGTTACAACAATACCACTATGAATTACGATATTTGGTTGCTGTTAAGGATATTGCAGTTAACATGACTTTTTGTTTTTCAATTGTTGTTTAGCAACATGCATTGTACTGAATGACTAAATATGCAATCCCAGGCTACATAGCAACAAGGAAGCGTGTTACCTTAATGTTCTGATGATGTCTAGATATACATGTAATAAAATCTTATATAATGGGATGGATGGAGTGTTGTACTACATCATTTTTCAATTGTTGTTTAGCTTCTAATATTAACTTGGTGCTTTTAGGTACATATATCATTGCCAAAGATCCACACTTCGACCCTTTCTGCGTATGGGGTAATGAGATATTCATGAACCAGCATCAAGTGAGGAAACTGATAAAGATTGTTACTAAAATGGGTCAAAAGATGTGAATCGAACTATTTGTTTACACTTTATGCAAGACAACAGTGAACTGCCAGATGGTAAGTAAGAACCATGTAGCCTTCTTTTTACTGCCTGTAATGAGTTGTGTTAGATGACAATATGTGAATCTTTTTGCTTTTGCAGTGGATCCTGAAGTAGTTTACTCAAGATTACCTCTCAAACTACATGATTGGCAGGCGGCCATCACAAGGTGTTGGACTAAAGTCCTGCATGCTTTCTGCATCCATGAGAGAACAATAGGGCCATTCCTCTTCACCTTGTTCAGCAACTGGAATGTCTGTCGCCTCTTTATTTACCATCTGTAATAGTACAAGTATAGAACCCGGGTATCTCATTCTTTATTTGGTGCTTCTGTAATTCTTAAACATATGTGCCCGTGAATCGAATAATGCATTGATTGTTTGAACCTGATGGATATGAATAGAGCTATAGCCTACTTTCAAGTTTAAATATAAATAGTAGCAATTAAATTAGGGCGAAATTACGTTGTGCAGGTCATTACGGCACACACGGTTGGTAAAACACAAACGTTTGTGATATACACCATAATCCGAGACGGTTCATAGAGAGGAAACGTGTGCAAGAATGCACACAGTTGCCATTTGCAAAGCGTGTGTGATGTCAGACGCTATCACATATGGTGCGGGAAAACTAAATGTGTGTGATTATCTACCTATCATACACGGTTTATAATCATGAATTGTTTGTGATGTGCCAGGAATCGTAAATCTCCCATGCCTAGAAACTGCCTAGAAAACTCCAGTGCCTGGAGTCTGCCTGGTTTTAGGCAGAACCAGAAAACTTCGACTGCGATGGCAATGCGAGCACAAACGAGTGGCTAGGATGAAGCGTTTGGGATATTCGAGATATCAGAAACGGTTATACAGGGACAACTGTATGCATCAAGGCTCGCTATCCCCGACGGTTTCTGGGTCGTGTGGGAAGGACCCCCTTATCGCCCACACTCACTTGGAGACGGTTCCATATGCCGTCGCGGAAAGGGGTTAAAAATGTTTCTTTAGGAGTGACATGCACCAGTGCATGTCATCCCAGAGCAAAAATAATAATCCCATCCTAAGTCAAATTAACCTCTCTTGTTGTGAGGCAAAAAGTAGTGATGGACCAAGCGGGCCCACAGATGAAAAGCATTGATATCGCTGATAACTGCCTAAGTGGGTGCAAGAGGACAAGCACCACCGCTTTGCATGTGGTCCAAACATATATATGTTGAATACCCAAAATGCACAACTTTGATGTACCACATGCCTCAAAAACCATAAACCATGCACCCACACAGAGCGAGGTTCATGAATCGTACTACATATGATGGTCCCCTTCCCCTCTCTTCACCGCATACTATATGCTCCTGTCGTAATATATGTACAACCCAAAAGAATCCTCATCGATGGTGAAATTAATTAACATCTCCTGATGTAGGTCAAAGTGATGCATGCATGCATCGATGATGGCCTCGTGGGCCCACAGATGGAAGCGTCACACGTGAGTGTCTTAGCTAGGATAACCATCGCATGCATGCATGTGGCCCAAAAAGGTGTTGTGTGATGTTTGAATAGCCAATTTCACAATTTTGATGTGGCACGTGCCTCGAAAACCAAAAAGCCCCGACACTAAGTGAGGTGTACTTGTTCACGGACGCGTACGTATAGTATATATGCTAGTCCCCTCCCACCTGTTCGACGCATACTATATACCACCATAACACAAACAAAGAAGATTCTACCTTGCTGGTCAAATTAACCTCACTACCGGCTGTTCGTCGAAGTGATGGACGATGACCTCGCGGGCCCACAGAAAGCGTCACATGTGAATATCGAGTGTCGTGTAGGACAACCATCGACTGCATGTGGCCAAAACATGTATGTATGGAAGGGTTGTGTAATGTTTTAAATAACGATTTCACGACTCTGATGTGGCACTGGCCTGCCTAACAAAACGACCAACCCACATGGTCGCTCACAACTCGCAGTGTACTGTGAGCCACCTGCCACCCCCAGACGCGCACACCCACACACACTCCGCGAATCCACCACAACTACGATGCATGTCAAATTAATTATCCTGCGGTGAACATATGTTACCAAAGTAGGGACATTTTAATTTCAAAAAAATCATAGAGATCATTAAGACATTTTAGTACATTAATTGATTGATTTTCTACGTGTACAATTTGCAAAAATCAAATTTGAGCTACATGCACACGTGACAGTGCACCTAAATGGATTGCAAAAACACATGTATCTCACTGGGTGCATGTTTACTCCCCGTGCAACAAATTTCAAACATTGAGAATCTTGATTTTTAAATTCTGGTACATCCAAAACTTATTTAAAGTTCATGAAACTTATCGTGTTGTCATATGGACACCAATACAAAGTGGCATTGAACTTTTTTTGTCAAATTGGAGACCAGTTTTGATGTAATCTTTATCTAATTACAAACGGGAGATTATTAATAATTGGGAACCAATATCCCAAACGGATTATTTATTCGAACCGTGAGTGTTAGACCAACAATTGATACATGCCATGCTTCGGTTAAGCAATAAAGCGGCAAAATTAATCATCCAAATAGAAAAACAATATACGTGCCCCCGCGCGACCCTTGTGCTGTGCGAGCAGGCATGAGTTGACGGGACGAATGCGAGCAGTCCACCGTGCAGGCAAACGGAGAGGCGTGCATGCAGGTGTGTGAATTGACGGAGGCGTGCTCGCTGCGCAGTGTCATCAGGAGGCGTGCGAGTAGCTATGTGAAACTTTGGCAGGCATGCCAGCAGTCCGATGCGCAGGCTGACCGGGAGGCGAGCCATCGGTTTGACCACCGCCCGCCTCTCTCCCACAACTCCCACTACTCCATATTAATGGTGCACCCGAGTGGCCGCACCCCCATCCTCGCCACACACACACAATCCCCCCTCTTTGCTTGCATCCTCGATGCCGCTCTCAGTCCTCAAAGCCGTCAGGGTATGAGGATGCCACCGAAGCGCCCCAGCAGAGGGAGTGGCGACGTCGGGGCTGCTAAAGCACCGGAGCATGGCGTGGAGATGGAGACAGAGGTTGCCATCACCGTCGATGAGTTATCGCTGCACCCTGACATCGTTGACGACGTTGAGCTTCCAAAGCCGTAGGCTGAGTTCCACACCGACTCTGGTGTTGACCCCGGCGACGACTCCGACGACGGTGGACATCTGTCTAGTCATCTATATCCATTTATGTGTCAAATAGATCATAGGGTTTCTCTGGTTACTCCTGCCTCTCCCTTTTTGGAATAGAAATCCTATGGTTATGTTCTCCCAATCCATGAAATCTGAGTAAGCTTCGTTAGATCAGTGTAGTGTATTGATTGTTTGAATGGTACAAGTGATAAGTGATTAGTTGTTTCATCTGTGCAAATGATTTCTGCTAGTAATCCGACTAGGGTTAGTGTCCGTGCTTAATTCCTAGCCAGGACTTGACAATTGATTTTGAATGACCTGCATATGTTTGTGCCATTATTTTCTTCAAGATTGGTTTGTACATAGACGACTATGCTTAAAATTGAACCATAACTCTGGATATGTATAAATAAATAGCCATAAATTCCTAATCCTATTTCACGGCATGTAATCATTGATTTGATGCCAAATTTGTTTTACTATTTGTATAGGTGCTCTCTAACGATGTGGACAGCGAGGATGAAGATGTCCAGAGGAGGTACAAGAGGCAAATATTGAGGGAGCTTTATGCGGGAATGCATAACAGGCATATTAGGACCTGGAACGGAGGCTATCAATGCCCATTTTGCAACCAGAAGCTTCATGACACATATCTAAGTGTTCTGGCGCATGCAAGAGGATGGGCTGTTGGCTCCTTCAAACAGAAGAATTCTCGCAGGGTGGCGCACGACGCGTACGCCGAGTACCTAGAGAACCTTCAGGATCAAGCCGACCTGTGAGATGAGATGTGGGATGGATCAAAATATGTACGCTTGAGTATGCTTAATGACGGTTGAACTATGTACTTATGGTTGAACTATGCTTATGTACGTGTACGCTTATTATCTATGTCTGAGTATGTTAAACATTTGGTCAAAATTTGGTAAAAATTACAAAGGGGGACCGATAAACCAGGACGAAGGTAGTACGTGAAGCACACACGGTTCCCAAAATTGGAACCGTGTGAAATGATTTTCATTTTTCCTATTGCGTCAATCACACACGGTTCGCTCTAGCAAACTGTCGCCCCCAAAATTCTTTGTGGGACAGAAAAACCTCACCACCCAATTCAAAAAAGAAAAAAAGCCTCACCATCCCACATCACAAAAACCCTCACCCCGCCCACCACCCCCTCCGGTACGTTCCCCATTCACACCTGCACAAGCTCCTCCGTGTCTATACCATGGCACCGCCTATCATGGCGGTAAACACTTAGCTCGACGTCTGCTGCTGCCGCCAGGCTGCCGACAAAGACCACCGCATTTCGCCACTTCCTCTTGCCGCCGCCTATCGCCATCGACTTTCTCGACGCTGCTCGCGGTCGACCCAGCTCCGCTCAGTTGAGGAATCTGCCGTACTAAGGGTTCTTTATCATGGATGACAAAGTAACTAATTTAATGAGATATTATCTCATCTCTTATCCCAGTTCATCTGCCTCCTTTAATCACCCGGCGGAAATCACCGTGGATTCATTTTTATTCGAGCTGATTTGAGGGTTTTCTTTCATTTATAGAATCTATAGTGCGCCGACACTTCAGGACTTTGCGACCTCCGCCAGAGATTCCATCTCACCGTACTAGATAACTTGAGGACGCGCACGGTATGTTCAATCTCACCCTATATCAGTTGGCATGGCCTACTTTCCTGAACATATTCTAAATATTGCTACATTTGGATAAAAGGTGCCACATGCACCATATACGTCAAAGGGGATTTCCCCCTCTTCTTTCTATATTAGGCAAATTAATGATGTATTGTTCTTTCGATTACTCTCATATTTCCATGACATCATGTTTACCCTATCTGTTTAATTATAGATTTTTGTCCTTCGATTATAACTACCATACAGTTCTTTCAATTTGGGCCCATATTTGCATGTTACCATATTTTCTTAACAATCCTAGCATTTCAGAGGACCAAACTGTTAACTGAACATCAGATTGCATATTAACATTATAGAGGACAAATCACTAGAAGGCACTGGTGGTGGCCTCAAGAAAACAACACGAACTGTATTTTAAAGTAGACAACCGCGTGGCGGTGTCAACGGTGGCCTCGAAGATGAGGTGCTCCTCCAAGATCTGGCGGGCGGCACGCATGGCAGCCATAGCGACCTCGTGTGTGTGTGCGGCTGCATGCTACTGAGCTCCATGTTATACTGCATGCAAAATGGCTGTGGGCGACGCTTAATTGGAGGAGGGGGCATAGTGATTTCGGTAGAAGGTCTAGCGCCATCGGTCGGGACATGTGGGACAGGAAAGGAGGAGGATGGTGTGGGTGGGGTGTGGATTACCTGACCAAATCAACGCGGCCGTGCAGCAAGAAGAAGGGTTGGCGGTGAGGAGGCCGCGCAGCAAGAAGAAGTGTCGCCGGTGAGGAGGCGGCGCTGCAAGAAGAAGGGTCGCCAGTGAGGAGGTGGCGCTGCAAGAAGAAGGGTAGCCGACGAGGAGGCGGCGCTACAAGAAGAAGGGTCGCTAGCGAGGAGGTTGAGCTGCCAGTAAGCACCAGTGAAGGTTTGAACTTGGAAAGCACGGTGTAACAGTGGAAATGTGGCTTTTGGTGGGGGGCGGGGAGATGGATATTTCCACGGTGGCAAAAACATTTTGCTCGGTGCCGCGTGAAACTTGCGTGCAAGTATGGTTCAAGCGGGGGCAGTGGACTGTAGAAGATGAAGCTTCCTACGTAAGCTAGACAAGACGGTGCGCCAAGATATTTTATAACGCATCCCATGCGATTCTTTCTAGTAAACTGTTTGTGGTATACCTGATTTTTTCATTATGTTTTGCAAGACAAAATGGTGTTATGGAGGGAAAGGACGGTGTTTGAATTGCAATAAAAATTACATACAATGAACATACAACTAGTACATGAGTGTCGTGTTTAGATTTGGAATTATTCCGGGTTCGTTTGGCATTTTTATGCATTAATTGAGTTACAGGGCATTTAATGTGCACAATTCAAATTTGAACTACAAGCATATGCTCCAGTGCACCAAAGTTTGTTGAAAAATCACATGTGTGTCATTGGGTGAAGTTATAGGTCCCATGCAAGAAAGGGGAATGAAATTCAAACATCTGGGCGTCGTGGCTTGGCCGGAAAGATTGAGAAACTTGGTTTTTTAATTCCTGTAAATCCAAAACACGCCTGAAAATGATGAAACTTGGCTTGGTGTCGTGACATGGCACCAACATGCTGTGGTAATTTTTTAGGCCGAATTGGGGCAAGCTTTGGTGCAAGCTTGTTGCAAACCGGAGCTTCCCTCAAGAAGGCTCGTGGTTCCGAAAGGGAACATGTCACCTCCGTGTGCGAAACGACATACGTACACTGTCTTCTCCCGCCTTAATGTTTTTACACAGGCAGATTAGACCAAATAGAAGTATCATGCTAAATTTTGGAATTATTTCGGGTTTGTTTGGCTTTTTATACATTAATTGATTTTCTGGGCATTTAATGTGCATAATTCAAATTTGAACTACAAGCACATGCTCCAGTGCACCAAAGTTGGTTGAAAAATCGCATGTGTGTACTTGGGTGAATTTCTAGGGCCCATGCAAGAAATGAGAATGAAATTCAAACATCTGGGCGTCGTGGCTCGGCCGGAAAGATTGAGAAACTTGGTTTTTTAATTCCTGTAAATCCAAAACACGCCTAAAAATCATGAAACTTGGCATGGTGTCATGACATGGCACCAACATGTTGCGGTAAATTTTTGGCCGAATTTGGACAAGCTTTGGTGTAAGCTTCTTGCAAACCGGACCTTTCCTCAAGAAGGCTTGTGGTTCCAAGGGGGAACATGTGACCTCCGTGTGCGAAACGACATGCGTACACTGCCTTCTCCTTCCATAATTTTTTTTACACAGACTAATTAGACCAAATAGAAGTATCATGCTAAATTTTGGAATTATTCCGGGTTCATTTGGCCTTTTTATACATTAATTGAGTTTCTGGGCATTTAATGTGCATAATTCAATTTTGAACTAGAAGCACATGCTCCAGTGCACCAAAGTTGGTTGAAACATCACATGTGTGTCCTTGGGGTGAATTTCTAGGTCCCATGCAATAAATGGGAATGCAATTCGAACATTTGGGCATCGTGCCTCGGCCATAAAGATTGAGAAACTTGGTTTTTTTAATTTCTGTAAATCCAAAACATGCCTGAAAATCATGAAACTTGGCACGGTGTCATGGCATGGCACCAAGATGTTGCGGTAATTTTTTTGACCGAATTGGGACAAGCTTTGGTGTAAGCTTCTTGAAAACCAGAGCTTCCCTCAAGAAGGCTCGTGGTTCCGAGAGGGAATGTGTCACCTCCATGTGCGAAACGACATACGTACACTGCCTTCTCCCGCCTTAATTTTTTTACACAGGCAGATTAGACCAAATAGAAGTATCGTGCTAAATTTTTGAATTATTCCGGGTTCATTTGGCCTTTTTATACATTAATTGAGTTTCTGGGTATTTTACATGCATAATTCAAATTTGAACTACAAGCACATGCTCCAGTGCACCAAAGTTGGTTGAAAGATCACATGTTTTTCCTTGGGTGAATTTCTAGGTCCCATGCAAGAAATGGGAATGAAATTCAAACAACCAGGTGTCGTGGCTCAGCCGAAAATATTGAGAAACTTGGTTTTTGAATTCCTGTAAATCCAAAACACGCCTGAAAATCATGAAACTTGGCATGGTGTCATGACATGGCACTAACATGCTGTGGTAATTTTTCTGTCCGATTTGCGAAGGCGCACACATTAACAATCAACAAAGTCATTTTGGAACAAGTGCTGTCACGTTACAAATCAGAAACACAAGTATTATTGAAACCATGGGCGTTGTACTTACCAATTATGTGCCGCCACGCGTCCCCTTTTTTTTATTGCGGGGTAGCTATTTGAGTATGGGAGGCATGCGATCAGACCCCTGCGTGTGCTCATCGGGAGGAGAGCCCTTTGACGTCTATCCGCCACGCACCTCCCTCCCAACGTCTCCATTAATGGCTCCCGAGCCCCTGTTCTACGACGCGACTATATGTCTCACTTAACCAAGATTTAAGAGAAAAAAATGAATGTCTGAAAAGAAAGTTTTGCATGGATCTTGATGTAAGATCCAACAGAGCTATATAGCATCGACTGCGACTTATAGCAAGCATGATGAATTTAAGGATGATGACAATGGATAATAATTGTCTTACATATTTATGAACATAATTAAAAAAACCATATGCGGCCATGCTCGAAATACACAAGGGCAAAAGAAGAAGGAAGACAACGATTTGGCTCGCTGATGTCTACTTTCTTGATGCGTTGCTGCAAGCCGCTGGAACTAGTCTCCGCGACGAGCGGCGATGAGCTCTTTCTTGTCCTCAAGATGCTGCTTGAGAGCATCCACGGATTCCTCCACCAGCCTTCTGCGCTCGATGCACAACATGGCATTCTCTTCCATAAGTTTCTCGACAATGACAGTCCTTTTCAACAAGGCAGTGGTCTCCTCCTGCTACTCCGCACTTCTGACAATCTTCGCCCTCAGCCAGGAGCTTCACATTGCTCTCATTTCGTTGCCGGATGACGCTGGTAGCCTGTTCAAAAGAGGCTCTCATGTCGTGCTGCAACCTCACCCAGCTGGAGATCTGATCCATCTTCCTATGGACGATCGCATGCATGCGCCTATAAGAGTCCTCGACTGCCCGCGAGACATTTTCCCAGGCCGCTGCGGCATGGGAGGACATCTATCCTGCATTCGCGGCGCGGCGGGACATCTCTTCTGCTTCCGCAGTGCGACCGGACCAGTGTGCTGCACCGACGGCGCCGCGGGACCTCCGTGCTACTTCGACGGTGTGGCGGGACCTCTATGTTGCTACGGCCACGCGGCGGGACATGCCGGCTGTGTTCGCGTCAAGGCGGGACATCTCTCGTGCTTCCACTTCCATGGTCGCATCTCCTTGGTGGCAATCTCTCAACCCAGAACTCATGCTAGCCATGGCAAACACAAGGGAACGATGATGAATGACTTGTTTGTTTTTGTGGATGAGGAGTTGAGGAGGAATGTGTAGTCATCTTGGAGTAGTAGTATTTATAACCGAGTACTAATACGCTCCTAAGTAGGAAACCATTTAGGTTATGATCAGTGTGAACAGGTTTGCAATTTGGAATGTGACGGGATGCAGGATCAAAATTTACTAACGGTTATAAGTGCGGCACTATTCCTGGAAGGCGTAACGTGGGCACGTACGCCTTCTCGGCCGCATACGTGGCGGTTGCACCATAGGGTGCACCGCAATAGGCAATGTCAGCACACGTCTTGTTCCAACAACCGTGCGCGCTCGTTATTACCATCGCGCACACTTCTTTTAATTAGAATGTGTATGCCCGTGTAGAGCACACACATTGATCTATCTAACTCTTTCAGTTTATTGTGGCTAATTGCAAACAGTTCATCCATGTGAAGTGTATGACATCAATCGCAGACACTTTGATCTGGCTGACCCGTTTCTGTTCTGTTGCCTAATCGCAAACAGTTAATCCTTCTGAAGTGTATGCCCTCAATCACACACACCTTTATCTAGCTGCTCATTTCTATTGTTCCTCCTCGTCACAAACAGATCATCCAAGTGAACCGTATGCTGTATATTGCACACGCCTTCCTCTAGCTGCTCGTTTCTTTTGTTCCGCCTCATCGCAAACAGTTCATTGAACTGAACCGTATGCCCTGCATCGCACACGCAACTAAAATATGAACCGTGTTTGATGGCTCCGCCATCGCAAACGTTTTGCACCTTTTTGTCGGTTCTTTTACACCACCGCTTGCGATTATTGCATCGCACACTGTTTCGTCGAAGGGTCTCTGATCGTAGTGTCGCGTTAGCAACATCCTGCAGTATTGCGTGGAGCTATATTTTTATTCACCACATGATATGTGTTTTGCTTGGAGCGTCATTTTATTTTATTAGGATTTTCTTGCTGTTTGAATAATATCCCAAGATCTGAAATTCTTAAATGTTAGAGAGTCTTCACGTAGTTACATAATTCTTCGACTACTCATTGATCCTCACTTATATCTTTTGGAGTAGTTTGTCATTTGCTCTAGTGCTTCACTTATATCTTTTTAGAGCACGGTGATGGTTTTATTTTGAAGAAATTGATGAACTCTCATGTTGCACTTATATTATTTTGAGAGTCTCTAAACAACATGGTAATTTCCTTAGGTTACGAATTTAGTCCTAATATGATGGGCATGCAAGAGGGATATAATAAAAACTTTCATATAAAGTGCATTGAATATTATGAGAAGTTTGATTCCTTATGATTGTTTTGAGATATGAGGATAATGATATTAGAGTCATCCCAGTGAGTAATTGTGAATTTGAGAAATACTTGTGTTAAGGTTTGTGAGTCCCGTAGCATGCACGTATGGTGAACCGTTATGTAATGAAGTTGGTGCATGTGATATTTTTAGATTGTCTTCCTTATGAGTGGCGGTCGGGGACGAGCGATGATCTTTTCCTACCAATATATCCCCCTAGGAGTATGCGGATAGTACTTTCTTTCGATGACTACTAGATTTTTGCAATAAGTATGTCAGTTCATTATGACTAATGTTGAGTCCATGGATTATACGCACTCTCACCCTTCCACCATTGCTAGCATCTCTAGTACCGCACAACTTTCGCTGGTACTATACCCCCACCATATACCTTCCGCAAAACAGCCACCATACCTACCTATTATGGCATTTTCCGAGATATATTGCCATGCAACTTCCACCGCCCCGTTTATTATGACATGTTCCATCATTGTCATATTGCTTTGCTTCATCATGTATTTGACATCGTATTTGTGGCAAAACCACCGTTCATAATTATTTCATACATGTCACTGTTGATTCATTGCACATCCCGGTACACCGCCGGAGGCATTCATATGGAGTCATATTTTGTACTAAGTATCGAGTTGTAATTCTTGAGTTGTAAGTAAATAAAAGAGTGATGATCATCATTATTTGAACATTATCCCATGTGAGGAAATAAAAAAAGAGGCCAAAAGAGTCTCCAAAAAAGAGAGAAAAGAGTCTCCAAAAAAAGGAGAGAGGAGAATAAAAAAACAAAAAAAGAGAGAAAAGAAAGTAGGGGCAATGTTACTATCCTTTTTCCACACTTGTGCTTCAAAGTAGCACCATGATCTTCATGATAGAGAGTCTCCTATGTTATCACTTTCATATACTAGTGGGAATTTTTCATTATAGAACTTGGCTTGTTTATTCCAACGATGGGCTTCCTCAAAATTCCCTTGGTCTTCATGAGAAAGCAAGTTGGATGCACACCCACTTAGTTTTCTTTCTCAGCTTTCATACACTTACAGCTCTAGTTCATCCATTGCATGGCAATCCCTACTCACTCACATTGATATCTATTGATGGGCATCTCCATAGCCCGTTGATATGCCTAGTTGATGTGAGACTATCTCCTTATTTTTGTCTTCTCCACAACCACCATATTCTATTCCACCTATAGTGCTATGTCCATGCCTCACGCTCATGTATTGCGTGCAAGTTGAAAAGGTTTGAGAACATCAAAAGTATGAAACAATTGGTTGGCTCGTCATTGGGGTTGTGCATGATTTGAGTATATTGTGTGCTGAAGATGGAGCATAGCCAGACTATATGATTTTGTAGGGATAACTTTCTTTGGCCATGTTATTTTGAGAAGATATGATTGCTTTATTAGTATGCTTGAAGTACTATTGTTTTCATGTCAATATTAAACTTTTTTTGAATCTTATGGATCTGAAGATTCATGCCACAATAAAGAGAAGATTACATTTATAAATATGTTAGGTAGCATTCCACATCAAATTTTTTGTTTTTATCATTTACCTACTCGAGGATGAGCGGGAATTAAGCTTGGGGATGCTTGATACGTCTCCAACGTATCTATAATTTTTGATTGTTCCATGCTATTATATTATCCATCTTGGATGTTTTATATGCTATTTAATATTATTTTTGTGACCAACCTATTAACCTAGAGCCTAGTGCCAATTTCTATTTTTTCCTTGTTTTTGAGTTTCGCAGAAAAGGAATACCAAACAAAGTCCAAACGAGCTGAAAATTTAAAGTGATTTTTTATTGACCAGAAGAAGCCCCCGAAGAAAAAGAGTTGGGCCAGAAGAGCCATGAGTCGTCCACAAGGGTGGAGGGCGCCCCAACCCCCCTAAGGCGCGCCCTTCGGTCTGGTCGTCGCCTCGTGGACCCCCCCTGACTTGTTCTCGACGCCAAAAATTCCTATAAATATAGAAACCCCCAGAAATAAACCTAGATCGGGAGTTCCGCCAATGCAAGGCTCTGTAGCCACGAACAACCAATCAGGAGCCCGTTCTGGCACCCTGCTGGAGGGGGAAACCATCACCAGTGGCTATCTTCATCATCCCGGTGGTCTCCATGACGAGGAGGGAGTAGTTCACCCTCGGGGCTGAGGGTATGTACCAGTAGCTAGGTGTTTGATCTCTCTCTCTCTCTCGTGTTCTTGATTTGGCACGATCTTGATGTACCACGAGCTTTGTTACTATAGTTGAATCATATGGTGTTTCTCCCCCTCTATATTCCTGTGATGAATTGAGTTTTACCTTTGAGGTTTCACTATTATTGGATTGAATACTATTATGGATTTGAGAACACTTCATGTATGTCTTGCGTGGGATACCCGTGGTGACAACAGGGTGTTCTATTGATTCACTTGATGTATGTTTTGGAACTCAACTCGCAGATTCCCGAGGTGACATTGGGTTAATCTATGCATAGGGGTTGATTCACATTTTCCTCCTTGTTTCTCCGGTATAAATCTTGGGGCACTCTTTGAGGTTCTTTGTGTTGGATTGAATATTATGAATTTGAAGTTGTTTGATGCATATCATATAATTGACCCACAGATACTTGTGGTGATATTGGAGTATCTAGGTGACATTAGGTTTGATTGATGTGTATCATATGGTGTTATTTTACTATGAACTCTAGGGCTGTTTGTGACACTTATAGGAATAGCTCAATGGATTGATCAGAAAGAATAACTTTGAGGTGGCTTGGTACCCTACAAGCAATTTCAACCAAAGCTGTCAGGACCCCGATCCTAAGTCACAACGATCTAGCATGTAACACATCATATCACTTTTCGGCCTCATGCATGGTATTCCCATGGGTGCCACCTTACCTGGCCCGGGACTGTTTGCGCCTTTTGGATCACGTATATGATAGTGTCACTAGCATCCATATGACAAAGAACCCAAACCGACATGACTAGTCGTAAACCCAAAGTGACACTAACTTACAAGGACATGCATACATGACCCAGCAACGAACATGTCAGTCATCAGCGAGTGAATCTGGGCTGTAGCAGCTGGGCTAACAGGACTCCAGAGAATACGGGCTGTAGCACGCTAACATGACTCCGGTAGACACCACGTGACATTTCCCCGAAGGGATAGACACATGAATGAAGAAGGGCACATGTCGGCCAACCTAAGTGTTTCGGAGTAGTAGCAAGCTACCATGGCTCAGTGGAAGCACTAGGAGACATTTCCCCATAAGAGAGGATACCAAGAATGAACAACTAGGTTGTCGGATCCCACACATACCAAGCATTTCAATAACATACACACAATATGCTCGATATGTGGAAATACAACATGGCATCACAACGTAACTCTATGACTCAAGAATTTATTCATTAGGCTCCGGGGAGCCACGTATTACAAACATGTGTCTCATGACCCAACATACAGAGCATACAAGCAACAAGCGGAAGCATAAACATGTCTGTGTACAGACAACTACAAATGAAAAAGGCTAAGAAGCCTGACTATCTACAAGACCCTCCCAAGGGTACAAGATCGTAGCTGAGGTAACAAGCTAAATGTCGAAGTCCATGCGGTACTACTAGTGAGACTGAAGTCTCTCTACAAAACATAAATTAAGCAAACGTGAGTACAAATGTACCCAGCAAGACTTACATCAGAACTATCTACATATGCATCAGTATCAACAAAGGGGTTGTGGAGTTTGACTGCAGCAAGCCAGCTTTCACTCAGTGGCTATCCTGTACTATGACTGTTGGTAACTCTTTGAGGTGGCGCAGACGAGTCCACATATTCACCATATCAATATACCACTATGGATCCGCTCCCGTCTCCCTATGGGAAGGCCATCCATAGCACTCATGCTTATCTTGCGCATTTTAGAGTATCCACTTTCACTTGTCTATAAACTGTATAGGCAACCCAGAAGTCCTTTACCGCGCATGCGGCTATTCAAATAGATGATGTTAAACCTGCAGGGGTGTACTTCTTCACACACGCTATCGCTACTTACCAGCACGTACACGTCGTGTATCTCAGCAACCTTCAAGCGGAAGCCAGGTGAGGGAGTCGGGCACGACCTCACTAACCACACAACTCTCTAGTCCAGGTTTATCGCCTATTCGGGTTCCATCCGCAAGGAGATCCGGCCGGGGTGTCGCTCATGGCCCCAAACGATGTGAGCAGGGTTCCCAAGCCCACCAAATGGGCGACGCTTGGTACACCGTGCCACTGCACCTAGTCTGTCCCAAGCCCACTTGTACCGGGTGCCACTTGGTAGACTACTAGCACTACCCACAAACACCAGAAACTAGTTGCAACTCCGGGACAGAGATCAGGTTGATTAATAAGTCGAGAGAGCTTGGAGTGCCCGGAGCCGAATGTGTGGTAGTATCTGTTCATGGATCACAAACATAGAACTCAATTCCTGAGGACGGTTTCAATGAGACAACCTACCATGTACTCCTACATGGCCTGTCACCACTACCTTTACCAAATCGTGTTCACACGCTTAGCTCTCAACCATAAGAAATGTTCACCACATTCCAATTCATCCCCGATGAATAAGACCCGACTCAACTCTAAACAGTAGCAGGCATGACAACAAGATTGAATGAGTAGGCACATCAGGGCTCAAACAACTCCTACTCATGCTAGTGGGTTTCATCTATTTACTGTGGCAATGATAGGTCATGCAAAGGAAAGGGGTTCAACTACTGCAGCATGTAACAGTTGAATCGTTGTTGTCCTAATGCAGTAAAAGAGAGCAGGAGCGAGAGAGTGGGATTGTATCGGAATGAACAAGGAGGTTCTGCTTGCCTGGCAGTCCTGAAGATAGCATTGGTTCTTCATCAGTGTCATCGATCACATCACCGAAAGAACGTCTACTAAAAGGGAACAAACACCGGCAAACAAGAGGGAACACAATCAATGCAATGCAGCAATATGATGCATGATCATGACATGGCAATGTGATGTTGATTGAGCTAATACAACTAGCAACTAGATTAAATGAAGTTGGTTTGAACCAAAGGTTCAAATTCAAACTCCATAAAAGACATTTCAAATGCCATTTATTCAAATTGTCATATAAAGCAGCCATAGGTTGTTCCAGCAAGCATTAAAATTTCATAAACAGATTCTTTGGATTTTTCTGATAATTTTTCATATATAATTTATTTCATTCTGAGCTATGGTTAATTTTCTATGATTTTTAGAAGTTTTAACTATTTTCTAGAATTTTCTGGATTATCTTTAATCCAGAAAATGCTTAACTGCATCAGCATTAATTCATGCTGATGTCAGCTGGTCAACATAATCGTCCAGGTCAAACCTGACAGGTGTGACCCAGCTGTCATTGACTCAGTGCTAAACAGTGGTTAGTTAATCCTAAATTAAACTAAGTAGGGGCTTAATTAGCACATGGGGCCCACTGTCAGTGGCACAGGGGGGTTAGTGGTTAACTTAAGCACGCCACGTTGGCGCGGTCGGGGATTAGCCGCCGATGACCTCAACAAACGGCGGAGAAACGCCAGAATCACTACTCCGGCGACGGTTTGATGCGTGGGAGGGCTCTACGGGTTCTTGGCGTTGCGATGCTCCTAGTGGTGGTGGCGGGTGGTGCTGGGGTGGCTGGAAAGTGGCCGACAACGAGCTTTAGTGGACGCCAGAGCACTGGCTCGGTCATGCGTGAGGTTGCATCTCGAAACCGAGCAAACAACACGCTAGGTGGAAACCCCGGGGCAGTAGGAGCACGACTACATGCTCGGTCACGGCTATTGCTCCCTGTAGCGACGGCGACGACGCTGAGCTCACGGCCGTGGTGGAAAACGGTGCTAGAGGATGAAAACAAGCATGGAGCTAAGGGGGAAACAAGCGGGATCTCAAAGGAAACTCAAAGGCGTCGTCGATGAGGTCGGGGAGGCCTTGTTGGTGGCGAATCGAACGACGGCGTTCGGCGGGTCCCGAGGTTGAAGATGGTGAGATGGAGACCGTGTGGCGCTTCCCATCTTGCGTAGCTCAGCATAGGCTAAGAGGGCAATGAGGTGGGTCTTCTGGGCACATGGGGTGGATAGTGGCTGTGGCTGCGGCGAGCGGCGGTCTCGGGTGTGCTCGGCGGCGCGAGGAAGAGATGCTAGATGAAGGGGGTGAGGCAGAGGAAGGAGGGGAAAGTGAGAGGAGGCTGTCCTCATCTCCTGGCCGTGCAGGTGGACTCGGGGGAGGCTAGCCAGCGCGAAGCAGGAGGTGGCGCGCTCGGCCACGTGCGAAGTCTCTCCCTCTGCCTACTGGCAGAGGTTGAAGATGAATGGCAAGTCGCCAGGTGGGCTGGGCTGGCCACTTGGGCTCCAGGTGGGTTGCACAGGTAAGGTTTGCTCTCTCTCTCTCTCTCTCTCTCTCTCTCTCTCTTTCCATTTCTATTTTCTATTTCTGTAATTGTTTTTTTATTTAGTTTTGGCACTAAACCATTTTGTAAACTTTTGAAACTTTTTATGGGCACTAACTAAATTATTTGAGAGACCCTCAGCAAGTTTCAACATATTTGGAGCTATAAAAATATTTATAGAATTTTAAAGCTCCAATTCAAATACATATTGGATTAATTCAAAGCCCATTTATGTCCTGGAAAAATGCCCACCATTTTTGGTTTAGGTTTTCACCTTGTTCCATAAATTATGAACATTTTAAGGGCAATTTGGGTTCATCGAAAAATATTTTTAGTTGAACCTATTTGACATGATTTAGTGCTAGGGCTTGGTCATCCCCAATTCAAATTTTCTTTGAATTTAAACATGATGCTTGGATGCAGATGCAACTAATTACAAACAATTCTGGGGCTATGACAACTCGCCCCAACTAAACAAGAATCTCATCCCGAGATTCAAGATGTGAGGTAAGAAGACAGAGGGGACACAAGGCTAACACGATATTCACGATCAACCTATCCTTCTCGAAGATGTTGATTCATTGCTTCAAATTGATCTTGACGTCTTCACGTTCGAGATATCCATCCAACATGATGATGATAGAAAGAAACTCTATAAGAATCGATCTCCTCGAAGATCGAGCACTCAGGATCAACTCATGGAGTGAGACGTTGAAACATCTCTTGAGCTGAGACACAAAACACACATCGAGAGCAATGGCAAGAGATATATGACAATGGTTCGACTAGGTAGGCAAAAATACCATGCTTAAGATGATGGTGCATGATTTCAAGAGAGCGAGGAAATAATTCCCATGATTCCATAATGGCGCACCTTAGGGAAGGTGGCTCGTAGAATTATTCTTTGAAGTGGCAAAAAGAATTACTCTCGATTCAATGATCATTGGAACTCTTCATACCAGGCTAAGGAAATTCACAATTGATCTTTGAAGGAGTTCAAAAGAATGACATACTCGGACTAGAATGGATGATGTGGACTACCTTGTTGAAGACAACACAATGGATGATTTTTGCTTATCATTGGAAATGGATGGGACCCATGGTAGGACCACTTTGAAGATGATCCTGAATAGAAATTATTGGGAAGGGCAGCCCATGGGAAATTGGCACAATGGCAGTGCAAGCTGGGAGAAAAAATACAAATGTTGGAATGTTCCAACCATCATATCTGCCTGATATTTAGATGTGGTCAGTAACATGATACTTCAGACTCAACATGTCTAAAAAGAAAAGTTACAACACAAGTCGACGAGATAACGTTGCGGGATTCTCGGGAAATGAACTACGGTAGTAAGGTCCAAAACATGAGCTGGTTCTGCTACACACATGTGAACACGCTGTCCTAGACAAGCATGACCACATAGTAGTCTTACAATGAAACACTACCGAGTTCAGGTGGGGAACCATCATCGAGGATAACGAAGTCCTTACATAAGTCAAGATTAGCTCTTAAGGAGGAACTTCTTCTCCTTGAACAAGTTAATCAGTGGCTTGGTGTGCTAGGAAACACATATAGAATGGAGGCAGCCAACCTATCAAACCATAAAGTACTTCACACATGCATGACTAACTTGGGACAATTCCAGAGGAAGCAAAAAACAAGCTTTCTCGAATTCAGGGCGGCAACTTGCATCAAATGCACATGAATTAGAGGAAGTCACTTCTTTCATCCAAGCATATGCTTCATGAGCTAGCATGAAGAAATGCTTTCAAAAGTTTCCAACACTAGCTTAATGTTCAACAAAATCATGGAGAAGATAAGGATGTCGTCGATGGGCTCAACAACATTTATCGAGGTTCCATATAGATGGAATTCCACAATAATGGGAACAAGATGATAGCATTAGTCAGACCCAAAAGATATAATGGTGTATGCTCGAGGAAACAACCACGAGTAAGACAACATTACGAACATCATTGGTTCTGATTTGATTTGATGATAGCCCGTACTCAAATCAAACACTGGATAAGGCAATAGCTCCAACTATTGATCACGGGAAATAATTGATGAGGATATTATCTTTCTACAACACATACACACAAGATATCCCTTGAAATGAACTAAGTCAGACAAGCTTTTATCTTCCAACTCTCGAAGTTGTTGTCTATCTTAGCCAACTAGCTCATGGGTATCCAACACAGATTCTTGGAGAGGGGGTGGTTTAGAGGAAAACCAACTTGATCACGTGCTCAACATAATGGTCAGGGCTCAACCTGGTAATAGTTCCGAGAAGATATTCAGAAAATCACGAACCATCGATATGTTATTAGGCTTGAGAACAGTCTTGCTTTTCAGGGCAAGCCGATATGATCAGAAGAGCGAGGGATTGACACAATCCTAACTCATTGATCGAAGAGTGCACCAGAAATAAGGACTAGGTAGCACGATCAATCTTAGGATGATGATTCCATAACCAGCACGCTAAGAATAAGAATATTGTCCATTAACTACCAAGCAACAGAGTTGCTAGGAGTATTGATTTCACACATCACGATTCACTTGTCGGCATTCCGGTTACAATAACATGAGAACCGAGGAATGAACAATGATGGCAAAAAGTATCACTGCGTCAAAAATTCATAAGAGGTGGTGCAATTCTCATGAAAATCCTGACATAATGGAGGTCATACTCCAATGTAGAATAGAACAAAAGCTGGTTTAACATTTTGATCTGTGGAATACAACTGCTTTGTCCCAATCCAAGAAATGGATGAGGTACTGGAGTTTGTTTCTCCTAGTCATTCTGAACTAGAACGGCTTGACGGACCACAAGAGTAAAAGGCATCGATGAACATGAATGAACACATGCTCTTGACTATCAACTGATAGATGAAGGCTGGAATACAACTAAAGAGGGGCAACTCAACAAAACTTACGATTTTCTGAGTTGTGATGCATAGATTAGCATGTCGAACGAGTTCAACATATTTCTTCTGGATAACCCATGCAGAAAGGTAGAACTGTCAAAGTCACAACATAGAATCAAGAACTCATCAAGAGCACTCTGGTTGTGATGTTTCGGTTCAACGAGGAACTTCTGCCATAAGTAGTTCATGGCATTTGGAATAAGGAAATACCACGGACCTCGAGGACTATCGCAAAGGTTACTAATATCCTAAAGGAAGTAGCAACCACTATGAACATGAGTGAGTAGAGTGAATCTTGGGTTCACGAACCCAGAAAAAGAATACCTACTACTAAATAGCATCACGGGATGCTCTCGAGAATGGTGGCCAGAATCATCACACTGGGAATACAAATCAAAGCTAGATTACTGGGTGGTTCTCTAAGACACCTAGGGTCATAATAATAGCTCCAACATATATGTCGAGGCAATGAAGTACTTCAACACACTGGTTAGTGTGGTTAATCTAGCCCAAAGGAACATTGGCAACGGAAAGAAGAGAGTTGCAAATGCATCGGACTATTTGGAAACCTGGGATGACTCAGACAGCATAACGGCTATAAATGCTCAAAAAGATTTGAGACATCCTGTAACTTGGTGGCATAACCACTTAACATCACAATATCAAGGTTCTGAGGACAACTGTCAACACACAGAAGTAGTAGTAACTAAACTAAGGCTTGAATCCATCAATCCTATGAGTCTACGGATGAGTAACACGTGATCCTAATAGAAATATGAGAAGCCTAGTTCTTAATCCCCGTAGGAAAGATGAGGGTGACTCAGATCAGAAGGACATAAGGTAAAGGAGTAAAAAGAGCCTTACGTTACCTTCCACAATCAATTCCCTTATATAACTAAAGCATTTCTAGACACGACTTCAACCAGTTTGGCTTGGTAATCCTATAGCCAGTCAGGCTCTCATACCAAAGCTGTCAGGACCCCCATCCTAAGTCACACCGATCTAGCATGTAACACATCATATCACTTTGCGGCCTCACGCACGGTATTCCCACGGGTGCCACCTTACCTGGCCCAGGACCGTTTGCGCCTTTTGGCTCACGTATATGATAGTGTCGCTAGCATCCATAAGACATAGAACCCGGGCCAACATGACTAGTCGTAAACCCAAAGTGGCACTAACTTACAAGGACATGCATACATGACCCAGCAACGAACATGTCAGTCATCAGCGAGTGAATCCGGGCTGTAGCAGCTGGGCTAATAGGACTCCAGAGAATCCAGTCTGTAGCAGGCTAACATGACTTCGGTAGACACTGCATGACATTTCCCCGAAGGGACAGACACAGGAATGAAGAAGGACACATGCCGGCCAGCCTAAGTGTTCCGGAGCAGTAGCAAGCTACCATGGCTCAGTGGAAGAACTAGGAGACATTTCCCCATAAGAGAGGCTACCAAGAATAAACAACTAGGTTGTCAGATCCCACACATACCAAGCATTTCAATAACATACACACAATATGCTCGATATGTGGAAATACAACATGGCATCACAACGTAACTCTATGACTCAAGTATTTATTCATTAGGCTTCGAGGATCCAAGTATTACAAACATGGGTCTCATGACCCAACATACAAAGCATACAAGCAACAAGTGGAATCATAAACATGTCTGAGTACTGAAAACTACAAATGAAAAAGGCTGAGAAGCCTGACTATCTACAAGACCCTCCCAAGGGTACAAGATCGTAGCTGAGGTAACAAGCTAAATGTCGAAGTCCACGCGGTACTACTAGTCAGACTGAAGTCTCTCTACAAAACATAAATTAAGAAAACGTGAGTACAAATGTACCCAACAAGACTTACATCAGAACTATCTACATATGCATCAATATCAACAAAGGGGTTGTGGAGTTTGATTGCAGCAAGCCAGCTTTGACTCAGTGGCTATCCTGTACTATGGCTGCTGGTAACTCTTTGAGGTGGCGCACACGAGTCCACATATTCACCATATCAATACACCACTATGGATCCACTCCCATCTCCTTACAGGAAGGCCATCCATAGCACTCACGCTTATCTTGCGCATTTTAGAGTATCCACTTTGACTTGTCTATGAACTATACAGGCAACCTAGAAGTCCTTTACCACGGATGCGGCTATTTGAATAGATGATGTTAACCCTACAGGGGTGTACTTCTTCACACATGCTCTCACCACTTACCACCATGTACACGTCGTGTATCTTGGCAACCTTCAAGCGGAAGCCTGGCGAGGGAGTCGGGCACGACCTCACTAACCACACAACTCTCTAGTCCAGGTTTATCGCCTATTCGGGTTCCATCCGCAAGGAGATCCGGCCGGGGTGTCTCTCACGGCCCGAAACGATGTGAGCAGGGTTCCCAAGCCCACCAAACGGGCGACGCTTGGTGCACCGTGCCACTACACCTTGTCTGTCCCAAGCCCACCTGTACCGGGTGCCACTTGGTAGACTACTATCGCTACCTACAAACACTAGAAACTAGTTGCAACTCCTGGATGGAGATCAGGTTGATTAATAAGTCGAGAGAGCTTGGAGTGCCCGGAGCCCAATATGTGGTAGTAGCTGTTCATGGATCACAAACACAGAACTCAGTTCCCGAGGACGGTTTCAATGAGACAACCCACCATGTACTCCTACATGGCCTCTCACCGCTACCTTTACCAAATCGTGTTCACACACTTAGCTCTCAACAGTAAGACATGTTCACCACATTCCAATTCATCCCCAATGAATAAGACCTGACTCAACTCTAAGCAGTAGCAGGCATGACTACAAGCATGAATGAGCAGGCACATAAGGGCTCAAACAACTCCTACTCATGCTAGTGGGTTTCATCTATTTACTTTGGCAATGACAGGTCATGCAAAGGAAAGGGGTTCAACTACCGCAACATGTAACATTTGAACCGTTGTTGTCCTAATGCAGTAAAAGAGAGCAGGAGCGAGAGAGTGGGATTGTATCGGAATGAACAAGGGGGTTCTGCTTGCCTGGCACTTATGAAGATAGCATTGATTCTTCATTAGTGTCATCGATCACATCACCGGAACAACGTCTACTGAAAGGGAACAAACACCAGCAAACAAGAGGGAACACAATCAATGAATGCAGCAATATGATGCATGATCATGACATGGCAATATGATGTTGATTGACCTAATGCAACTAGCAACCAGATTAAATGAAGTTGGTTTGAACCAAAGGTTCAAATTCAAACTCCATAAAAGACATTTCAAATGCCATTTATTCAAATTTTCATATACAGCAGCCTTAAGTTGTTCCAATATGCATGAAAATGTCATAAACAGATTCTTTGGATTTTTCTGATATTTTTTCATATATAATTTATTTCATTTTGAGCTATGGTTGGTTTTCTATGATTTTTAGAAGTTTTAACTATTTTCTGGAATTTCCTGGATTATCTTCAATCCAGAAAATGATTAACTGCATCAGCATTAAGTCATGCTGATGTCAGCTGGTCAACAGGACTATCCAGGTCAAACCTGACAGGTGTGACCCAGCTGTCATTGACTCAGTGCTTACAATGGTTAGTTAATCCTAAATTAAACTAAGTAGGGGCTTAATTAGCACGTGGGGCCCAATGTCAGTGGCACAGGGGGATTAGTGGTTAACTTAAGCATGCCACGTGGGCACGGCCAGGGATTAGTCGCTGGCAACCTCAAAAAACGGCGGAGAAACTCCGTAATCGCTACTCCAGCGATGGTTTGATGCGCGGGAGGGCTCTATGGGTTCCTGGCGTTGCAGCGCTTCTAGTGGTGGTGGCGGGTGGTGCTGGGGTGGCCGGAAAGTGGACAACATCGAGCTTTAGCGGTGGCCGGAGCACTCGCTCGGTCATGCGTGAGGTTGCAGCTCGCAACCGAGCAAACCAACACGCTAGGTGCAAACCCCGGGGTAGCAGGAGCACGACTACATGCTCGGTCACGGGTATTGCTCCCTGTAGCGACGACGGAGACGAACGCGGTGGCGCTGAGCTCACGGCCATGGTGGAAAATTGTGCTAGCAGATGAAAACGAGCATGGAGCTAAGGGGGAAACAAGCGGGAGCTCACAGCAAACTCAAAGGCGTCGTCGATGAGGTCGAGGAGGCCCTGTTGGTGGCGAATCGGACGATGGCGTTCGGCTGGTCCCGAGGTTGAAGACATCGAGATGGAGACCGTGTGGCACTTCCCGTCTTGCGTAGCTCAGCGTAGGCTAAGAGGGCGATGAGGCGGGTCTTCTGGGCACATCGGGGAGGCATGGGGTGGACGGTGGCTGCGGCTACGGCGAGCAGCGGTCTCGGGTTTGCTCTGCGGTGCGAGGAAGAGAGGCCAGAGGAAGGGGGCGAGGTAGAGGAAGGAGGGGAAAGTGAGAGGGGGTCGTCCTCATCTCCTGGGCGTGCAGGTGGACTCGGGGGAGGCTAGCGAGCACGAAGCAGGAGGTGGCGCGCTCAGCCGCGTGCGAAGTCTCTCCCTCTACCTACTGGCAGAGGTTGAAGATGACTGGCAAGTCGCCAGGTGGGCTGGGCCGGCCACTTGGGCTCCAGGTGGGCTGCATAGGTAAAGTTTCCTCTCTCTCTCTCTCTCTCTCTCTCTCTCTCTCTCTCTTTCCATTTCTGTTTTCTATTTCTGTAATTGTTTTCTTATTTAGTTTTGGCACTAAACCATTTTGTAAACTTTTGAAACTTTTTATGGGCACTAACTGAATTATTTCAGAGACCCTCAGCAAGTTTCAAAATATTTGGAGCTATAAAAATATTTATATAATTTTAAAGCTCCAATTCAAATACATATTGGATTAATTCAAATCCCATTTATGTCCTAAAAAAATGTCCACCATTTTTGGTTTAGTTTTTCACCTTGTTCCATAAATTATGAACATTTTTTAGGGCACTTTGGGTTCATTGAAAAATATTTTTAGTTGAACCTATTTGACTTGATTTAGTGCTAGGGCTTGGTCATCCCCAATTCAAATTTCCTTTGAATTTAAACATGATTCATGGATGCAGATTCATCTAATTACAAACAATTCTGGGGCTGTGACATGTTCTCCGTGGTAGGAACTTTGGATTGACTTCTGTCGCACGTTGAGGGATTGTCATATGATATAATTATGTTATCATTGTTGAGAGAACTTGCACTAGTGAAAGTATGAATCCTAGGCCTTGTATCGAAGCATTGCAATACCGTTTTCGCTCACTTTTATTAGTTGCTACCTTGCTATTTTTATGTTTTCAGATTACAAAAACCTATATCTACCATCGATATTGCACTTGTATCACCATATCTTCGCCAAACTAGTGCACCTATACAATTTACCATTGTATTGGGTGTGTTGGGGACACAAGAGACTCTTTGTTATTTGGTTGCAGGGTTGTTTGAGAGAGACCATCTTCATCCTATGCCTCCCACGGATTGACAAACCTTTGGTCATCCACTTGAGGGAAATTTGCTACTGTCCTACAAAAATCTACACTTGGAGGCCCAACAACATCTACCAGGATAAAGTTGCATAGTAGACTTCAGCAGGAGATGGATCAACAAGTTGCCGGTAGTTCTCTGGTCCCTCAGAACGACACCAGATCGAGCTACCGGGCAGACTCCCTTCTCCCTAGTCTATGGGGCAGAAGCAGTTATCCCCACGGAACTCATTACGGGTCCCCTCGAGTGCTTGCCTATGATGAAGTAGCGCAGGATCAGCACCGGTGTGAAAATGTTGTGCTTCTCGAGGAGAACCATCTCCGGGCTGCTACGCGTGCTGCACGCTACCAGCAAGCCCCGCGTTGCCATCATAGCCGCATGGTTCATGCCTGGTGTTTTGAGGAAGGCGACCTTGTCCTTAGGAGCGTCCAGTCTGCCAAGGGTGCAAACAAATTGTCGCCAAAGTTCTACTCCTAAGGCACCGCTGTCGGGCCATGCCCGTCAGCTACCCTTTTGTATAGGCCTTGGCTCAGTTGCATGTAACCCCTTGTACAAATTGTCGCAAAACTCATGGAATATTGAGCATCTCTACAAGTTCTACTCCTAAGGCGCCGCTGTCGGGCCATGCCCGTCAGCTACCCTTTTGTATAGGCCTTGGCTCAGTTGCATGTAACCCCTTGTACAAAGCCAGGCGCAGACCCTAAGCAACAGAGAAATAACTGAAGCGCTGGGGGGGCGACAAATCGCATGCATGCATAAGCATTTCATGAGCATCTCATGTTCATGTAGCTAAGATCGCATCTGGTATCATTTCTATCTGCAGAAACTGCAGGCTCCTGCCGAAGACTTGTCCTCCAAGATGAGATGGAAAGATGAAGCCTACGCTGCAGTCCCCGCAAGAAAAACAGATAAGTTCTTTCTCTTATCCATACATGTTCGATAAGTAAATACTTGTGCATAGGAAAACCTCGCCGCTTTTTGAAACTTAGGTGCTCCCATCCCTTGACTCAAACATTGCTTCGGTCAGGATGGTCGTAGTAGCCTGTGGTGAAAAAAGATTAGCGGGGGGCTGGACCCTCTTTGTACTTTGTACCCAGTAGGCCTAACTATCCGGCAACAAAACAGAGGGTACCGGCAGGATGGTGAAAGCACAAGTGCTCCCAGGGTGATTTTGGTAATTAATGTCAACATATCTCTTGTTGGACTAATTCTTTCATCTAGTATATTTCAGAAAGTTCAATTAATGTGTGGCATGGACAAGAGGATGTGGAACCCCTTCAAGATGCTAAGGAAAGAATATTGGAAAAAGCTCAAGATTCTTCATTTCTATTTTTAGTGATCCAAGATCACATTGTGTCGGTGCACAAAAAGAGGGGTACACTTTGTGTACCCCTATAACTATGCACGGGCAGTCTGAGCCATGGATACCACCACACCAAGCAAGGCAAGGGAGGTGAGCCAGGGTAAGACCGAAGGTCAAGAGAACTAGAACGACGCCAAGGCCAAGACCACGAAGAGCAAAGGGGACGAAGCGGACTCCCCTGGCAAGATCCTTGCAGGGAGACAGTTCTAGCAGCCCCGGCAAGACCCTTGCCGCGGCGACTCGTCCCGCTCCTACGGAGAAAATCACCCTTGAGTCCACTGCCCCCAAAGGGCAAGGACTCGGGAGACATCCCCGTGGCGGCATGCAGATCTTTGTGAAGACATTCAAGATCAGATATGCACTAAGGAGACGACAACCCTTGGCGGGATCCCAGCCGAGGAAGACCACAAGGCCCCCGGCAAGCGCCTTGCCGGGGATGACAGCAGGCGCCTCGGCAAGACCCTTGCAGGGGCCCCGGCAAGGCCCTTGCCGAGGACACCCGCATGGCCACCATCAGACCCACGCCGACTAAACCTCCACCACCGCATGCATGCAGCTGCCGACCCAACCAGCTGGGCAGGCACCCGCGTGGCGGCATGCAGATCTTCGTGAAGACCCACCACTGCGCCACCTCAGCTGCCTGCCTACCTACATGGCATCGCAGGCGTTGCTGGCCAGGGCGCGTGTCGACACAAGAAGGAGCGGCGGTGGACGAGACAAGTTTTTCCCCATCCCCGATAAAGAAAGGACACCTAAGCAAGACGCATTAAATGTGCCTTGTCATGTGATGCGAAGGATAATCTCGCAGCACTGTACCCTTTCCACCTCCTATGTGCCACTATGGCAACCCCTTTTTTCTATAAAAGGAGGCCCGAGGCGACTAGAGGAAGGATTCGGCTTTTTGGAGCTCCTCACGCCCCATAGCTAGCTCAAGAACACAGATATACAATCCACCAAAGCAGGAGTAGGGTTTTACGCATCCTCGCGGCCCGAAACTAGATAAACGAACCATGTGCTATCTCTTTGATCCGCTCTTCTCACGACCCCGCGCCCCGCTAACCACAGTAGGGATTCTTGTGATCCCATAGGTGTCGTTCCCACTGACATCTTTGGCGCGCTAGGTAGGGGGCGCAGTTGTGAGAATCGGCTTTAGTAGTTAGTTTGGCGCTTCTTCATCATCATGGCGCCCAAGAAGAAGACGACGGTGGCGGTTGGCCAGTCGAAAGCCGGACAGCCCGTCCCGACGCGGGCGAGCAGCGGACCGGTCGCAGAAAGGACCCGGGGCGCTACTCGCGAACACCAACACCATCCCAGCAGCCAGAGTTTGGGAGGCGGCGATGTTTGTGCGCCTGGTAACGGGCCACACGTCACCAAATCCAAAGGCGGAGCCAAGCCCTTTGCGGGTGGAGCGGGGCCTTCCAGGGTCATCGCCGCCCCGCCCGAAGGCGACGCAAGGGCCTCCAAGACTCCCACGCCGGTGCCAACAGCGCGCTCCTCCCAGGTAGCGCGCGACGAACGGCGTAATCACGCCGAAGATCCCGGGCGTCGCCGCGGGAAGAGCCCCGAGCGCCACTCCCAGGACGTAGAAGACCTGCCCACTCGCCGAGGCGCTGGTGAAAATGGCATGCGACCGCGGGGTCGTGATAGAGCTCCTTCTGACATGGTCAGAAGTCGAAGCGCGTTGCGATCCATGCAGGTTTCGCTGCCACCGATGCCAGCAGAGGCCCTGGCGCGCGCGCAGTTGCTCCTCGACTTTCCTCCCACTACAGGGAAACTCGACGAATGGAGAGCCACTATCCGAAGCCTTGTTGTGGTGGCCAACAAAGAAGAACCAAGTCTGGTGGGGCCCCCGGGTCAATGCTCCAATGGAGTCCTGCGGACCAGTGGCGGAAAAGCCGGCGGCGCCGCGACCACGGTGCATTCACCTCTTCCCCATCCGGTACCGCGGACGCCGGCTTGTCGTGACGTCGCGGGCGACGACATCTCCATAGCATCGTCTGACCCACGGACCCACTGTGACCAGCGCCAAGTTCTTCGGGAACGAGCCCATGAAGACGCTCGAACCACTATCGAGCGCCGGCGCGGAGCGCGCCACCAGTCAGACAGGCAAGCAGGGCCTGCTATGAACCACCCGGCCCCGGAGATCCCTGGAGGCCTACCTTACGAGGTAGGCTGTCCGGCTTTTACCCGTGAGCTGCGGCAGTTCCAGTGGCCCACTCACCGCGCCTTCAAACCTGACGTTGGCGAAAAGTACAACGGCAAGACTCACCTGTCTGAGTTCCTCAGCATCTACACCATCGCGATGCAAGACACCGGAGCCCGCGATGATAAGGTGCTTGCGAATTACTTTCCATTGGCTCTTAAACCCAACACCATGTCGTGGTTGATGCACTTGCCGGTAGACTCTATTTCCTCCTAGTCGGAATTGTGCCATGAGTGTGTGGGCACCTTTACTGGAGGTCACCAAGCCCATGGCCAAGCAAGCGACCTGCATGTCATTCCCCAGAAGGGAGGCCAGAGTCTGCGCAAGTATATACAGAGGTTCAGCCGGGTACAGTACAATATTCCTGATGTTCACCCTACTGCCATCATCAGCGCATTCCATCAGAACGTGCGTAACCGCAAGATGCGCGAAGAACTGGCAATGAACAAGGTGAAAGATGTGGCAGAACTCTATGTTCTTGCTGACAGATGTGCCCGAGCTGAAGAGGGAAGGAAGTACCCCGGCGAATATGCCGGCGTGGAAACCGACTCCTCAGATGAGGATACTGCCGCCCCGACGAAGAAAGGCCGGCGCCGCAACAGGAAGTGCAAAGGTAAAGCCGTGCTTGCCGTCGAGGGATCTGACGACGCCGGCTCCGCCAAGAAAACCAAGGCAGATGAACCCGGCAAGGAAATTGCCGGATGTGTCGCCTGCCGGGCCTTGGCGGCTGCCGAGAAGCCAGGAAACTCCGACAAGCAATACTGCAAGATCCATCGCACCAAAGGCCATGATCTCCAGAACTGCCGACTGGTTGAGCTCCTTGCTGAGAAGCAGAGGGCTGAATATGAGAGGCGGGACAAGGAGAAAGGCCAGGACGGTGCTGAGGGGTCCGACAAGAAGCGTAACGGCCAGGCGGGCCGTCGCGGCAAAGATAAACAGCGGGAGAGGCCCGCCCGGGGCCGTGACAAAAAGCCAAAAGACGATGATCACGAAGAGGACGATGAGTCTGGTGACCAAGAATTTCAGAAAGCTACAGAGGCCGTGTGCGTCGATGGCGGCGCCTCGCTGCATACCTCTCACCGCCAGCTTAAACAGTGGGCGCATGAGATTACAACGGCGAAACCGTCGTTTGATGCCCAAAGGCTGCTGAAGTGGTCCAGCACACCTATCATATTTGACACTGAGGATCACCCAGATCGCACTACTGTAGTCGGGTGCTTGCCATTGTTGGTTTCACCAACAATACGCAACCTCAAGGTGACAAAGATGCTAGTCGATGGCGGGGCCGGTCTGAACTTAATCTCGCCTGCAGTGATCGAGAAATTGCAGATTCCTGATGAAGACCTCGAAGAGACGGGCACGTTTTAGGGGGTCAACCCGGGAAGAAGTCAACCAAAGGGAAAGGTCACGTTGCCCATGACTTTTGGGAGTGATCTGAACTACAGGATAGAAAGGATTGTGTTCGACGTTGCCAAGATCCCCTTGCCTTACAATGGGATCCTTGGCCGCCCAGCGTTGGCCAAGTTCATGGCGGTGTCACATTACGCCTACAACACCCTGAAGATGCCGGGGCCTGTGACGATCATCACCGTCCCATCAGACAAGAAGGATGCGCTAATTTGCGCCGACCAACTCTACCAACAAGCAGTTGCAGTAGCCGCCACTGCTAAGGCGCTTGCTCCTGCCGCTGGAGCCCCGGGAAGGCAAAAGAAGAAGACCGGTGAGACCTTAGGCACCCACTCCGGCAAGCGCACCTCTTCGGAGTGTAGCGCTCCCGTTGAGGACGTGCCAAAGAGCTCCGCCGACAGAAACAAGAAGTCCAGGGCCACACCGCAGGGAACCAAGAAGGTTTCTGTCAAGGAGGACATCACGGGAGGAGCTTTTACCATAAGCTCCACCCTTGACGACAAATAGGAAGACGCGCTCGTCACCTTCCTGCGCGCGAATGTCGATGTGTTTGCATGGCAAGCATCCGACATCCTCAGCGTTCCCAGGGAGGTGATTGAGCACCACCTTGCTGTCTGTCCTCATGCGCGGCCCGTCAAGAGGAAGGTCAGAAAGCAAGCTTTGGAACGACAAGAGTTCATCACAGAGGTGATCCGAAAACTGGAAGCAGCGGGTTTGGTAAGAGGAGTGCTCCATCCAACGTGGTTGGCCAATCCGGTGGTAGTGCACAAGGCAAATGGGAAGTGGAGGCTGTGTATTGATTACACAGATATTAATAAGGCTTGTCCCAAAGACCCCTTCCCGTTGCTGCGCATTGACCAGATTGTTGACTCCACAGCTGGGTGTGATCTGTTGTCATTCCTCGATGCCTACTCCGGCTACCACCAGATCTTCATGACAAGGGAAGATGAAGAGAAAACGGCATTCATCACCCCATGTGGTACGTATTGCTTTATAAAGATGCCTTTAGGGTTGAAGAGTGCTGGTTCAACGTTTGCAAGGGCGGTCCAGATTGGTTTTGAACCCCAGCTCCATAGAAATATGGAAGCTTATATGGATGTATAGTGGTCAAAACCAAGAACAGGGCAACCCTCATATCAGATTTACAAGAAACATTTGCAAACCTACGCAAGATCAATCTCAAGCTGAATCCTGAGAAGTGCGTCTTCGGCGTCCCGTCTGGCAAGATTCTCGGATTCTTTGTGTCACAGCGTGGGATAGAGGCCAATCCGGAAAAGATCAAAGCTATAGAGTAGATTGAAGCGCCCGAGCGAGTCAAGGATGTGCATCAGCTTGCTGGTTGCATTGCCGCCATGAGCAGGTTCATTTCCAAGTCCGCCGAGCGCGCCCTTCCGTTTTTCAAAATTTTGAAAAAGGCGGGCCCGATGGAGTGGACGCCAGAAGCCGAAGCAGCATTGCAAGATTTCAAGAGGTACCTCTCCTACGCGCCAATACTAGTTGCGCCTAGGCCACAGGAACCGTTGCTGCTGTACCTGGCGGCAAGGAACCAGGTGGTCAACGCCGCACTAGTGGCGCAGAGAGAAATTGATGACGAGGTAATAGCAGCGACGGAGCCCGATGCCACCGATGCCGAGACGACGCAGGCAATTGAAGTGCCGCCGAAGAAGAAAATGATGCAGCACCCAGTCTACTTTGTTAGTTCCCTCCTGCAGGGGGCTAGATCGAGGTACTCCGGTGTGCCGAAACTGCTCTTCGGCCTTCTTATGGCCTCGAGGAAGCTGTGTCACTTCTTCCAGGCGCACGAAATCACTGTCGCCACTCGCCTCCCTCTACAACAGATATTGCACAATCCAGACGCAATGGGAAGGATCGTAGAGTGGGCACTGGAACTGTCCAGCTTTGGCCTCAAGTTTGAGAGTACGTCGACGACTCAAAGCCGAGTCCTGGCGGAGTTCGTTGCAGAATGGACCGCGACGCCTGACGAAGAAACCCAAGAGACTGCTCTCCCCGGCAAGGAGGCAAGTTGCGACTGGATCATGTACTTTGATGGAGCTTTCTCCTTACAAGGCGCCGGGGCTGGCGTACTGCTTGTCGCGCCCAGCGGAGAGCACCTCAAGTATGTGATCCAGATGCACTTCCCCAGGGAGGTGTCAACAAACAATACGGCTGAGTACGAAGGGCTGCTTGCCGGTCTTAGGATCGCGGTAGACCTCGGAATCAAGAAACTCGTCGTCAGAGGCGACTCGCAACTTGTCGTCAAGCAAGTCAACAAGGATTACCAGAGCCCGTTGATGAAGGCCTACGTCGATGAAGTGAGAAAGCTGGAAGAGCTTTTTGATGGTATACAGGCAGAATACGTTCCCCGAGCGGAGAATGATATCGCCGATTACCTGTCAAAACGCGCTGCCCTCAAGCTACCTGTGGAACCAGGTACCTTTGTGCTTCGGCTAACTCAGCCATCCATTGATCCATCAACATAGCAGAACAAGAGGAGAAAATCAGGGCCCGGCAAGTACTTTCCCGCCGAGCTCCCCGAAGCCGCCGTCAAGGATGTTGCCGGAGACACTGAGCCCGCCACGGGACGGCTGGCTCCGACAGAGCATCAAGCTCTTGCCATGGAGACAGCCGCTCCGATAGCGGAGGATATGCCTTTAGTCCTCGCCGTCGAGCCCCAGGCTCCAGCGTGGGCACAACATACCGTCCGATTCCTCCAAACAGGGGAACTTCCTGAGGAGCAGGAAGAAGCGGAAAAAGTAGCCCGTCGCTCTACTATGTACCAGTTCGTCGATGACGTCCTGTACAAAAAGAGGCCAAACAGCGTGAAATTGAAGTGTATCCCTCGAGAGGAAGGACTGGGGCTGTTGGCGGAGATACATGGAGGCATATGTGGATCCCACATCGGGTCAAGGGCCCTTGCCGGCAAAGCGTTTCGGCAAGGCTTCTTCTGGCCCACCGCCCTCCAGGATGCGACGACACTAGTCACCAGGTGTGAAGCGTGTCAGTTCCATTCAAAGAAGCTTCATCAGCCAGCTCAAGCCCTTCAAACCATTCCTCTCTCCTGGCCTTTCTCGGTCTGGGGGCTTGACATACTGGGCCCTTTCCCCTGCACTGTCGGGGGCTTTGAGTACTTGTACGTTGCAATCGACAAGTTCACAAAGTGGCCAGAAGTGGAAGCAGTGAGGAAGGTCACAGCACAGTCAGCCGTCAAGTTCTTCAAAGGACTGGTGTGCCGTTTTGGTGTACCCAGTAGGGTTATCACCGACAACGGCACGCAGTTCACAAGCCACACCTTCATGCAATATATTCAAGACCTCGGCAGCAAGGTCTGTTTCGCTTCCGTTGCTCACCCACGAAGCAATCGTCAAGCTGAGAGGGCAAATGCTGAAGTACTGTGAGGCCTGAGGACAAAGACCTTTGACAGACTGCACAAGTGTAGAAGGCGCTGGATTGATGAATTGCCGGCAGTTCTTTGGTCAATCAGAATGACACCAAATCGAGCCACCGGCCAGACACCCTTTGCACTGGTTATACGGGTCACCTCGAGTACTCGCTTATGACGAGCTTGAGAAAGATCAATTGCGGCAAGATGACGCAACGCTCCTTGAGGAAGATCATCTTTGGGCGGCTATGAGAGCAGCGCGCTACCAGCAAGCCTTGCGCCGCTACCATAGCCGCAAGGTTCATGCCCGAAGCTTTGAGGAAGGCGACCTTGTTCTTCGGCATGTTCAATCGGCCAAGAATTCCAACAAGTTGACGCCAAAGTGGGAAGGCCCTTATCAGGTAATACGAGTCACCAGGCCCGACGCAGTCCGCCTGGAGACCGAAGATGCCGTTCCGGTGAGTAACTCCTGGGACATTGAGCATCTTCGCAAGTTTTACCCATGAGGCGCAGCTTGCCGGGCCCCCCGGCAAGCCACCTTTTGTACGAGCCTTGCCGATGACGCATGTAACCCTTTGTACAAAGCCAGGCGCAGACCCTGAGCATAAATAAATGAAGCGCTGGTGCCCTAAGTTATAGCATGCATGCTAGGTCGAGTCTCGTCCTTGGTTAGGGTTGATAGTGCTTAGCGGCGACTAACCCCTAGCTTAGAGGTCGAGTGTGCGTCTCTTTGTCTTTCTTTTGTCTTCTTTGGTTCACAGGACACACAGATATCCGTGCCGAACCACTTGGGGAGAAAAAAGAGAGGAACAGACCAGCATCTAGCCCCCGGCAAGCCAGTATTGCCGGGGGCTGCAAGAGCAAAGATTCACCCACGGTGAACCAAGGTTGCCGGGGACTGCAGCTTCAGATAAGTTCTTCATCCCTTATCATGCATTCCATTATGGACTGAGGTATGTGAAACCTCGTTTTCCCCTAAGCTACCGTGCTCCCCTAACTCTAGGCCCTAGGGCTCGTTCCTGGGGCCAAGTTTGGTCGTAGTCGCGGCAGCGAAAGGATGAAACAAGGAGCCTGAACCTGCCTCATCCCTGCCTCCGCCAAAGGCGTGAGGAAGGTCGAGCGAAGTGGGGAGACGGCAAGGACTGTTGCCGGGCAAGGAAATGTTTATCTTGAAGATATCAAGGATTTACTCCTTGTCGTGGGTTCCACCCGCAAACAAATGACCCGGCAAGCATCCCTTTTTCATTAAAAAAACATTCCACTCAGGTACAGTCCATAGGGAATGAAAAACATGAATGATGGGATTACAAGTTTTAAATTCAACAAAGGCCCGAAGGCTTACAAACTAAAAAGAGATAAGGTGCCCGTAATCGCTTTCTTGTCCCTCTCCTCAGGAGGCAGGTCAAGGAGGCGAAAAGGACAAAAGGAGCACCTAGGCGAGCTACGGGTGGCAGAAGGCACCAAGAGAACATCTTTGTGGCCGTCCAAAGGCTGGATGGTGATGGCGGCGCCGGAAGCAGAGCTCGAAGACGAGGCGGCAGGACGTCAGCACGCGTCAAAGGCATCGGTGCCCGCGTACTCCGACTTGACGGCCTTGCCGCCCGCCCTCTTCCTCTTTCGTAGCCTCCCAGCGCCAGCCGCTCAAGGAGACGACCCTGAGAAGTTCAGGGAGCCGGCGACACGGATGATGGGGTCGCCGGTGCCGCACGGAGTGTCACCTGACACCTAGTTGGACCCGTCATCCTGCCGCCTACTACCCTCGTCGTCGCTGCTGCTGTCCTCCTCGTCACTCCCGCCCGAGGAGGAGTCTTCACTATCAGAAGAGCTCTCCACGCAGCACCTTGCACGGGTCCCAAAGAGCCCGAAGACCTTGACGGAGAGAAGGCCACCCTCCATCAGCTTAAAATGGAGAGTGAGCCCCTCCATCAAGCGGTGGATATGAGGAAACGTCTTCCATCCCCGACGAAGATACATCACGTGAGGGGCGGGGAAGTCGACGCGGACCCGCGTGCCACTGATCCCGCAGCCCCTCATGTGCAGCCGCAACGACTCCGGCGGATCCAGCTCCATCTCCCGCGCAAATGGAGTCGGGAGACGAAGGCGACGGCGCGGCGGCCGGCGCAGCCTGACGAAGAACTCACAAGGGTCATCCCCAACATGGCCCTCCATTGGAGGAGGAGCTGCTGGCGGAGGCGAGGCCGGCGCGCCGCCCCGTCCTCCCCTTCCCCGAGCGCCCCGGCCTCGGCCACGGCCTCGCCCCCTCCCCCTTCCCCTCGTGGCTGGCTCTGCCACCGCAGGCATAGGAGAAGGAGGGACGCGTTGTCGAGTGGCGACCCTCGCCGCCACTGTTGAAGGACCGAGATTCCCTCTCTCCATGATGGATGGAAGGGAGGAGCAGAAGCTGAAGGAAGAAGAAGATGAAAGAATGCGGGACGCCATCCCCCTCCCACTCTTTATAAAGGACCGGGGTTGGGGCTCGGCCGCCCCGCTCGGCCAATCAAGATACGGAAGGCGCAGGGAGCCAGGACCGACCCGCCGCCCCAACCAGCGACAGCCCGGTTTCCCGCCTCCACCGTTTGCCACCCCAGGCGCATGGGAGACACGTGGCGGACGTGCAGAACCAAGGGGACGGGTGAGACTACCACTCCCCACCCCGTGATCGTGGGGAGTGGACGCCTTGAAGAACACGCCTCAATCCCATTCAGTAAATGGACCGCGCCTCCATGCCTCCCTCCGTATATGGGGAAGGCGCGAACCGCCCCTTTACTATGATGTGACGCATGCCTGCGGGAACCAACCCCACGCCTACCACCCACGTCACACGCGCCTCCCCACGCCGCGCCACGCGCAGGAATCGTGGGAAGCGCAGCGCGTGAAGAATCTTACCGCGGTAAAAACCGCCCCGCCTGCCCGCGCACCGTTTTTGGGCCTAGCCCAACAACGCGTTGCGCTTATGTGTGGCCCAGGCCCAGGGGCTCCTGTCGGTGTACAAAAAGAGAGGTACACTTTTTGTACCCCTATAACTGTGCACGGGCAGTCTGAGCCGCGGATACCACCACACCAAGAAAGGCAAGGGAGGTGAGCCAGGGTAAGACCGAAGCTCAAGAGAACTAGAACGATGCCAAGGCCAAGACCATGAAGAGCAAAGGGGACGAAGCGGACTCCCCCGGCTAGATCCTTGCCGGGAGACAGTTCTAGCAGCCCCGAGAAGACCCTTGCCGCGGCGACTCGTCCCGCGCCTACGGAGCAAATCACCATTGAGTCCACTGCCCCTAAAGGGCAAGGATTTGGGAGACATCCCCGTGGCGGCATGCAGATCTTTGTGAAGACATTCAAGATCAGATACGCACTAAGAAGACGACAACCCTTCGCGGGATCCCAACCGAGGAAGACCATAAGGCCCCCGGCAAGCGCCTTGCCGGGGATGACAGCAGGCGCCTCGGCAAGACCCTTGCCGGGGCCCCGGCAAGGCCCTTGCCGAGGACACCCGTAGGGCCACCATCAGACCCACGCCGACTAAACCTCGACCACCGCATGCATGCAGCTGCTGACCCAACCAGCTAGGCAGGCACCCGCGTGGCGGCATGCAGATCTTCATGAAGACCCACCACTGCGCCACCTCAGCTGCCTGCCTACCTACATGGCATCGCACGCGTCGCTGGCCAGGGCGCGTGTCGACACAAGAAGGAGCGGCGATGGACGAGACAGGTTTCTCCCCCGTCCCCGATAAAGCAAGGACACCTAAGCAAGACACATTAAATGTGCCTTGTCATGTGATGCGAAGGATAACCTCACAGCACTGTACCCTTTGCACCTCCTATGTGCCACTGTGGCAACGCCCTTTTTCTATAAAAGGAGGTCCGAGGCGACCAGAGGAAGGATTCGGCTTTTTGGAGCTCCTCACGCCCCATAGCTAGCTCAAGAACACAGATATACAATCCACCAAAGCAGGAGTAGGGTTTTACGCATCCTCGCGGCCTGAACCTGGTTAAAAGAACCGTGTGCTATCTGTTTGATCCGCTCTTCTCACGACCCCGCGCCCCGCTAACCACAGTAGGGATTCTTGTGATCCCATAGGTGTCGTTCCCACCGACACATTGAGTCCATAGGAAAAACCAATACTATTAAAAGGGGATGAGGTGTTGCTTAACGGTCTACTTGCTCAAAGTTCTTAGTGATATGCTCCAAAACCCTCAACCGCTTGCTCAATTCCAAATATGTCCAAAACCTAAAGTCAAACTCGGCCCCACCGATTTGATTCATCCGGCGCCACCGAGTTCACTTGACATAGCCACTGCCAGAATCCCTAATCAGTTCGGTATCACCGATTGGATCTCGGTCTCACCGAGATGGGCTTTAAAACTCTTTGTTGCTTGTTGCAACTATTTTGGTCTCACCGAGATATGAAGTCGGCCCCACCAAGTTTGCTTGACCAACTCTCAGATTGCTTATTACTAAAATCGGTCTCACCAAGTTTGTGTAATCGGTCAAACCAAGATGAGGTTTTACCATAACCCTAGCACATCGGCACACCGAAAAGCCTAACATTCACATTTTTAACTGAATTGGTCTCATCGAGTTCATATATTCGGTCTGACCGAGTTGGCTCAAATGTGTGTAACGGTTAGATTTTGGGTGGAGGCTATATACCCCTCCACCCTCCTCTCCATTCATGAGAGAGCCATCAAAATGTGCCTACACTTCCACTACTCATTTTCTGAGAGAGAACCACCTACTCATGTATTGAGACCAAGACATTCCAATCCAACTGAGCGAGTCCTGGGCTAAGGGGTCCTCGGGTGTCTAGGCTCTTTGATACGGGCCAGACTGATGGGCCATGAAGATACAAGGCAGAAGACCTTCCCCCCGTGTCCATATGTGACTCTCCTTTGCGTGGATAGAAAGTTTAAATATCCGGATGTGTATTTTCCTTTCTCTGTAAACCGACTCTGTACAACCCTAGGCCCCTTCGATGTCTATATAAACCGGAGGGTATAGTCCGTAGAGGCTATCAGAATTCATATAGGCTAGATATCTAGGGTTTAGCTATTACGATCTTGAGGTAGATCAACTCTTGCAACCCCAATACTCATGAAATGCAATCAAGCAGGACGTAGGGTTTTACCTCCATCAAGAGGACCCGAACCTGGGTAAACATCGTGCCTCCCTTGTCTCCTGTTACCTTTGACCCTCAGACGCACAGTTCGGGACCCCTTACCCGAGATCGGCCGGTTTTGACACCGACATTATTGCTTTCATTGAGACTTCCACTTTGTCGTCGACAGAAGGTTCGATGGCCCGTTCGATCATTAACAATGATGTCGTTTCTGGGGAAACTTTCCTCCCCAGCCAGATGTCTGTGTTCGGCGGCTTCGTTCTGCGTGCCAACTCGATTGGGCACCTCAAACAGATCGACAGCTATGCCCCTGGTCATCATATCAGTTACGGGAACCTAAATTATGTCACTGATATCCGAGGAGATTTGATCTTCGAAGGGTTCGCTGCCCCAACCACCGCTCTGGTCTTAGATCCGGAGCAAACTGCTGGGTCCGAAGATGGGAGTCTGAAGCCCGCCAGACTCTCATATGCAAAACACACAATCGGGGATTTGGAGGCGATTTTGTCTTCGGCCAGCCCGGAGTCAGGCTGGATTCCCCCTATCATGGAAAGGCCGGACTCGCCCCCGGACTCTAGCTCCGAACTCTCGAAGCCCACGCCTAGCAAGCATGGTCAAAAGGCCTTTACCCTGGCCAGCCCCGTGGACTCTTATTTCCCCGTCCAGCCCTCGTTCTTAAATGAGGCTCTAGACTTGATGCGGTCCCTCACCATTATAGAGGAATCGCCTCCGAACTATGCCCAGCCCGGACTAGGGGCTGAGAGCAGGGAATTTTATGTCCCACTTCATAGCCACCTTCGAGGGCTTAACTGACATGCTGGATTACACCTCCGAAGACATCAACGGCATGGACGACGATGCCGGAGACGCACAAGGCCAAGACCCACCGTTTACCGGACATTGGACAGCCACCTCCACATACAATGTGTGTATGGTGGATACACCAAAAGAGGATGATGGTGCAGACAGGATGGATCCGGTGGAGGACAAACCTGTTGAGGCACCGCCGAAGCATCAACGCCAGCGACGCTGCTCAAAATCACGTCATGGCAAAGACAGTAACACCGACACCGTAGAAGATAACACTCCAGCCCCCGTCGAGCCCACATCCGAACATGACGATGTGGAGGAGGGGCAAGTTAACCCCAACGACCCAGTCAGGAACAAGGATTCGGAAGATTGTAATTATCTACCGCACTCCGAGGATGATGTCAGCCTCGGCAACAAAGATTTTATCTTGCCAGAGGAACCCCTCGAGCAGGAGCGCTTTAAGCGCCAACTAATCGCCACCGCAAGAAGCCTTAAAAAGCAGCAGCAACGGCTCCAAGCCGAATAGGATACACTCAACGACATATTGAACCAGGTCCTAGCTGCCCCAAGAATATGGTGTACAATGCCCAACCAAGAGTTATCCAAAGCATCGGCTACTGCCACAATTTAACGACGAGGCCTTTGAGCCAATCCCGTCGAAACATGACTGCGCTGATGAACCAGACCGGCCTCCATGTGGGTGAGATAAAACGGCCACTAACGTCGAACACCAACCTGCACCACCTCGCCGTAAGGGCAGAGAGATAGCGGTTTAGGATACACCTATGACTTACGACAAGACCTGAGTAATAGAGCAGGCCAAACAAGATAAATCTATGGATCAAGGGCGTGCGCCCCAACACAAGAAGACGACCGTCAGGCTTGGCGCGACTGACATAACCTCACCAGGGCCGAAACCCACATACAGATGTCATCCGAACTCCGTTGTGACATTACCCGATACAGAGGCGCCACACACCCCTTATGCTTTACCGACGAGGTAATGCAGCACCAGTTCCCAGAAGGGTTTGAACCCGTAAACATTGAATCATACGACGGCACGACAGATCCCGTGGTATGGATTGAAGATTTCCTTCTCCATATCCACATGGCCCGTGGTGATGATCTCCACACCATCAAATACCTTCCCTTGAAACTGAAAGGACCAGCACGGCACTGGCTAAATAGCGTCCCAGAGAACTCTATTAGCAGTTAGGAAGATTTGGAGGATGCCTTTAGAGGCTACTTCCAAGGCACCTATGTCCAGCCTCCGTACGCCGATGACCTCAGTCACATAATCCAGTAGCCCAGAGAGTCAGCCCGCAAACTCTGGAGTAGGTTCTTAATTAAAAAGAACCAAATCGTCGATTGCACGGACGCTGAAGTCCTCGCGGCCTTTAAGCACAATGCCCGTGACGAGTGGCTTGCCTGACACCTCGGCCAAGAAAAGCCGAAGTCCATGGCAGCTTTAACCACACTCACGACCCGCTTTTGCGCGGGAGAAGATAGTTGGCTAGCTCGTAGAAGGAACAACACCAGCGACCCTGGCACATCTGAAGCCAGATATGGCAACGGCAGGCCGCGACGCAACAAACACAAGCGTCAAGGCAGCAATGAAGATATCGAAGACAAGGTGGTCAATGCCGGATTCAGTGGCTCTAAACCCGGTTAGTGGAAGAAGCCATTCAAAGGAAACAAAGATGGTCCATCCAGTTTGGAAATAATACTAGATCGGCCTTGCCAGATCCATGGCACCCCTGACAAGCTTGCCAATCATACAAACAGAAATTGTTGGGTCTTTAAAAAGGCCGGTAAGCTAGACGTCGAACAAAAGGGGAAAGGGCCGCCTAGTGAGGATGATGATGAGCCTCGCCCAACAAATACAAGGGGGCAAAAGAAATTTCACCCAGAGGTAAAAATAGAGAATATGATCTACGTCACTTATATCCCCAAGCAGGAGCGCAAACACGCACTAAGGGACGTTTATGCCATAGAGCCAGTCTCCCCAAAATTCAACCCATGGTCGGCCTATCCGATCACTTTTGACCACAGAGACCATCCAACTAGTATCCCTCATGGAGGTTTGGCAGCATTGGCCCTCGATACAATCATTGATGGTTCCATCTCACATGAGTTCTCATGGATGGCAGTAGTAGTCTTAACCTGCTTTATCAGGACACTGTTCGCAAAATGGGCATTGATCCGTCAAGAATCAAGCCCACTAAAACCACCTTTAAAGGAGTAATACCTGTCGTAGAGGCCTGTTGCACAGGGTCAATACCGCTGGAGGTAGTATTGGGCTCATCGGATAACTTCTAGAGTGAAGATCTAATTTTCGACATTGTCCCCTTCTGTAGTGGTTATCATGCACTGCTTAGACGAACCACTTTCGCCCGTTTCAATGCAGTTCCACTTTATGCCTATCTAAAGCTCAAGATGTCTGGACCACGCGGTGTTATAACAGCCAATGGAAACATGGAGCGCTCCCTCCATACTGAGGAGCATACCGCGACCCTCGCAGCTGAGGTGCAAGGTGGCCTTATCAAGCCGAATACTTCATCGGCCATCAAGCCCCCGGACACTATCAAAAGAGTCCGGTCTACCCTGCAGAATGACAGTCCAGTTCATCCAAAACTAGATTAGCAATTCGGCCTCCGTCATCATCCCCACTTAATCGTGGCATACGCACCGCGCGTACATAACTACGCACTAAAAATACCATGGGCAAGGACGGAGACAAACTAAAGACAAAGTCCACAATATGGCTTGACCCTATTCGGACCTTCATGTTCTCCCCTTTTTTCCTTTTTCCTTTTTTTCAGGTTCTTCAAATCCCAAATCACTTTTTGATGGTACCAAGGGTCCTTTTCTAGGACCCTTATGTATACTCGATCGTTGATCCTCCCAAAGGATCGTACACCAAGGTGAAAAGCGGCCCAGATGTGCGGCAGGGTAATTCCCTCCCAAAGGATCTTCAAGACCACCCTTTTCTTTTTAGGACCTCTATACAACTTTCCCTTGTTCACATATTCTCAGCATTTAAAATAGCTTGATGATTATGTCATTTTCTGTAAGAGCACGTTTGACGTATCAATCAAAATATAGCGGAAACAGTTTTGTCCAACCTTATTTGGTATTGGCTTATTTCATAATCTGTATTTCGCCTTCATGACGGATTGACACATACACCGTAGCGTAAGTTACCGGGGGCTCTATTCGGCCACATATATCTTTCAAAAACAAAAAGAAAGTACGAACACTTTTATAGTACACTTCGGCATCCCGAATACCGCATTATATGCATCGACTCCGAATCAGGTCTTTGGTCAATAGTTGGGTTGCCCGGCTCCTATGGTTACCACCTCATGTTCTACTTGTTCGGTTAAGGTAGTAAAGGAAGAACTACTACGATGGTGTTTCTGGCTCATCTGGTCAAACACCTCAGTAGAGAAAGCCGAAAACTGACTGTCATGATATAGCAAGAGCTGGTCAGTGGTTCGGTGACTTCCTAAATATTTTGTTATTTTTCTCATATTATATGAAGGACTGGCCTCTACGTGGTCACGCGCCTGAAAGCATCCTAGTTCGGATAGCCGAACAAACACCAAGGGCGAACTCATAGTCCCTTTGTCAAACTCCTATGGCTAAGTGAGAGTGATAAAGACGCATAGTTCGATTGCCTAGTTCGCCCCATGATCACCTCCTTTACAGACCAAGACGTTGGGTCAAGAGTGGTCAATTGCTATTCCGAACACCCCCATATTATCTACGTGGGGGCTGAAGCCAACGACTGGTAACTCTCAGATACAAAAAATGGCCGCACAGGAGGAAAATAATTGCAGATAAAAAAGCACAATTATATTAAAAAATCCTTGCTTCATAAATACAAAGTCTGGGCTGCTCGGAAACACTCATTCAAACATAATATCCTTCGGGCATTGACCCTTTATTAAACGGGCACCCTCTAGGATGTCCGCGAAGTATCGCTCCGGCTTGCAGTAGTCCTTGCCCTCAGGTGGACCTTCAACGGCCACGACGGCGGCCTTCATTTTCGCCCAGTGCATCTTGACGTGAGCAAAGGCCATCCGGGCAATCTCTATGCACACCGAGCGCTTCACAACTTCAACTCGGTGTAGGGCGTCACCGAGTCAGTTAATCAAGCGGAAGTAATTGCTCGGAATGGGTCTGGCTGGCCATAGCCGGACTAATATGTCCTTCACAGCCAAACCGGATATCCCATGCAGCTCCGCCAACTGCATCATCTGGTTGTTTAGCAACGCTGGCTTTGTGGCGCCAAGTACTGGGAGCAGAAGAGCTACTCCATGGTGTCTCCCTCCTTGGACCGGAAGAATTGCGCGGCGTCTGCTACACTCCTTGGGAGATTCGCAAAGGCGTCTGGAGAACTCCATAGTCGATTAAGCAAGGCATATCTCTGACCGCCGAATATACTCTGTAAAAGAAAGGGCTTACCAGCCGCTATCTGTCCGGCTTGCTTGATCTCCGAGCGAGCCGCCCGGGACTCGGTCCGTGCCTCCTTGGCCTCCTGAAGAGCCTTGGTAAGATCATCCGCTTGGGCCTTGTTCTTTTCCTCCAAGGTCTCACACTTGTTGGCGGTATCTTGGAGCTCATGCTCCACTTATTTCACTCACTCCTCATACTTGTGGCGGGCGACCTTCTTGTCCTCTAAATCGGCAGCCGCTTTATCAGCGGCTGCTTGGATTAGCCGCGCCTCCTCCTTGGCTTGGGCAAGGGCACTCTTCAGGTTCTCGACCTCGGTCGCTGATAATCCCCAAGTGCAGGGAATCATCATAGCAATTCCCAAAGGTGGAAGTGATAAGTATGGAGTGTCGAACCCACAAGGTGCTAAAGGTAAGATCAATATTCTCTCAAGTCCTATCTGCCACTGATACGACTCTACGTACACCGAGCGTTTGCTTCCAACTAGAAACAAGAAATAAAACTACATTGTGGGTATGAAGAGGATAACTTTGCATGATATCGGAGAGCTAAAATATAAAAGTAGGTGTTGTTATCATAAAGTTAGAATATTTTACTAAATATTATAAATAGAAAGTGTGGAATAATGATGGTTCAGTGTGCGGAATTATCCTAGGCAATCGTTAACAAGACCGGTGGTCGTCATTGCAATTTCATGAGGGAGAGGCATAAGCTAACATACTTTCTCTTCTTGGATCATATGCACTTATGATGGGAACTCTAGCAAGCATCCGCAACTACTAAAGATCATTAAGGTAAAACCCAACCATAGCATTAAAGCATCAAGTCCCCTTTATCCCATACGCAACAACCCCCTTACTCGGGTTTATGCTTCTGTCACTCAAGCAACCCACTATAAGTGAATCATGAACATATTGCAACACCCTATAGCAGGAATCCCTCACGCTTGCGCGACACGGAGGGCACAATAGGACAGCACCAAAATAAAACATACAACTCATACCAATCTAGATCATCAATCAACCCAATGACAAAGGATATCTACTCAAAACATCATAGGATGGCAACACATCATTGGATCATAATATGTGGCATAAAGCACCATGTTCAAGTAGGGATTACAGCAGGGTGCGGGAGAGTGGACCGCGTAAAAGAGATGAGGATAGTGATGATGATGGTGATGTTGATGAAGACGATCACCGTGGCGATGATTCCCCTCCCGATGGCACTCCGGTGCCCCCGAGAGAGAGGAGGAGAGGTTGTCCCCCTTGTGCTTCCTCCTCCATGGCCTCCCCCTTGTGCTTCCTCCTCCATGTCCTCTCCCCTGGATGGGGAGAGGTTCCCCCTTTGGTCCTTGGCCTTCATGGTGATGATGGCCCGTCCGGGATCCTCCTCCATAGCCTCCGGTGATTATGGCCCCGTCCGGCAGGGTGCCAGAGAGGGCCTAGATTGATTTCACGTGGCTATAGAGGCTTGCGGCGGTGGAACTTCTAATCTAGGTTATTTTATAGAGGTTTCGACATTTATAGCAGAGGTTGGCGTCGAGAACATGTCAGGGGCCCCACGGGAAGTCCAGGAGGGACACGGGCACCCCCTAGGGGCGTGGGCGCACCCCCACCCTCATGGGTCCCATGGGACTCCCCTCCGTAGATTTTTGTTCCAGTGATTTTTATATTTTCTAGAAAAATTCTCCGTTGATTTTCATCGCATTCCGAGAACTTTTATTTCTGGAGAAAAACAACACCACGGTAGTTTTGCTGAAAACAGCGTCAGTCCGGGTTAGTTCCAATCAAATCATACCAAAATCTTATAAAACTATTGTAAACTTGGCATGAATACTTCAAAACATCATAGGATGGCAACACATCATTGGATCATAATATGTCGCATAAATCACCATGTTCAAGTAGGGATTACAGCGGGGTGCGGGAGGGTGGACCGCGTAAAAGAGATGAGGATGGTGGTGATGATGGTGATGATTATGAAGATGATCACCGCAGTGATGATTCCCCTCCCGATGGCACTCTGGTGCAACCGAGAGAGAGGAGAAGAGGTTCTCCCCCTTGTTCTTCCTCCTCCATGGCCTCCCCCTTGATGGGGAGAGGTTCTCCCTCTAGTCCTTGGCCTTCATGGTGATGATGGCCCCTCAGGGATCCTCCTCCATAGCCTCCGGCGATGATGGCCCCCTTCGGCAGGGTGCCAGAGAGGGCCTAGATTGATTTCTCGTGGCTACAGAGGCTTGCGGCGGCGGAACTTCCGATCTAGGTTATGTTCTGGAGGTTTGGGCATTTATAGGAGAGGTTGGCGTCGAGAACAAGTCAGGGGCCCCACGGGAAGTCCATGAGGCACAGGGGCGCGCCCTAGGGGGTGGGCATGCCCCCCACCCTCATGGGGCCCACGGGACTCCCCTCCAGTAGATTTTTGTTCCATTATTTTTTATATTTTCCAGAAAAATTCTCTTTTGATTTTCATCGCATTCCAAGAACTTTTATTTCTGCACAAAAACAACACCACGGTTGTTGTGCTGAAAACAGCGTCAATCCGGGTTAGTTCTAATCAAATCATACCAAAATCAAATAAAACTATTGTAAACTTGGCATGAATACTTCATAAATTATAGATACGTTGGAGACGTATCAGCCACACTACCTACAAATATGAGCAGGACAACAGAAGAGATTAGACCCGGAATGGACATATTACTCTGGGTGTGTAAACATTTTTTTTCAATACACACCTTGCACCTCATCGAAATGCTTGTTGATGCATACGAGGTCGTGATCGGACTGCTCCAGCTTCCTCTTGAGCTCAGATACTTCGGCGGCCTAGGCGGTTGCCGCCAATAGTGAAGCCTGTTTATCAAAATAGGCAAGTATGTTAACTCCTGCAAATATTACTTGATCCTCTGTTCGGCCTTTCTTTTTCAAAAGCCGAACAGAGTCATAGGGGCTACTGAAAGTGCGTTATATCGACTAGAGGGGGGTGAATAGGCGATTTTTATGAATTGTTCACTGAGGAATTTCAGGGTGAGGAAATTCCTTAGCGAAGATCTACTTGCAGCGGAATAAGTATTCAGAAGTAAACATAACAGAACGCAAGCATGGTCATCATGATGAAATGAAGACAAGCACAGAGTACGGAAAGCGTAAACACAGGATAACACAGGATGAAGACAAACCGACTGAAGAAATTGAACTGAGGAAATTAAGAAAGTCTTCAGTCAAAGTCTTCCAACAGATATGAACAAGCACACAACATAGAAAGGAGGAATGGGAGGGTTGAGGAAATGGAACCAGGTAGCTTGGTGAAGACAATGATTTGGTAGACCAGTTCCAACTGCTGTGACAGTTGTAATTCTGGTTAGGGCGGCTAGGTATTTAAACCTGATGACACACAATCCCGAACACCTAGTTCTGAACACGCAGTTCAGAACACTCAGTCCTCACCGTATTCCCCTTGAGCTGAGGTTACACAGACCTCGCCCAATCACACGTGGTAAGTCTTCAGGTGACTTCCAAACCTTCACAGACTCGGTCACTCGGCAATCCACAATTTTCTCTTGGATGCTCTAGACCATGACGCCTAACCATCTGGAAGATGCACATTCTTCAAAGGTAACAAGCGTCGGATCCACGCAGGATCAATCTCTTCAGTGATGCTCAATCACTTTGAGTTTGTAGGTGTTTGGGTTTGGGTTTTCCTCACTTGATGATTTTCACTCAAAGTCCTCGGAGGATGGGATGCTCTCAAATGACAAGTGTCAATTTCTCTCGGAGCAGCCAACCAGCTAGTGGTTGTAGGGGGTGGCTATTTATAGCCTAGGGAGCAGCCCGACATCATAAGACATAAATGGCCTTCAATGATTTGACCGTTAGGTGGGTAGATATTTTGGGACAGCTGGCACAAGGCACAACAATGGTCAGAAATTTGAGTATCAAATTTCTTAGGGCTATCAAGTTCCTCACTATCTAGGCAATCTGCACTGGCGAATTCCGAACTCCTCAGTCAGAACAAATTCCTCAGAGACCAGAAGAACTTCGTCTCTGTCACTGAAGAATATGACTGAACTGTATGAGATTTCCAATGGCTTCACTCGAAGGGATTGGCAGGTGTAGGATTTTGAGTTGAACATGACATGGAAATTTTTCGTTAGTATTTCCTCGACCCCCTTTAACAGTACGGTGTTTCCTATGACTCAAGAAAGAGAAAATGAAACTACGAAATCAAGAGTCTTCACGCTTCATGTTCCTCGAATGAGTACCAAGTCTTCAAGGTCACACCAATTTCTTCACTTTCAAAGTCTTCAGAGAGTCTTTAGAAATCCAAAGTCTTCAATCGAAGAACTTCATTTTTAGGGGTTGACTTTCTCTGTAAATATCAAACTCATCATAGACTTATAGACCTGTGTACACTCATAAACACATTAGTCCCTTAACCTATAAGTCTTCAATACACCAAAATCACCAAGGGGCACTAGATGCACTTACAATCTCCCCCTTTTTGGTGATTGATGACAATATAGGTTAAGTTTTCAACGGGGATAAACATATGAAGTGTAAATATTGATATTGAGGAATTTGATTGCAAGATATAGAAGAACTCCCCCTGAAGATGTGCATAGTGAGGAATTTGCTTTTGAAGCAATGCAAACTTGAAGAGTTGAATCGTGGAGATCTCCCCCTATATCTTGTAATTCATACACGCATTGACATATAATATGAAGAATTTGAAATGCATGATGAAATATGGTGACTGATGTAATTCAGCATGCGTGCATTAACATTAATGATGAATAAGCATGTAGAAGAAATCAGCAAAAGTATCAGGCCACCATAGAGTTTAAGATTACAACTCGATCCAGCAAAGTCTTCAGAAGAACGAGAGTTGTATCTTAAGAAAAAAATGCCCATATAAGATAGACCTGCTTGAAGACTAACTCAAATTTCTCCCCCTTTGTCATCGAATGACCAAAAGGTTTGAAAATGAGGACTAATGCCCCTGAATAATATCAAGTTGATGGAGGAGCGCCGGCGTTGTCCATGTCCACATGAGGAATATGCTCATGGTATAAGATTTTGTCCTTGTTGAAAAGTAGTGAAGAATAGAAATTTTCCTGTCTGGCAGTCCAGAAGCGCTTCCTTCTAAGACGAGCAGAATCATAGGGATTGTAGTCAGTGAAGAACACGTGCTCGCCGAAGAAATCATCAGCCTTGAATTTCCACTTCTTTGAGAATGGATCCTTTGGTTTGGGCTGAGGAGTGTCAGTCAATTGCATTATTACCTTAGGAATCGCAACCTCAGGCTCCACAGGCTGAGGAATTTTAGGTTCTTCTTCAGTGGCAGCATGGGACTTCAACTCTTCATTTACATTTTCTTCAGCACTAGTGGCTGGAATTTCTTCATGAACAGATGGGGTGGCATGTGGTTCATCAGATCCCATTTTTACTGTAGTTACTGGGGACTGAGGAATTTGTTGCAATGGTGTGAAGAGTGGAGAGTTGGGGTGCTGACTTTCCCAAAAGCCATCAGTTAGCACGGGTGTGGTACAGCCAATGTCCACATCTTCATCTTCCATATCTTCATGCCGGCCTCTTCAACAGTAAACTGAGGCATAGGCGAGGAGACAATTGGTGTTGAAGGGATTGTATCCACTTCAATTTCTTCATCCATCTGCTCTGACGAAGTAGCAGAAGGAATGTCATCATCGGATTCACTTGGAATCACATATTCTTCATCATAAGGAACAAGGTCCTTTGATGGCATGGTTGAGATAGGAAAAACATAAATGGGGTTTGCAAACGAGCTGGTCAAAGATGTCATCTTCTTCGGAGCAGAAGAATCTGATGAAGCTGATGCATTCCTTTTCTTCACTGCTGCACGCTCTGCAGCCTTAGTCTTCTTCACATCTGAAGCAGATGGGAGCATCGGAGTTGGGGTAGGTGCAGGAGGAGCAGAGGAATTTGGTTGAGTTTCTTCACGCACAACTAATGCAGTTGCCCTGACCTCTTCATCTTCTTCAGGAGCACCACTAGTGGATGCCCTAGCAATTTCATCATCAGCCCTAGAATTCACATTTTCTTCAGCAGCCTGAATGTCATCAGGGGTGCTGGCATTTTCTTCAGTAGGCTGAGCAGATGCTTCAGCCTAAGGAATTTCCTGTTGCGTTTTGGCTGCAACAGTGGAAGTGAACTTTTCAGTCAATTTCACAAACCTGACTTTGGCTCCAAGCCAGTCAGCGCGGTATGCATCAAATTCATCATTGAATTTCTTGATCTCTGATTGAATTTTGACAAGTTCTTCGGTTGTCATAGAGACAACATTCTTCTTCAGGAAGCGCTCCTTTTTGTACTGCACTTTCTTGATCTGCCTGGCCTTCTCAAACTTCCATTTTTCTTCTTGTATGAAGTGAGTCAACATATGACTTTGGCCAGGAGTCATCTTGAAATCAGGCATAGGAGTATTTGGGTCCTTGTGCCATAGATCAATGTACTCAAGGATCAACTTTGGATCCAAAAGCAGAGGCACACTTGTGCCCTTGGCTCTAGCGGCCTTGACCTGCCTGTCTCTGATGATTTCTGCAAGTTCATCATCATCAGCTTCGTCTTCATCTGACGGCACTTGAAAAGCGACCTACTTCTTTTGAGGACTTGGTCGAGAGCCTCGTCCAGCAATTGCCTTGGTCTTCAACAGAGTGGGACCAGTTGAAGAATGCAGTGGTGCCGAGGAACTGCCAGATGCTCCTGAGGCAATAGAGATGCCCGTCGTCCTTTGGCACGTGGCGAGATGCGCAGGTGCTGAGGATTTTATCGGAGCAGCTGAGGACTTGAGCGGAGGAGCTGAGGATTTTGGAGGAGCAGGAGCAGCATGAGGAATTGGCCGTGAGGGCTTTGAGGAATCTGGCCGTGAGGGCATAGCTGAGGAACTTGGCCGTGAGGGCATTGAGGAAGAAGCACTTGGCTTGTGCACATGCTTCTTTGGCATGGCCTTCTTTGGCTTTCTTGCCGAGGCCTCAGCAGTGGCAGCAGCAGTAGAGTCTTCATTGAATTTCGTCACTGCTTCTCTTGCTTGTCTGGCCAACTTGGCCTGGCGCATTCATCAGGATAATCCTCATCGCGCTTGAGGCTGGTGGGATCTGCTTCTTGGCCAGGTGCCAGCGGAGGTCTTGGGCATGGAGGATTGAGAGCGAATTTCTTCATCTACTTGGGAGTAACATACATGTACTCCCTCCACTCTCTTGCCCATCTCCTCTCTATTCGTTGAATGTGCACTTTGAGCTCATTCTTGGTTTCCTTTCCATGAGTGGCCTCATCAGGACTGCAATAGTCCTTGTATATGTCATCAGGGATCTCAAAAGCAGTATTGACCTCAGGCCTCTTTTCTCCTTTCTGTGGCTTCTTACCATCAACCATTTTCTTTAGTTGAGGAATTTGAACAATGGAATTCTCTGAAGATGTATGCAACTTTTCTTCGAGGAATGCTGCAAATGAGTTAAGTTGATGAGAACCTAGTGATTCAGCAGCGGACATGAGTACCTGTGAACAGAGTATAGTTGCGAGGGATTTGGAGAGGTCATATGCGTTCTCAGAAGGTTTTGTAAAAAAGAACAAGTTTGAGGAATTTGACCACATGAGTCTTGAAGAATTTCACTAAGCGTTCTTTGTCTTAGGTTCCAGAGTTGTACAGATAAGAAATCCACACAATTGAGGAATCTTGAAGAAAAATATAGCTTAGAGAAATAAAGCAAGAGTAGGTGACATGTGAGGTGTTTTTAGTGTGTGAAGATTTGAAGAAAAACATCTTTGAGGATTTTGTAGAAATCATCTGAATCAAAGAGGGCAGTAAAAGTAACTTTTAATTACCCTGGACAAAGAACACGATGAACTAGGAAGTGGAGATGTGAAGTTCGTTGGTGCAGATCTTCCACACCCTAACTCCATAGAGGAAGACAGCTACGGCGACGGCGGAGTGAAGAAATCCTCGGCCGGCGCGAGTACGACGGCGACGAGGTCGAGGCAGTGAAGCTCTTCCTCACCGGCGGCGATGAAGTAGCGGTGGCGCTAGGGTTTGAGAAGCTCGAGCTGGAGTGAGGTCGAGCGGAGTAAAAGAGAAGTGAGGAAGGGGAGGGGGTATTTATAGCCATGGTGAAAAACTGTTCGCTCGAAGAATTTGGATGAACGTGCCCCTGACACTTCTCATTCGCTTGACATGTGTCATCCACGTACTGAGAAGTGGAGATAGTGTAAGATCATGTGTGAATGGATAAGTGTTGTCGTGGGATGTGGAACGGTTTGAGCGGCAAAGCCAAATTTTTTGGATAAGATAAGTTAAAAGTTCCGTTCGCAAATTCTTCAACTGACACAGACACAGTGAAGATTTTGAACAAGTTTCAGATAGAACGCACATGAAGAATTTGTGAATAGAATGGGTTGAGTTTAGGATAGAGGGGGTAGGGTCCGATCACTTTCACTTAGCAGAAAAAGCAACTTCAAGAATTAGCCATAAGTGAATGCTGTAGAGGAGAGAAACTCACATATATATAAAGCCAATGAAGAAAAACGTCGGAAACAGTGAAGACAATGCAAAGTTGAAAAACAACTGAGGAAATTCAAAAAAAACTCAAATTGAAGATTTTCAATTTTTGGTGGTGGCGTGACCCACTGTATAAGAATGATGATTTCAGACACCACATACAATTGTCGTAGGGTTCTGAGAATCAAATTCTTTGTTAATTTCTTCACACTTAGAGTGTTATTCTTCATTGATTGAAGAAAAACGTTTCTTCATGTGTTGCACATCTAAGTCATTAATTTTGCATAAGTGTTAGGATGTCCTTTTCAAAGAACATTCGAAGATTCTAAGATATTTAGCTCACACCGCAACTTGCTAAATCTCTTCTCATCTAAGGGCTTTGTGAAGATATCGGCTAGCTGTTCTTCAGTCTTCACATGTTCAATAGAAATGTCGCCCTTCAACACATGATCACGAAGAAAATGATGATGAATATGAGTGTGCTTTGTCTTCGAGTGCTGAACTGGGTTGTGAGCAATCTTGATGGCACTCTCATTGTCACAGAAGAGAGGCACATTCTTCACGTTGACGCCATAGTCCTTGAGAGTTTGCTTCATCCACAGCAATTGAGCACAGCAAGAACCAGCAGCAATGTACTCAACTTCAGCAGTAGACAGTGATATGTAGTTCTGTTTCTTTGAGGACCAACAGACCAAAGATTGTCCGAGGAAATGACATGTACCAGATGTTGACTTGCGGTCCACACGATCACCAGCATAGTCAGAGTCAGAATATCCAATGAGATCAAAAGTCGAGCCCTTGGGTTACCATAATCCAAGTGTTGGTGTGTGAGCTAGATATCTAAGAATATGTTTCACAGCCTTATGGTGTGATTCCTTCGATGTAACTTTAAATCGGGCACACATGCAAACACTAAGCATTATATCTAGCCTAGATGCATATAAGTACAATAAAGAACCAATCATGGAGCGGTATACCTTATGATGAAAGTCAATACCATTTTCATCAGTGCACAGATGGCCATTTGTGGGCATAGGAATTTTGACGCCTTTGCAATCTTGCATGCTGAATTTCCTCAGTACATCCTTGAGGTATTTCTCCTGAGATATGAATATGCCATTGCGTTGTTGACGAATTTGAAGACCTAAGAAGAATTTCAATTCTCCCATCATGGACATTTGATATTATTCACTCATCATATAGGCAAATTCATCACTATAACGTTGGTCAGTACAACCAAAGATAATATCATCAACATATATTTGGCACACAAATAGTTCACCATCATAAGATTTAGTGAAAAGAGTAGGGTCGAGTGAACCGGGTTTGAAGCCTTTCTTCACGAGGAATTCCTTCAAAGTATCATACCACGCCTGTGGGGCCTGCTTGAGGCCATAGAGAGCCTTATTGAGTCTGAAGGCTTTGTCAGGATGCTTTGGATCTTCAAAACCTGGGGGTTGAGCAACATATACTTCTTCCTCAAGCTTACCGTTGAGGAATGCAATTTTCACATCCATTTTATATAAAGTGATATCATGATGGTTAGCATAAGCAAGTAATATGCGAATAGCCTCAAGTCTAGCAACAGGTGCAAAAGTTTCATCGAAGTTAATCCCTTCAACCTGTGTGTAGCCTTGAGCTACAAGTCGTGCCTTATTGCTCACCACAAGGCCATTTTCATCTTGCTTGTTGCGGTAGATCCACTTTGTGCCAATGATATTGTGCTTGCGAGGACTAGACGTTTGACCAGTTCCCAAACGTTGTTGAGCTCGAATTGATGTAATTCCTCTTGCATAGCTTGAATCCACTCAGGCTCCAGAAATGCTTCATCTACCTTAGTGGGCTCTATGATAGAGACGAAAGCAAAGTTCCCACAAAAGTTAGATAAATGTGAATCTCTTGAGCGTGTGAGAGGACCTGGAATGTTGATGTCGCTGATGATTTTCTCAATTTGCACTTCATTTGTGACGCGAGGATGAGAGGGTTGACATTGAGGAATTTGATCAGCATTTTCTTCAGCATCATTTTCCTTAGGTGCATCAGCATGACGTTCTTCATGTTCTGGAATAACTTCTTCAGTAGGAATGACATCCTCTGTAGCCTTGAACTTAATAGATTCCTCAGGAGGTATTTCATCTATCACAGGAGGTAGGTGCTCTCTTTGCGAGCCATTAGTCTCATCGAACCGCACATCTACAGTTTCAACAACCTTGTGATGACAGGTGTTGAAGACTCTGTAGTTGTGCGAGTCCTTACCATAACCGGGCATAAAACCTTCATGTGCTTTCGGTGCAAATTTAGAACTGTGATGAGGATCTCTAATCCAACATTTAGCACCGAAGACTTTGAAATAACTCACATTGGGTTTCTTGTCAGTGAGGAGTTCATAGGCAGTCTTCTTGAAGAATTTGTGAAGATATACTCTGTTGATGATGTGGCACGCAGTATCAATTGCCTCGGGCTAGAAGCGAGGGGGCGTCTTGTACTCATTAAGCATAGTGCGGGCCATCTCAACAAGAGTCCTGTTCTTGTGCTCCACGACGCCATTTTGCTGAGGAGTATAAGGAGTAGATAACTCATGAGTAATACCAAGTTCATCAAGATAGTCATCAAGACGAGTGTTCTTGAACTCAGTTCCATTATCACTCCTGATGTGCTTGATCTTCACACCAAAGTTGGTTGAAGCCCTCGAGGAAAATCGTTAGAAGACTTCTTGCACTTCAGTTCTGTAAGTGATAATATGGACCCATGTATATCGAGAGTAATCATCAACAGTGACAAAGCCATATAAAGATGCAGCATTGGTAAATGTGGCATAGTGAGTAGGGCCAAAGAGATCCATGTGAAGCAATTCAAATGGTCGAGTAGTAGTCATGATAGTCTTCGCTGGATGCTTGGCCTTGGTCATCTTTCCAGCTTCACAGGCTCCGCATAAGTGATCCTTGAGGAATTTGACATTTTCAATGCCAATGACATGCTTCTTCTTCGCGAGCGTGTTCAGATTCCTCATGCCAGCATGACCAAGTCGTCGATGCCATAGCCAGCCTTCTGAAGCTTTTGCAAGTAGACATGTAGCAGGTTGTGGTCCTATAGAGAAATGAACAACATACAAATCTCCTCTCCTAAAGACTTTGAAGACTTTGGAATTGTCAGCTTCCATGATCACAACACAACGATACTTGCCAAAGACAACCACCATATCAAGATCACAAAGCATTGAGAGGGACATGAGGTTGAACCCTAAGGACTCAACAAGCATGATTTTGTCCATGTGTCGATCCTTTGAGATTGCAACCTTACCTAGACCCAATACCTTGCTTTTTCCTTTGTCAGCGTAGGTGATGTGCTTCAGATGTGATGGAGATAAATCAGTGTCCATCAATAAGCTCCTGTCACCAGTCATTTGATTTGTACATCCACTATCGAGGACCCACTCAGTGGCTTTGGGTTGATCATCCTGCAGATGAATTAGTGCAACTTACAAACTCATATACTTCATCAGTGAAGAATATGGTATTAATTTCATCAGACAATAGAACAGATAAAATAGTATGAGGACGTGAGAAATGAAAATTCATTTCTTCATGAATAGCTTGCGTCCTTTCAAGCATATTCAGGTCTCCAGCAAATTCTTCAGACGATTAAGTTCGTCTGGAGACCTGACCCTACATAAGAGGTTAGTTCTTTTTGTTCACCACCCACATCTGAAGGGGTGGCAAAGAGTTCATCATTTTGCGAGCTCCATAAGAGAAAGGTGGCATAGATGCCAATCCACTTCGTTTCACATAAGAGTGGTTAGGGTAAGCATAAGAGTAAGCAGAGAAATTCTTCGAGGACTTATGAACATAATGATTTGAAGAATAATGCACATATCCATAATCCTTAGATCTTCCCTGCGAAACAAACGGGTTAGCATGATGATGCTCATATGAGGAGTTTGATCCTTTTGAGGAATTTGATCCACGTGAGGAGTTTGGTCCGTATGAGGACTTGGATCCATATGAAGAATTTGATTTGGGGTTCCTATTCTTCACAGGTGGCGTCATGATGACATTCACTTGAAGATTTTCAAGGCATCTTCTAGGAACCCAGATTTTCTTCATAGGAGGAGCGTTCCTGCAGTTAGTGCCAACATATCTAGCATATACTTCACCATTCTGATTTTTGAACAGTTTATAATTGGAGTCAAAAGACTCATCAGAAGAATATGAAGATTCACACGTAAAGCCAGATAAAGTAGATGGATCCACTAAAGGTCCCTTTGCAGCAACCCATGAGGTTTTGGGACACTGCTCAGGTTTCCAGTAGGTCCCATCAGCATTCATTTTCCTCTCAAAGGCAATACCCTCTTTCCTAGGGTTCCTGTTGAGGATCTGCTTTTTAAGCACGTCACAAAGAGCTTGATGCCCTTTGAGGCTTTTGTACATGCCTGTCATATACAATTCCTTCAGCCCTGCATCATCAGTAATACTAGCAATGTCCTCAGATGAGGAATTAGTCATAGCAGAGGCAGTTGAAGAATTTGCAGCAATGGAAATATTTGAGCATTCAGGTGAAGAATTAGCAGTTTCACGTTCAATGCACTTCAAACATGGAGGAACAAATTCATCCTGAGTAGCGCTGATCTGTTGAGCAAGTAATGAATCACGCTCCTTATGAAGATCTTCATAACTCACTCTTAACTGCTCAATGTTTTGCTTCCTTTGAATAAATTCATAAGAAAGCTTCTCATGATCAGATAGGAGAGTGTTATGATGACCTTGAAGATTGTCAAACTTTGACTGAAGTCTCTGAAGATTTTCAGTCAAGATTTTAGTGCGATCCATTTCCTCTCCCAGCATATCATCGCTTTTATCTAGCATATTTTGAACCTTTTCAAGAGCCTTTTGTAGTTTCACAGCAATCTTAGCAAGTTTAGAGTAGCTAGGTTTGAGGTTTTCATCATATTCATCCTCACTAGATTCAGAGGAGGGATATTTGAGTACCTTTGAGCCTTTTGCCATGCAGCAATCGGTGGGAGCGTAGTCATCGTTGTCATCATCAGTAGTGTTGGAGAGGTCCATTTCTTCAGGGTTGAAGATAGACTTGCTGACAAACGAAGTTGCGAGGGCTAGGCTTGCCACACCAGAGTCTGACTCCTCAGATTCCTCCTCTTCCTCGTTTTCCTCAGATTCAGCCTCAGAGTCCATTTCCTTGCCAATGAATGCTTGAGCCTTCTTGGAGCTGCTCTTCTTGTGAGATGAGGACTTTGAGGGTCTTGATGATGAGGACTTTGAAGATTTCTTCTTCCTCTTTGATTCATCAGAACTGTAATCCTTGTACTTCTTCTTCTTCTTCTTCAATTCCTTTTCCCACTGAGGACAATCTTGAATGTAGTGTCCAGGTTTTTTGCATTTATGGCAGAGTCTCTTCTTGTAATCATGGGATGAGGAATCTGATGTCAAGCCACCACCTCTTGAGGATTTACCAAAACGACCACGTCTTGAGAACATTTGGAACTTCCTCACGAGCATTGCTAGCTCTTGGCTCAGTTCTTTAGGGTCGCCAAGGCTGCTGTCAGAATCTTCACCATCAGATTCAGATACTGCCTTGGCCTTCAGAGCCCGTGATCTACCATAACTTGATCCATAGATCTCTCTTCTCAGCAAGCTGAAACTCATGAGTGTTTAGTCTCTCGAGGATATCAGCGGGATCAATTGACTTATAGTCTCCACGTTCTTGTATCATCAATACCAAAGTATCAAATTAGGAATCAAGCGATCTCAGTAATTTCTTCACCACCTCATGGTTGGTGATATCAGCGGCACCAAGTGCTTGAAGCTCATTTGATATGCTAGTGAGGCAGTCGAAAGTTTGCTGAACATTTTCATTGTCGAGTATTTTGAAGCGGTTGACGAGATTTCGAAGAACGTCAACTCGAGAGTCACGCTCTGTTGAGACTCCCTCATTGACCTTGGACAACCTGTCCCAGATAAGCTTGGCTGTCTCCAAAGCACTCACTCTGCCATACTGCCCTTTGCTCAGATGGCCACATATGATATTCTTTGCTTGAGAGATGAGTTGCTTGAATCTCTTCACATCAGCAGCGTTGATGGTGGGAGTGACAGAGGGAACACCATTCTCCACAACGTACTTGAAAGTGCGTTATATCGACTAGAGGGGGGGTGAATAGGCGATTTTTATGAAAGTCTTCAAAACGTGGAAGTTATGAAGACAAAGCAGAGATATGCCTATTACTATGCAGCGGAAGTTAGATTACACTAGACAAGCCATGGTCAAGTATTCAATAGAGTGAAAGCACAATGACAAGTAGCTGCAGTGTAATAAGGATCAGGTAGGAAGAAGTTATGAAGCCAAACAAATCATACAGTTACGTTGTGAAGACAAAGGATATAGCAGGCATGTAATGGCTTCACAATGAGTAACAGTAAGTAAAAGGAAGTGAAGATGAAACCAGTGACTCGTTGAAGACAATGATGTGTTGGACCAGTTCCAGTTGCTGTGACAACTGTACGTCTGGTTGGAGCGGCTAGGTATTTAAACCTTAGGACACACAGTCCCGGACACCCAATCCTGAACACGCAGCTCAGGACACCAAGTCCTCACCGTATTCTCCTTGAGCTAAGGTCACATAGTCCTCGCCCAATCACTCAGGTAAGTCTTCAAGGTAGACTCCCAAACCTTCACAGACTTCATTCACTGGCAATCCACAATGTCTCCTGGATGCTCAGAACGCGACGCCTAACCGTCTGGAGGATGCACAGTCCTCAAGTGTAATAAGTCTTCAGATCACTCAGACAAGAAGACTTAAGTGATGCCCAATTTACTATGGCTCTGGGTGGTTAGGGCTTTCTCCTCGCTAGGAATTTTCTCTCAAAGGCTTCGAGGTGGGTTGCTCTCAAACGACAAAAGCCGTGCACTGAAATCTGAGCAGCCCCGCTTATGGTTGTAGGGGGTGGGCTATTTATAGCCACTTGGCAACCCGACCTGATTTGTCCGAAATGACCCTGGGTCACTAAGGAACTGACACGTGTTCCAATGGTCAGATTTCAAACTCACGCGACAACTTTACTTGGGCTACAAGCAAAGCAGACTTGTCCAGCTCTGGACAAGATTCGCTCTCATTGTCTTCACTCGAAGACATAGGTTTTTGGTTTAGGCATCACTTCAGTCATTCTGACTGGTTCTCCTGGACCCCACTTAACAGTACGGTGGTTCCCATGACTCAACACAAAAGAAAAAGAACTATGAAAGATCTAAGTCTTTGAGCTCCATAGGCTTCATATCGTGTCTTCTTTTGTCATAGTCTTCAATGTGAATATCTTCATATACCACCTTTGACTTCAATGTCTTCATACATTTTTAGGGGTCATCTCTGGTAGTAAAACCGAATCAATGAGGGACTTCTACCTGTGTTATCCTGCAATTCTCACAAACACATTAGTCCCTCAACTAGGTTTGTCGTCAATACTCCAAAACCAACTAGGGGTGGCACTAGATGCACTTACAGTACTAGAGATCGTTATCAATTGCCTCAAGATGCAAGCGCATCTTATTCTTCCAGTAGGGGTAGTCTGTCCCATCGAAGGTAGGACACCCAGCAGAAACCTTGATCATACCTGCGGTCGACATAACTAAAACTCCAGGCGGTTAAATGAAAATCACACAAAATAAGGGAATACCTTGCTCTGATACCAATTGAAAGTGTGTTATATCGACTAGAGGGGGGTGAATAGGCGATTTTTATGAATTCTTCACTGAGGAATTTCAGGGTGAGGAAATTCCTTAGCGAAGATCTACTTACAGTGGAATAATTACTCAGAAGTAAACATAACAGAACGCAAGCATGGTCATCATGATGAAATGAAGACGAGCACAGAGTACGGAAAGCGTAAACACATGATAACACAGGATGAACACAAACAGACTGAAGAAATTGAACTGAGGAAATTAAGAAAGTCTTCAGTCAAAGTCTTCCAACAGATATGAACAAGCACACAACACAAAAATGAGGAAATGGAAGGGTTGAGGAAATGGAACCAGGTAGCTTGGTGAAGACAATGATTTGGTAGACCAGTTCCAACTGCTGTGACAGTTGTACGTCTGGTTAGGGCGGCTAGGTATTTAAACCTGAGGACACACAGTCCCGGACACCCAGTTCTGAACATGCAGTTCAGAACACTCAGTCCTCACCGTATTCCCCTTGAGCTGAGGTCACACAGACCTCGCCCAATCACTCGTGGTAAGTCTTCAGGTGAGTTCCAAACCTTCACAGACTCGGTCACTCGGCAATCCACAATTTCCTCTTGGATGCTCTAGACCATGATGCCTAACCATCTCGAAGATGCTCAGCCTTCAAAGGTAACAAGCGTCAGATTCGAGCAGAATCAATCTCTTTAGTGATGCTCAATCACTTTGGGTTTGTAGGAGTTTGGGTTTGGGATTTCCTCACTTGATGATTTTCACTCAAAGTCCTCGGAGGATGGGATGCTCTCAAATGACAAGTGTCAGTTTCTCTTAGAGCAGCCAACCAGCTAGTGGTTGTAGGTGGCGGCTATTTACAGCCTAGGGAGCAGCCCGACATGATAAGACATAAATGCCCTTCAATGATCTGACCGTTAGGTGGCTAGATATTTTGGGACAGCTGGCACAAGGCACAACAACGGTCGGAAATTTGAGTATCAAATTTCTCAGGTCTATCATGTTCCTCACTATGTAGGCAATCCGCACTGGCGAATTCCTAACTCCTCAGTCAGAAAAATTCCTCAGAGACCAGAAGAACTTCGTCTCTGTCACTAAAGAATATGACTGAACTGTATGAGATTTCTAATGGCTTCACTCGAAGGGATTGGTAGGGTAGGATTTTGAGTTGAGCATCACATGGAAATTTTTCCTTAGTATTTCCTTGACCCCCTTTAACAGTACGGTGTTTCCTATGACTCAAGAAACAGAAAATGAAACTACAAAAACAAGAGTCTTGACGCTTCATGTTCCTCGAATGAGTACCAAGTATTCAAGGTCACACCAATTTCTTCACTTTCAAAGTCTTCAGAAAGTATTCAGAAATCCAAAGTCTTCAGTCGAAGAACTTCATTTTTAGGGGTCGACTTTCTCTGTAAATATCAAACTCCTCATAGACTTATAGACCTGTGTACACTCATAAACACATTAGTCCCTTAACCTATAAGTCTTCAATACACCAAAATTACTAAGGGGAACTAGATGCACTTACAGCTACTATCTATACATAGGCATATTTTGTGTATATGCAAAGTAGTTAAGAATACTACATCACGTGCCTCAAAGCCTGTCAATAGGATGGAAAAGGCTTCGTTCATCCTGCTTTTGATGGACTGAACCTTCTCAACCACCGTACCCATAAGGGTACAGTGCTCCTCCATAATGGAAGCGCGTCGAAGCACTTCCACTAGAGTGTCCGATGCTTCTGGACTGATAGAGGTCGCCAGTGGACTCGACGCTCCACCCTCCTTCAAAGGAGCTCGCTCGCTCAATTCCAGAGCCGTACGGGTCTTCGGAATAACAGCCTGCTGGGGGCTGGATTGGTCGTGGCCCCCGTTACCGGTCTCCATGGGGGTCGGTTCCCCCATGGTTGTAGCAGCTGAGGTGTTATCCTCTGGCGCCGTCTTGGTGGCCTCCCGCACCTCTCCATGGCCCGGAGAGGCTCTTCGGGACAACACTTTGGTATTGTCCGTGGCAGTTGGCGGGGAGGTTTGTGGTGGCGTCTTGCTCTCCACCATCTCTAGCCCCTGCGAGTTCCCAGAAGACGATGATAGTTGGGGGAGATCGCGAGCCGGACTTCAACATGAAACTTAAAGGTGTTGAAACTGCAATCATAAAAACCATATATGTATACGGTATCTTGGGGCACTTACGATGCGGCTATGGGCTTTGACCTGGGGCGCCACTTGGGGATGGCTTCGGCGTCCGAGTCCGAATCGTCCAAAAGGGAAATCTTCCCCTTCTTAGACGACTCCGCCTCTATGTCCACGGAGGCCGCCCCTTTTATTCTTTCCCCCCTTCAGGGGAGAATTGCTCTCCTCCTCTTCCTCTTCATTTCCCTCATGGGAGGAGGGAGCTTCGGTATCTTTGGATGCAGCGTCAGAAGTACCTTTACAGCGGAGGCCACTTTTGGCCTCCTTGCCCTTCTTCTTGGCCTTCTTCTCTAGGGACTGGTACGATGCTGGGACCAGCATCCTCGTTAGCACAGGAATGCCTGGGGCTTCAGGTAGCGGAGCCGGACACTGGATCCAGTCCACTTTCTTTGTCCAATCCTGATAGAAAAGTGGAAGCCTCAGCATACCCTTCTATTTACGAGTTGAAGTTATGTTCGGAAATCAGAAAACTTACTGGAGTGGCTGGATGAGCGCAGTCAAGGCCGATGTCTTCGGTCGTCTTCGGCCATGACTTCTGGGCCTTGAAAAGCAGCTTCCAGATCTCTTCGTGCGTTGTGCCGAAGAATCGCTGCAGGGTCCGAGGGCCAGCCGAAATGAACTCCCACATGTGGAGATGCCAGCGCTGGCAGGGGAGTATCCAGCGAAAAAGCATCACCTGGATCACATCAGCAAGACTGGTGTTCTTCTCCATCATATTTTTTATGCGCTTTTGCAGCAGCATCACCTCATCGGATGACGCCCAATCCAGGCCCTTGTTAATCCACGATGCGAGCCGCATTGGAGGTCTGGATTTAAACTCAGGTGTGGCAACCCATGTGGTGCCATGAGGTTCAGTGATGCAGAACCACTCCTGTTCCCATCCATTCACGGTTTCCACAAAGGCCCCCTTGGGCCAGGTGAAGTTGGGGAGCTTGCTCACCATGGCGCCGCCGCAGTCCGCATGTTGCCCATCGACCACTTTCGGCTTCACGTTGAAGACTTGAGCCATAGGCCGAAGTGGGGGGGATGCGGAGGAGCGCCTTGCATATGACGATGAACGCCAAAATGGGGAGGAAGGAATTTGGGGCTAGATCATGGAAATCTAGCCCATAATAGGACATGATGCCACGGACGAAGGGGTGGAGAGGAAACCCTAGTCCATGGAGGAAATGGGGGATAAACACCACCCTCTCATTGGGCTCCGGAGTGGGAATGATCTGTCTTTTGGCAGGGAGCCCATCTGCGATGTTCGCGGCCAAGTACTCCGCTTCCCGGAGTTCCTTGATGTTCCTCTCCGTGCCGGAGGTAACCATCCACTTGCCCTGCAAGCCGGATCTGGCCATGGTTGGAAGGGTTGGGCGGTGGGAAAGGTTGAAGCTTGGGCGCTGAAGCTCGAGGATGGAAAGGCTGAGGAAGGAAGAAGGCGTGGGGTAAAAAGATTGATCTTTATCCACTTATATAGGTAGACAACGAGATTCTTACCTAAGTAGGGAATTATCACTGCTCAAAAGTTTCTATGATCATAGTATGATGGCGATGGCGATGGCACTTCCACCACCCACCACGGCGCTGTCCCCATCCCCGGTGATCTCCCTCCTCCTCCACTAATCCATGGATCCTCTCCGATCATCTGCTCCGGTGTCTTCTCTGGATCAAGGAAATACCCATCTCCTATGGGTTCTTCTGGCGGATCTACCCTTGGCTTGGATTTCTCCAAGGGTAGGGTTTTTTCAGATGAGGTTTTCAAATCTACTGGGTACACAATTCATACTTTGGGGCGCAGCAGGCCTTTTACTTTAATAGTTTCCTTCAACCACCATGCCTTCCGTCTCTCGGTGGATTTTGTGGCAGCGGCTTTGGAAGCGGAAATTGGAGGCTCGGCAATTGATCTTCATGTGAATCACATCAAAGACAAGGTTTACTCTTTCCAAGTTTCTTGCAAGCAAGTTGGTTTTATTATTATGGACCTTCCCTCTTTTGCTTGTGATCTGTTCAAGTGCTATTTTCATTTGTGGGGTACTGGGGGCCCTAATTGGATTAGAGAGCTCAGGATCTGGAGAAAGGAATGTGATGCTGAATGGATTTTAGTTAGCCCAACTAAGCGTCGATCATCTTTAGGTCTTTTGGCCATGCATAAGCCTCCTACTAGATCGGCAATCAAGTCTGCTGCATCTGTTAAGAAGAAGCTTTCTTTTGCCACTTTTGAGCGATATTCTGCTTGCAAGGGATATAGATATCCGCCTACGCAAAAGTGTATTGATACTATTAGGGATGCTGGGTATGATCTTCATGTTCATGAACGTGTAGTCATACATCAGTCCCCTCCCATGGATTTGCTTTGGACGGTGGCTCATCCACCCATTGTATTTGGCATAGTCACTCCTTTGCCGGAGTTGAACCGGCCGGTAACATCTGCTTCGCTGAGTGATCCGGTTTCTGAGGAACTATCCCCCGTGCATGCTGGGATTTCGCCCGCACGTTTTGCGGAGGCGGGATTGCCTCCTATTCAAATCAATTATCAGGTTTCCCACCTAGCTGCTTTGGAGGCCCACCAGGCCTCTAGCCCATCTGTGCCGCATAACCCAATTGCCTTTGGGACTTCCAAGCCTCCTGGTCTGAGCCCTATGGGCTATGGTCAAGATGTCCCCTCCTCACAAGAGGCTGCGAGGCAGTTTGAAGCTATGGTCGATGACATGGTGGACCGTGTGGTTAGATGCACTCTTTGCTCGCCGAGGGGCCACTTGTCAGCGGCATGTGGAATGCGAGCGGTCTGTATGGCTTGCTCTCGCCCAGGTCACTCTAGCCACGATTGTAATGATTTCGCGCGCTCCAATGGATTGGTTTGGAAACCAATTTCGGTGCAGCAAAAAACAATTTTATCGGAATCTGTTGCTTCTCATGGGAACAGAGCCGGAGTTATTGGGATAGACTGTCCAGTCCCATTGCCGCCACCCCCATTGCATGTTCCCTCTCCCCAAGCCAAAGAAAACCCCCGACAAGCTTCTGGCTCTCCCATGGCGAACTATGAGCTCGATCCTCAGCTCTTTGTGCCTGCTGGCCACCACATCATCGATGGCGGCGATCGTCGGCTTGCTCGCACCTTCTTCACGCCTGCTGCTCGTCCGCCCTGTCGTCATGAGGACTACATGGTTGCAGAGGTGATGCCTGCACCTGAGGGGCCGCTCAGCCCGGTGCGGGAAGAAGTCGTCCAGTTTCTGCAAGATAGAGGTACTCTGGTCCGATCTGCTCAGCCATGGTTTCATGGGGTGGGTTTGTTTCAAGTCAGGGATCCGTCAGTTAGATACACCTTGATTCAGCATGCACCTTTTCCGCTGGGCGATGATCGTTTCGTTAGATTTATGAAGCATGATGAGGGGGAAAATTTCAAGGGAGCACATGGTTTTTGTAAGGGCTAGTTAATGTTCATTGGGATTCCTCTTGATTACCGCACTCCAGAATACATCTCGCAGGCTGTAGGCACTTTTGGGAAGTTTATTTCTTGGGACAGTGAGGATCCTTATCTTGTCCGGACTTTGGTTGAGGCTAGCTTTCCAGATACGCCTTTGGTTCCAAGAGATGTTGTTTTCGGTGATTATGCGGAGTGGGGAGGTGCTCAAGTGTCTTGGACTGCTGCATGCTATGTTCTAGGGGTGGATTTTGCAGATCAAATGCCAAATGACGAAGACCCAATGCCTCTGGACGGAAACCCTCATCCGTTGCCTGGTAATCTTGTACAAGATAATTTGCCATTTGTTTTGCCACCATTCCCAATGTTGGGATGGAATGGTGCATCTGTTGTTCCTCCCCCTCAACCTGTGAATGATGCTGCTCCTGGTTGGGGCATGAATGATGCTGCTCCTAGTTGGGGCAATGCCATGTGGGGAGATGAAGCTGAGGATGAGCATGCCCTGCAGCCGGCAGCTCCGGAACATGATCAGGTTTCTATTGTGATTGATCAGCCAGAGGGATCAGTTTCTGTGGACCAGCAGGAGCAGGGCATTGATATCCAGCAGCAACATGATTTACCTCTCGCAGACCATCAACTTCAGCATTTGCAGCAACCTGTCTTTGAGGAGAATCAACTGTCAATTGTGCCTTACCAACCACCTGTCATTCAGCACCATGAGATCTTTATTGGCATGGCACGCATTGTCGCTGGACCTCCTCTCCCTCCGGAGATGATTTGGAAGAGATCGTTTTAGAACCTCATGTTTGATTTTTCAGTTAAGGAGGTGCCAAGGTCTATCTTCTTCAAACCGATGGGCACAATCATCTATTCCAAGAGGTCTTGGTCCATATCTTTTGATGAATCCAGAAAGATGTCCTGTTTGACTGCTTCCTTGCCCATGGTTTCTTATGTCAGAAGACCTGTCATGGTAAAGCGCCCAGTGGCCAAAGCTTTGTTTGAGGAGCTGCCGGCTGTTACAGTTTCTGTTTCTGAAGAAGTTGCATCTGTTAATTCTGCTATCTCTGTCTCTGCTGAGTTTTCTTCATCACCTATGGTTTTCTCTGTGGAACAAAATACTGGAGGAAAGCAAAGAGCGAAGAAGAAGGCGCCTGTGGTGGATACGTCACTAAGACGTTGCACTCGGAGCGCGGCAAAGTTAGATGGCTTCAAAAATGTGGTTTTTGAGCAGCTCTCGCTTCAGCCACCAAAGAAACGCCCCCGTGCCAAGCCCATGGAGGACAAGGCCTAGTCCAAGCACATGGAGGACAAGGCCCAGCCCACTACTGCAGATGGACCTAATGACACCCAGCCTGCTGCACTGCCGCATACCCCAATTCATGTTCTGCAGGCTGTGGGCACGGAGCTGGAGATTGATCCTTCCCTCATTTCGATGGACAAGCTTATGGCTAATCCACAAGAGGATTCTTCTTCATCTTCAGCTTAATGATTATGTTAGCTACTATGTTAAGGCCTGGAGAGCCTGTTACGTTTGCTCTGTTTATTGTTAAACTACGTCCTATTAGGGAAGTGGCACATTGTGGTACTAAACTCTGTTATCTTTTGTGTGGTATGGCATTGTGTGTCATGCTATATTCGTTCTTCTATTCCTCGGTGATTAATGAATCGTGTGTCAATGCATAGCTGGAAATTTTATGCTAGAATGTTCGCGGTCTGAATTCTGATACTAGGCAGCGTTCTGTCAGAGAGAAAGTGACTGAAAGTCAGTGTTCTATAGTTTGTCTTCAAGAAACTAAGCTCTCCTCATGCTCGCGTTCAACTATGAAATGCATTTGTCCCTATGGCTTTGATCAATTTGTTGAGTCCCCCTCCAGAGGTGCATCTGGGGGTATTTTAACTGCGTGGCGATCTGACGTATTTCATGGCAGTCTGCTAGAAGTTAAACCCTACGCTATTGGTATGCAGTTTACCTCAGTTCAAAATAATGAGCAGTGGTTTATTGTAAACGTTTATGGCCCTTGTCAGGGTGAGTTACGAGATGAATTTGTTTCTTGGATTTACAATTTGGACATCGACCCGGATCAGAAGTGGATGTTGATGGGGGATTTCAACTTTATTCGATCCATTGACAATAGGAACCTTCCTGGTGGTGATATCAATGATATGTGGATTTTCAATGAAATTATTGGCCATTTAGGACTGCTGGAACTTCCTTTAAAAGGAAGAAAATTTACGTGGTCTAACATGCAGGACACGCCTCTTCTGGAACAACTAGACTGGGTTTTTACCTTTGCCAAGTGGATTAACGTATACCCCATGACGCAAGTGACTCCTTTGGCTAAAACTGTGTCTGATCATGTGCCTTGTCTGATTTCCATAAGTACATCAATTCCAAAGGCGCATATTTTCTGGTTTGAAATTTTTTGGGTCCATCAGGCTGGTTTTATGGATTGTGTGCAGGAGGTTTGGGCTCGTCCTTCTCATAAGACCCATATTTCAGTAGTTATTGTTGATAAATTAAAGGCTTTGCGGTTTGCATTGAAGAAATTGCAAAAAGGTTTATCACATATTGAAAGGTTAATTGAGAAATGCAACAGGGTTATTCTTTGGTTGGACAATCTTGAGGACATGAGATCTCTTTCCAAGCCTGAGAGCAATTTCAGGAAAGTTGCTAAACTGCATCATGAGCATCTGCTGCACATGCAATATCTATACTGGAGGAAGAGATGTACCATCAGGTATATCAAAGTGGGAGAGGAAAACTCCAAGTTTTTTCAGGCCATGGCAACTGAGAGATATAGAAAGAATTCTATTGCTAGCCTGTTGTTGCCTGATGGCACTATCATGTCAGATCATGACCAAATAGCCAAAGAGTTCTTATCTTCCTTGAAGAGTAGAATGGGAACTGTTTTGCCCATAACTTTAGATGAGAACATCTTGTCTTTAATACCTAGGGTATAGGGCTTGAAGGTGCTCACAAAACCTTTTGACCTAAAGGAAATTGAATAGGTTATTAAAGAAATGCAAATTGATAAGGCGCCTGGACCCGATGGCTTCAATGGGCTTTTTCTAAAAAAAGTGTTGGCACATCATATCTGCTGATTTTATTCGGCTGGTTCATGAGTTTCGTGCTAGAACGGTTCAGTTAGAAAATCTCAATGATGCATACATTACTCTGATCCCAAAGAAACAGACACCCGAGAGTGTGGGAGATTTTAGGCCTATTTCACTCACTAGTGTTGGTCTGAAATTTCTTACAAATCTTGATGCTAACAGATTTCAAGAGGAGATCATCAAATGTGTGCATAAAAATCAGTATGGTTTCATAAAATCAAGAACAATATAGGATTGCCTTGCTTGGACCTTTGAATATATCCATCAGTGTAACCAGTCTAAACGGCCCATCCTTTTTCTTAAATTAGACTTTGAAAAGGCCTTTGATTCTATCCGACATGAGGCTATCATAAGGATTCTTGTTGCAAAAGTTTTTGACAAAAGATGGATCACATGGATTAAACAGTTGTTGTCATCTAGCACTTCTTCTGTCTTGCTTAATGGAGTTCCTGGTAACCATTTTAAATGCAAATGTGGAGTTAAGCAAGGAGACCCAATCTCTCCCTTTCTCTTTGTTATTGCTGCTGACCACTTGCAGACATTGATCAATGATCTTCTTCAGCAGGGTTTAATAAGCAGGCCATTGCCAACTCATGATTTAGATTTCCTTGTTATTCAATATGCTGATGATACACTGCTTTTCTTAAATGCTGAAAGGGGTCAATTGGAGCCACTGAAATCAGTGTTATATTCTTTCCCAGAGGCAACTGGTCTTCAAATTAACTTCCATAAATCCTCCATGTACCCTATTAGTGTGAATGACCATGCTGCTACTGATCTTGCTGCCTTATTTGGATGTAAGTTAGGCAAAATTCCTTTCACATATCTAGGTCTGCCAGTGGGGACTACCAGGCCCAAGATTGTGGATCTACTTGGCCTAGTGGATTGTACGGAGAGAAGACTGACAAACAGTTCTTGGTTTTTGCCTCAAGGGAGCAGATTGCAATTAGTAAATTCTGTCATTTCTTCCTTGCCTATCTTCTTCATTTGTAGTTTGTCAATTCCTCAGGGTATTTTGAAGCACTTGGAAAGGATTCAGAGGCAGTGTTTATGGAGGAAATATGGTCAGGAGAGGGGCCACTCTCTGGCTACCTGGCCACTTGTTTGCAGGCTTAAATTGAAGGGGGGGCTTGGAATCTTAAACCTTGGTTTGCAAAATGAAGCTCTCCTTCTTAAACATCTAAATAAATTTTATAATAAGATGGATGTGCCATGGGTTCAGTTAGTTTGGGACTCTTACTATTTCCAAAGGATCCCACATGATACTATTCTTTGTGGCTCTTTTTGGTGGAGAGATGTCTACAAGTTGATGGATAATTTCAGAGAAGTTACTTCTGTTGATGTTCATAGTGGTGATACGGTGTTGTTCTGGTCTGATCATTGGCAAATTGGAAACAGTTCTGTCCCTCTTCAAGATCGGTTTCCTAGGCTTTATTCCTTTTGTCTCCACAAAAACCTCTCAGTCAGGGAAGTCTTTGAGGCTAGTAGTTTCCATGATCTCTTTTACTTGCCTCTTTCTGAACAAGCCTTTCAGGATCTACAACAGCTTTCGTCCTTAATGGGGTCTTTCCAAATAGACAGTGGCTGTCATGACTCTTGGGGATGGAGGCATGGCAAGAAGTCTGAATATACTGCAAAAAAGTTTTATGATTATGTCTATCAGCCAATGGTAGCAAACCCCATCCTGGGATGGATCTGGAAGAGCTGCTGCACCATGTCGATCAATATGTTTGCTTGGCTTGTTATAATGGACAGGGTTAACACTAAGGACATGATCCATAAGAGGCACTGGAAGATTAATGATGGGCCTGAATGTGTACTCTATCCAACTGGGCTACTTGAGGACAGAAACCACCTCTTTTTCCAATGCAATTTCAGTGTTCGGGTGTGGAATTATCTGCAAATCATCTGGAAAGCCAGTGATGACATGGTGGAGATTGTATGCCATGCTAGAAAGGATTTCAACAAACCTTTCTTTGGGGAAGTGGTCTTTATTGCATGGTGGAATATTTGGATGGTCAGGAATGACAGAGCTTTCAGGAACATCAAACCTTCTTTCAGGGCATGGAGAAATGGCTTCATTCATGATCTCACACTACTCTCTCATAGAATCAAAAGGAAGTGTAGAGAGGCCTTACTTAAGTGGATTGATTTCCTACCTCCTTGATGAGAGCTGGTTAAGTGTAACACTGTAATTATTAGGTATAGTGCACCTCCACCTTGTATAGCCTTTTTTAGGTTCCTGATTTTTGTTCTTTTATTTTTCCTCATCTTGAGGAAGCCCTGTACTATTTTTTGCATTTTTTCATTAATAAAATGTTGTGGGGTGTAAGCCCTGCAGTCTTCAAGGTCGAAAAAACTTATATAGGTAGTGAATATCACACGCCCCCCACTATCCTTAAAACTCACCTATTCCCAAGGAGTCGTGCACATGGCACAATTGGATTACCCAAACCTATATTGATGAAAATCCCGCAATAAGGGGGCACGATCTCTGTTTTGAAAAGACATGTCAACAGAGGCCGCGCCTCGAAACATGAAGCGGGAGGCCGGAAAAACGGTTCGAAATAATAAAAAGCCCAGACCTGACGTTTCACCGAAAAAAACTGTTTGTAGATAAGCCCTATTAAGTATTATACCCTTGTGGCTGAGGGTTGTGATTATTATACAGAACCAGATATAGTTCACTTTTTCAGAAGACTGCTTTGTATGCGGAGAATGAACCCGCCTTGCAATGCCGAAGACAATCTGCGTGTCGAACACATCGTCATTGAAGACTGGTTCAGGGGCTAGTGAGGGAGTCCTGGGCTAAGGGGCCTCGGGTGTCCGGGCTATTTGATATGGGCAGGAATGATGGGCCGTGAAGATAAAAGGTAGAAGACCTTCCCCCCGTGTCCGGATGGGACTCTCTTTTGCGTGGATAGCAAGTTTAAATATTCAGATGTGTATTTTCCTTTCTCTGTAAACCGACTCTGTACAACCCTAGGCCCCTTTGGTGTCTATATAAACCGGAGGGTTTAGTCCGTAGAGGCTATCAGAATTCATATAGGCTAGACATCTAGGATTTAGCTATTACGATCTCGAGGTAGATCAACTCTTGTAACCCCAAAACTCATCAAATACAATCAAGGAGGACATAGGGTTTTACCTCCATCAAGAGGGCCCGAACCTGAGTAAACATTGTGCCTCCCTTGTCTCCTGTTACCTTCGATCCTCAGACGCACAGTTCGGGACCCCTTACCCGACATCGGCCGGTTTTGACACCGACACCAACCATAAGAATCTTGATCTCTAACCTTCCCCAAGTTGGTTTCTACTCAAATCATCTTTCCACCATAGCCAAATCCGTGTGAGAGAGTTGAGTGTTGGGGAGACTATCATTTGAAGCACAAGAGCAAGGAGTTCATCATCATCACACCATCTATTACCTTTTGGAGAGTGGTGTCTCCTAGATTGGTTAGGTGTCACTTGGGAGCCTCCGACAAGATTGTGGAGTTGAACCAAGGAGTTTGTAAGGGCAAGGAAATCACCTACTTCATGAAGATCTACCCAAGTGAGGCAAGTTCTTCATGGGCGATGGCGATGGTGGGATAGACAAGGTTGCTTCTTCGTGGACCCTTCGTGGGTGGAAGTCTCCACCAACGTTGATGTACGATAGCACAACCTATCGGAACCACGCCAAAAATCTCTGTGTCTCCAATTGCATTTGCACTTCCAATCCCATCCGTTTACTTTCTTGCAACTTGCATGCTTTACATTCCGCTGCTCATATACTCTTTCCATGCATGCTTGAAATGTATTGTGAATGCTTAAACTTGTGCTAACATTGCACCTCAACTTGAAGAATTTAAAAACTGCTACTTTTGCTTGTTGAGGGTCTAGTCACCCCCTCTACACACCTCCTCTCGATCCTTTCAATTGGTATCAGAGCGTTGCTCTCCATTGCTTTGGTTTAACCACCATTGGAGGAAGATGGATGAGTCTACAATGGGAAGTTTTAGATATAGAGTTCCTATGCTTGATGGAGAGTTCTTTAATGCTTGGGAAAATGAGATGCTTGAGATTTTCAATGAATATCACTTGAACAAGTACATTACTAGCCCTTGTGCGCCCCTTTTTGACCCCTTGCATCCTACCCCTGATGAGTCTCTTGATATGATCAGCAATCTTAGAACTATCAATCTTATCATTAGAGGATTGCCTAGAAATTGGATTGTCTGCTTGCCTACTCTTGAATGTGCTTACACCATATGGAGATTTCTTAAGGAACGATTTCCAAACTATTCCTTGAAACATATAGATGTGATTCTTCAAAAGTCCATCCCTTTTCATAAAATGAAACCCAATGACCCTAATTTTGATGATTGTCTATTTGAGCTTCGTGACCTTATGCGTGCCAAAGGAGATGTTGGAGTCATTAGTAGCATTATCTCTCAAGTCATTAGAATTCATAAAGATGAACATTGCCATGGTCATACATCTAATGAAACAATCTCTCTAGGTGATGATTCATCACAAGAAGATGTACGTAGAGGTGATCTATACATTGTTGATTTCATTAAAAAGGCTCAACCTAGAACTTGCTTAATTGCTAAATCTTTACCGGTGTACATAGAGGTGATCCATACATTGTTGATTTCACTAAAAGGCTCAACCTAGAACTTGCTTAATTGCTAAATCTTCTAAATGTTGGTTATGGCATACAAAGTTAGGTCACGTGGGCATGCGAAATCTTGATAATAAGCTTATTAAAGGTGATCATATCCTTGGAGTTAAAGATGTTATATTTGACAAGGACAGACTTTGCAGTGCTTGTCAGGCAGGAAAACAGGTTGGAGGAAGCCACCCCGTGGAAAACATCATGACCACGAGAAGACTGCTCGAGCTGCTTCATATGGATCTTTTTGGTCCCAATGCCTACAAAAGTCTTGGTGGTAACTCGTTCGGTTTAGTCATTGTTGATGACTTTTCAAGATTTATGTGGGTGTTCTTTCTTGATGATAAATCACGGGTCAAAAGATCTTCAAGAACTTCGCTAGGAAGGCCCAAAATCAATTTGAAGTGAAGATCAAAAAGGTTCACAACGACAATGGAACGGAGTTCAAGAACGCCAATGTGGATACCTTTCTCGACGAAGAAGGGATTTCACATGAGTTCTCGACTACATACACACCTCAACAAAATGGAGTTGTTGAGAGGAAGAACCGGACTCTTAATGAGATGGTGAGAACAATTCTTGATGAGTAAAATACGCCAAAACACTTTTGGTCAGAAGTGGTTGAGACAACTTGTCATGCAACAAATCGTCTATATCTTCACAAGTTACTCGGCAAGACGACATATGAGCTTCTCACCAGTAACAAAACCCCAAGTTGGATACTTTTGATTATTCGGCTCAAAGTGTTATATTCTCAATAAGCATCGTCATTCGAAATTTGCTCCTAAATCTCATGAAGGTTTCCTACTCGGTTACGGATTAAACTCTCACACTTACCCTGTCAACAACAATTTCACCCGTAAGGTTGAAGAGACTGTAGATGTGAAGTTTGATGAATCTAACGACTCGTAAGTAGAGCAATTGCCAATTGATGCAGGAGACAGAGACCCTTCAGAAGCAATCCAATTCTTGTCTATTGGCAAGATCCGCCCATTAGAGGTGAAGTAGAATACCTCGTCCGTTCAAGTGGAAGCCTCTACCTCACGACAAGGTGAACCATGAGTTGACTTGGAGGCATCCACAAGTGGAACACGCCAAGATGAAGGAAACGAGGAAGTACATCAAGATGAACCTCATCAACCTCCTTCTCCACCTCCACAGGATAACAACAACACCAACAATGAAGAAGGCCAAGAGGAAGAATAAGATGATGAATAGGATGTTCCACCCCGACCCAAACAAGAGCTCTCATGAGTTAGAGCAAGAGTTTCAAGAGACCATCCCATTGAACAAATCTTTGACGACATTCAAACCAGGAAAATTACTCGCTCTAAAACTCGTTTGGCTAATTTCCATGAACTTTATTCATTCATCTCTAGTATTGAACCTATGAAGGTTGATGTAGCACTTGATGATCCGGATTGGGTGAACGCCATGCACAAAGAGCTACACAACTTCGAGAGGAACCAAATGTGGACATTGGTAGAAAATCCGAACAACAACCAAACTATCATTGGAACCAAATGGATGTTTCAGGATAAGCAAGATGAAGATGGACAAGTTGTATGCAACAAGGCCCGTCTCGTCGCCCAAGGATACACTCAAGTCGAAGGTATGGACTATGGTGAGACATATGCCCCCATTGCTAGACTTGAGTCCATACGCATCTTACTTGCTTATGCCAATCATCATAATATTACATTATACCAAATGGACATCAAAAGTGCTTTTCTAAATGGTAAATTGAGGAGGAAGTTTATGTTAAACAACCTCCCAGCTTTATTAATCCTAAGAAACCTAATCATGTTTACAAAGCTCTTTATGGTCTTAAACAAGCTCCTAGAGCATGGTATAAATGCTTGACCAAGTTCCTTATCGAAAAAGGCTTTGAAATTGGAAAATTCGATTCTACTCTTTTTACTAAAAGAGTTAATGGTGAATTATTTGAGTGCCAAATTTATGTGGATGATATCATATTTGGCTCGACTAACCCTCATTTTAGTGAAAAGTTTGGAAGGCTAATGTCGGAGAAGTTTGAGATGTCTATGATGAGTGAACTCAAGTTCTTTCTTGGTTTGCAAATCAAGAAAACTAAGGAGGGCACCTTTGTTTCTCAAACAAAGTACACCAAGGACTTATTCAAGAAGTTCAACATGCAAGAAAGCAAAGGTATCAAAACACCCATGCCTACAAGCAGACATATTGACTTGACTAAGGATGGCAAACCGGTTGACCAAAAGGTTTACCGCTCTAGGATTGGTTCATTGTTATATCTATGTGCCTCCCGTCCCGATAATATGCTAAGTGTTTGCATGTGTGCATGATATCAAGCAGCCTCTAAGGAATGTCATATTAAGGTTGTGAAAAGGATAGTGAGATACTTTATTCATACACCAAACTTTGGATATGGTATCCTAAGATGTCTTCTTTTGATCTTGTTGGCTACTCTGACTCGGACTATGCCAGTGACAAGGTCGATAGAAAGTACACTTCAGGTACTTGTCAATTTCTTGTTAGATCTCTAGTGCCTTGGTCTTCCAAGAAACAAAACTCAGTATCCTTATCCACCGCCGAAGTGGAATACATTGCTGCCAGTACATGTTGTGCTCAATTACTTTGGATGACCCAAACTCTTAAAGATTATGGGATATATGTGAAACAGGTTCCATTGGTTTGTGATAATGAGAGTGCTATGAAGATTGCTCATAATCCTGTGCAACATTCTCGAACTAAGAATATTGAAGTTTGTCATCATTTTATTCGAGATCATGTTGCAAAAGGAGACATCAATCTTAAGCATGTGAGTACCGATAAGCAATTGGCAGATATATTCACCAAACCGCTTGATGAGAAAGTATTTTGCCATTTGAGAGGTGAATTGAACATCATTGATGCATCAAACTTGGAGTAGAAACTCCATTTGGATGCATGCAAGGCATGAGCCTTTGACTAATCCTTGATATTTCTCTTATGACGATGATCGTATGTCTTTGAACCATACTTGTACCCTTGCATGTCATCTAACCCTTGTAGGAACTTGGATGAATCAAAATCTATGAGATTGCAACACACTCACATCTGGAGCAATCTCTACATCACCAAGTCTCTACAATATGGTGGTTGAAGATAAGGAAGCATGAATCCTTTCAACATATCCTTTGACAATTTCAATATTATCAAATTTTCATTTGGTATCAAGTTTCATGATTGTAATTTTGGATACACAAGTGCTCTTACTTGCAAGACTAACCCATGTAGGTAGATGAAATCAAACTACAAGTGGTGCTCCCAACTCTTGATGAACTGCATCAATCGAGAGCATCCAACACAAGTTCAACTACATGATCAAGATCAACACCACCACCCAAGGTATGTTATTCCATCTTAGAGAAGCTTTACATCAAGTCATGGGTCAAAGCATCTCAACAAGATGTGAATACATCCAAATGCTTAAATGAAAAATGGTAACCCCATTTTGAGCTTAAACGATGAGTATGACCTACGCTCAAGTGTTCTCACTTGACTCCTCAGTCAATATACTCTAACATAGGTGACTTTGTCACCGACCCTTCTAGACGAAGTTCTTTAGTGTTTCCTTGTGTTCTTGCATTTGATCCTTGCTTGTTTGTTCCCCTTTCAAAAAAACTTCATCTAGATTCCTTTTCTTTTTTCTGTAATTTTTTCTGCATTTTCTCCATCTAATTCATTACAAATCTTTCAGCTAATTCCCTGTAAATCCTTGTGAGATCTTATTTGCAAAAGTGAGCTGAGATGACAAAATGTTTCCTCTGCATTGAACTCGGTTTCACCGATTTCTGCCTCTCGGCTAGACCGAAATGCAATAATGCATTGTGGACAATTCATCGATACAACTGACAAGGACAGATCCGGTCTGACCGATACGCATCATCTATGTCATCTCCAACTCGGTGTCACTGATGAAAATAACTCAGCGTTACCGATCTCACTACTAAGAAAACATTTTCCCATTACCATTGTCATTTCTTTTCCAGCTCCACTTGATGATTCTTATCCTCTACTAGCATCTTAAATTACATGCTGCTTTGTAATGTGACTTGAGGACCAAACCTATATGACTCATGCTCCAGAAGATCCCTTCTTTGAAATTGATGTCAAAAGGGGAGAGAGAGCACATCAAAGCTTATCACATAGGAGAGAAAGCACATCTTAGCTTCTCCAGATGCTTATTAACCATGGAGGAGAGAAGTCACATGTCTTTAAGAGGGGAAAGACATGTTAGCATATCTTACTTTGTTCTGATTTTCTTTTTCCAAACCTTCTCCCATTATCCAATATCAGATTCAGGGGGAGAAAGAGTTCATATCTAAGGGAAGAAAATCGTTGGAATTCATTGCATATCCTTAATCTTTGGGGACATTTCTATATCCAAATAGAGTACTAAGTAGTCACTCTCTACATGTCATCCCACTCTTGGTACTCTTGTGGTTTTCTCATTTGCTCTGGTTAGTAGGTGTTCTTGTGTTATCTAACCCTGTTTTCTCAAGAATCACCTCCTCCAAAGCCAACTCAGGACCACAAGATAAGTATATGCATCACACCCATGTGCATAATGATCTCTTGTTGATGTACATATTGTTTGCAAGAAGGACTCATGAACATGAGGGAACAATTCCTGTATTTACATCATTTGCTCTCATGCATATAGCCAAAATACATGTAACTCACTGCTTGCTCTGACATGCTTATGCATTCACATGCTCTGATATTCCATCTTTACATGATTGCATACATGTAGGGGGAGCCTATGCATGTTACATGTCCTTCCAAAGCTTTACTTGTTACTCTTCATATCTTTATCTAAAGCTTTGATGTATGTTGTCATCAATTACCAAAAAGGGGGAGATTGAAAGCACAAGTGCTCCCTGTGTGATTTTGGTAATTAATGTCAACATATCTCTTGTTGGACTAATACTTTCATCTATTATATTTCAGAAAGTTCAACTAAGGTGTAGCATGGAGAAGAGGATGTGAAGCCCCTTCAAGATGCTAAGGACAGAATATTGGCAAAAGCTCAAAACTCTTCATTTCTATTTTTAGTGATCCAAGATCGCATTGAGTCCATAGGAAAAACCAATACTATTAAAAGGGGATGAGGTGTTTCTTAATGGTCTACTTGCTCAAAGTGCTTAGTGATATGCTCCAAAACCCTCAACCACTTTCTCAATTCCAAATATGTCCAAAACCTAAAGTCAAACTCAGCCCCACCGATTTGATTCATCCAGCGCCATCGAGTTCACTTGACATAGCCACTGCCAGAAACCCTAATCATTTCGGTCTCACCGATGGGATCTCGGTCTCACCGGATGGGCTTGCCAACTCTTTCTTGCCTGTTGCAACTATTTCGGTCTCACCGAGATATGCAGTCGGCCCCATTGAGTTTGCTTGACCAACTCTCCGGTTGCTTATTACTAAAATCGGTCTCACTAAGTTTGTGTAATAGGTCAAACCGAGATGAGGTTTTACGCTAACCCTAGCACATCGGTCCCACTGAAAAGCCTAACGTTCACATTTTGAACTGAATTGGTCTCACCAAGTTCATATATTCAGTCTGACCGAGTTGGCTCAAATGTGTGCAACGGTTAGTTTTTATGTGGAAGCTATATATACCCCTCCACCCTCCTCTCCATTCGTGAGAGAGCCATCAGAATGTGCCTACACTTCCACTACTCATTTTTTGAGAGATAACCACCTACTCATGTGTTGAGACCAAGACATTCCAATGCAACCACAAGAATCTTAATCTCTAGCCTTCCCCAAGTTGCTTTCCACTCAAATCATCTTTCCACCATAGCCAAATCTGTGAGAGATAGTTGTGTGTTGGGGAGACTATCGTTTAAAGCACGAGAGCAAGGAGTTCATCATCATCACACCATCTATTTCCTTTTGGAGAGTGGTGTCTCCTAGATTGGTTAGGTGTCACTTGGGAGCCTCCGATAAGATTGTAGAGTTGAACCAAGGAGTTTGTAAGGGCAAGGAGATCGCCTACTTCGTGAAGATCTACCCAAGTGAGGCAAGTCCTTTGTGGGCGATGGCCATGGTGGGATAGACAAGGTTGCTTCTTTGGGGACCCTTCGTGGGTGGAGCCCTCCGTGGACTCGCGCAACCATTACCCTTCATGTGTTGAAGTCTCCACCAATGTGGATTTACGGTAGCACCACCTATCAGAACGTCGCCAAAAATCTCCGTGTCTCCAATTTCGTTTGCACATGCCAATCTCATCCCTTTACTTTCTTGCAACTTGCATGCTTCACTTTCCGCTACTCATATACTCTTGCCATGCATGCTTGAAATGTATTGTGAATGCTTAAAATTGTGCTAAAACTCCACCTCAACTTGAAGAATTTAAAAACTGGTACGTTTGCTTGTTGAGGCTCTAATCACCCCCCTCTAGACACCTCTTCACGATCCTTTTAGATGGCTCACCTAGAAAACTCGTTTATCTAAAAATATAGAGCCAACCAACCTCTGCATGGACGTATACATGCACGAATCCCCGGCAAGGTTTATCTTTTTCATTAAACATGCCGATCAAACACGTACATACCTTACAGGACACAAACATAGATTCAAGAGATTACATTATTTGAACTAAAATTTGGCAAGTGCCAGTAGATTTAAGATTGAAAAAAGATAAGTGCCCCATGATGCCCTTTCTTGTCCCTCTCCTCCTAGGCACTACACCAGGAGGTGAAGAGGGCAAAAGGAGCGCCTAGGCAGAAGCCTAGCCTGACCCTGTCGGGCTCCAGGGGAGGTGGCCCGACGGGGAAGGAGGGCGCGGATGAAGGCAATGGTGAAGAAACCGGCGGAGGCCACTCATCAACCGCCACCACCAAGGCCAGTAGGACGTAGAAGGGTTAACGGAGTTGTAGCCCGCGAGGAAGCCTGCCGGGGTCCAGCTGGAAGGCTGCAGGAGGAGCCGGAGGCACCACCTCCGCCCCTCCTCCTAATTCCCTGGCAAATAACTTTGACGGAGAAGAGATGCAGATGGTGCTGCCGCCGCCTGATGGTGATGGTCCGGCTGGTGCTTAGTCGGAGTCTGAGTCGTCGCCCTCCCGGTGGCGTCGGCATCATCGCCGTCACTGTCCTCCTCGTCGCTATCGCTCGAGGAGGAGCTTTCGTTGTTGGTTGAGCGCTCCGCGCAGCACCCTAAGTGAACACCCAAGCTCCCAAAAACTTTGATGGACAGGAAACCATCCTCCATTAACTTCAAATGGAGGACGTGCCCTACCGACATGCTCTAGGCACGAGGAAAGGTCTTCCAGCCTCGGCGGAAGTACATGATGTGAGGGGCGAGGAAGTCTACGTATACCCGAAAGCAACCATTCCTGTAGCCCCTCATGTGCAGCCTCAACGCTCATGGTTGTTCTAGCTCCATCCCCCTTGCGAATGGAGTAGGAAGGCGGAGAAGACCGCGCAGAGGCTTGTACAGCCTGATGAAGAACTCCCGAGGTTGGGCCCCAACATGGCCCTCCAACGGAGGAGGAGCGTCTGACGGGGGAGCAACTAGGGCACCTCCCCGTCCTCCTCCCCCTCAGGCACCACGACAACCACGCCCCCATCCTCTCCCTCCTCCTCTCGCGGCGGGTTCCGCCCCCACGTCATTCGGAGGAGGAGGGATACTCTGTCGAGCAGAAGCTCTCGTCGCTTCCACTGGAGCACCGCCGCATCCTCGTCCTCTCACCATGGCGAGTGTAGGAAGTTTTAGGAAGGGGAGAAGGAAGGTGTGTGGGCAAATACACCCCTCCTGCCCCCTTTTTATAGAGGGACGGGGCAGGGGATGGCCTCCCACTCAGGAAGCAACCACCCCGCTCTCCCAATACGGCCTCCCTGCGCCTTTAATGGCTCAGGGAATTGGGCTGACCTTCTACGACAACCAACGGAGCCTGGCTTTCTGCCATGGCACACGTCCCCGCACCCTCCGCGTCCACCACCTACCCTACACAATGCATCTAGGACACGTGGCAGATGCAACTAGGGCAAGAGGCAAGTAAGGTGGAAGTTTCTGCCCTGTGAACATGGGAGGAAGGCAATCCATTGGCCACGATCTGGATTTTCCCATAACGTTCAGCATAACGCGCGGGAAAACCGGAAACTGGTCCGGGCTCACATTAATGAAGAAGCAAAGAAGATCTCAAGGGGCTAGCCGCTTCTACGCCCCTGCCTGTGCACTAGTTAGGGCCTACCCCGACGACGCCCGACAGCGCGTTCGGGCCAGGCCTGGGGGCTCCTGTCGGTGCAACAAACCATGGGTTGTTGCCCAGACTATGCACAGGCACAAGAGCAAGATCACAAAGCACCAAGATCAGATCAGAGCACAAGGGAGCAGTTCTTCAAAGGACCAACGTGCAGCACAAGAAGACCAAGACTAACCAGAGAGACTGGATACAAACAAGGGAAAAACCTCCCTTGCCGAGCGGAAGAGCCTGGCGAGGGTAGGTTTGCCTCGAAAGCAATCTTTCAGATCATACCGACAGACCTGCTGGGACTTACGGAGGCAAACCACTCCCCCGCACCACCTCACAACGACGCAAGTCATCAATCAGTGCGGTGTCAAGCCGCAAAGTGACTAAGTGGCTGCTATTCGCCACATGGCAGCCACTTCCTATAGGAATACCTCCAGGCGACACCCATCCTAAGATGTGTCAAGCAAGCAGGCACGGAGCCGGCAAAGCAGCCCGGCAAGGCCTGCCGGACGAGCCATGATGTGATGTGAGCGGTGCATTCAATGCGTTCTGCCAGCCTGCAGAGTTAGGTAGGATAGCACTGTTTGCTCTCTAATCAGTATGTAAAGACTAATTTGCCACTGTGGTGACCCCTTAATCTATAAAAGGAGGCCCATGGCAACCATAGAGAGGATTTGGACCCCCTCACACTCATACACGTTCAGCTCCTCTCGCCCCGAGGCAACCTTGCTGGGAAAGAGCGTTGCGCTTCTCCACCACTTTGCACCATCAATCCACCAAAGCAGGAGTAGGGTTTTACGCTTGACGGTGGCCCAAACCAGGGTAAAACTGCCTGTGTGATCTCTGTCATGTTGCGCCACACTTCTCCGCTCTTTGTGCAACGTCCCCTTCCCCCCGCTGAACCAAAAGGTGCCCATGGTCCCATTGGTGGCCATGGTTTCCCACGACACACTTCTTGTTCAGAGCACGCAGAGAAACAGACCTCCTCCTCTTCTTTTCTTTATATTTCCTTCTTTTCCATCACATCCTATTAAGTCAACTCAACATTTCACTGTTCTACTTGATTTTTCTTCGCGAGTCTTGCCTCACGCTTGGCCTTGGCCTTTTCCCGTTTTGCAACTTCTTCGGGGAAATCAACAATAGTTTTCAAGGAATCAGCCACTACTACAGGATGGTCCAATCGCGACAATTGAATCAGAGAGCCTTCGACGAAACTGTGTGCGATGCATCAATCACAAATGGTGATGTAATAAAACTGTTAGAAAAGATGGAAAACATTTGCGATGGCAGTGACATCAAACACGGTTCATATTGGAGTTGCGTGTGCGATGAGTGGCAAATGGTTAATCCAGAAGAACTTTTTGTGATGATGCAGAACAATAGAAATGGGCAGCTAGATGAGGGTGTGTGCGATATATGGCATATAGTTCACTAGGATTAACTGTGTGTGATTAGGCAACACAGTAGAAACGGTTCAACTGAACAAGATGTGTGTGATACGCGTTAAACATGTCCGTAATCAGAAATGTGTGCAAAGACTAATAATAACACAGACGATTGCTGCTAATAAGCCATGTGATTTGTTGTGTCTATAGAATAATAACATATATATATATATAACTGAAATAAACATCCAATTACATAAGTGACTATACAGATCATTCACACACACCTCAATAAACAATTGTATGCATTCTAAACTAGGAGAAACGATCGTCTAGTCATCTACTTCTTGTGACCCTCCCACCACTGCTCTGTGGCTCGATCCCTCGTCTGGGGCAGGAAGAAGACACTCCCTCATGTCAACGATACGCAGGTACATCTCGTAGCTTGTGTATGCGTCCTTGCTCGCGTACTTGACGTGTTGTTCATCCAGTCCCTCATGCCAGCCACTATGTTAGGTGTTCTTGTCCTTCTTGCAATCATCCTTCATCTTCATGTAGTAGGGGTTAATGATGGCTGAGGCAAGGTCAACCAGGAAGTTCTATTTGTTGTTGTCGATGTCCCAGACCTTGTAGTGGTCCTGGATGTTGACAAGATTCTGACATTTCAAGCCCGAAACCTTGAGCGCTTTTAGATCGTTGGTGGTGTCCACCATATATGGTGAAACTGTAGTCAGAGCTGTTGATATATATGGAGAAATGCTCACAAGGCCTTGTGGCCAGGTGGTAGTGGTAGACGAGACATCATTTCGCACGCATAACTAGGCGATAACAACCTTCTAATCATGCCCGGCACGACTGATGGTGTACTTGAGGTCGAAGCCAACCACTTGGTACTTGTGCTCGGCATGTAACTGCTCCATAGTTTGGATGGAACTCTCCACCGAGACCAGCTCGTTCGTGTACACCACCGAGAGGGCCTTCCCCTCATGTGGGTGTCCACTACGTGATGCATGGTGAACTGCCCGCCGTTGTCGTCGTTGGCCGCTGGGAGCGCCATTGGAGCCACGAGGAGCGCCATTGGAACCGCTGGATGCCTGGATGTCCTCTCTATATGTGTCATCATGGGTGTGCTTATTGTATTGAGTGGCACGAGAGATGAAGGTAAATGGCCGCAGGAATAAATGGGAGCCAGGCGGCCTGGATTCTTGGCGCGTCCGCATGGCAGTTGTTGCAGCGGGTAACTACATCATGGCGTCGTGCCCAGTGCAACCACATGCACACGAACATGTGTGATCGTCCGCCGGCACAAAACACTGGCAGTGCGGGTCGAGGGACGAGGGAAGAGCGCCCGAAGGGACGCGAGCAGAGCGTGCTGCATCCGGCTCAACTGCAAGCAACCACACACATAGAGTAGTTGAACACGCAGGAAATGGTCGTCTACAAGCCGACCGATAGTTGCGTCGCTATGTGGAGAGCGGCCCTGTGCTACTACCGCCGTCTTGGTCTATTAGTCCCCTTTATATTCCATGCCATATTTTGACCTTAAATTTAGCCAACAAAATGTTAGTGCATGTTACAAAAATTATATAATTGGAAACTATGTTCTAATATGAATCCAACGATATAATCTTTGGCGACATGCATTCGTATTTTATTAGTTAAATCTATAGTCAAAATTTGGCACAAAAAACATAGACGACTAAGAAACCATGACGCGGGTAGTTGGTAATTTAATCGCAAACATTTTCATTTTATTAATTGCATGTGTACGTGTCCTTTCGTCCTCCCCTTGCATGACTTGTTACCCCACTTCTGCAAACGACTTCGAGCGCAAGCTTGAGCAGCGCACGGGGGAGTTCTTTTGGAAGAACGATGGTGAACTTGTTCCCGCACAACTGCGGAGGTTCCCGCGCAAGCTTCCCACCAGAGTCGATGAAATCCCCCCAAATCCCAATGCTTACCAGCCTGCTATATAAACACTTACGGTCGGCGAGTCTTGCGTCGCATTTCCCGCTCCCTCCATGTAGCCTATCTCATCTGCTTCTCCCACAATCACCAATGGCACCGGTTCATCGTCGTCGCTCAGCCACTCCGCCATCATCATAGGGATAGCTCCAGCTGAGAGGCTACACCGCGGCGGTAGCGCAGTCCCTGATGTAGTGTAGTGCGTGTGGCATCCCTGTTGGGTGTGCACGAAACACCCACCACACGCTCGGTCGCTGCTGCCCCTTAGCAACTGTTGCCAACTGTCGTTGCTGCCACCCCACCGTCTGCGATCGTGGCCGCCACACCATCGTCGAAAACCATGGCCATCGCCTTCTCCACATATGCGGCCCAAAGGCAGGAGGTGGTGGTCGTGGTTGCCACCCCACTACCGGCCACCGTGGCCATCACCCGCTCTGCCTCCGCGGCCTGAAGGCGGGAGGTGGTGGTTGTGGCCGCCACCCCATCATCGGCCGCCGTGACTGCCAGCCCACCGTCGACCACCGGGATCATCACCCGCTCTGCCACCATAGCCCGAAGGCGGGAGGCCCGCACATGCATCAGCGACCTTGTGCACTACACTGAGTTCCTGCGGGAGGAGGAGCAGCACCTCGTCAAGCATGCTAAGTGCCTCACTGGTGCATCGACGTGCTATACAAAAAGTTTTAACCCCTTTCCGCAACAACATTTGGAACCGTGGCCAAGTGAGTGTGGGCGTTAGGGGGGTCCTTCCCACATGACCCAGAAACCGTCGGGGATAGGGGGCCTTGGTGCATACAGTTGTCCCTATATAACTGTTTTCGATATCTCGAATATCCCAAATGCTTCATCCTTGCTACCCGTTTGTGCTCACATTGCCATCGCAGTCAGAGTTTTGTGGTTTTACCTCAAACCAGGTAGATTCCAAGCACATACCAAACTGGCTCTATGTTTACGATGCCTGGCACATCACAAACAGTTCATGATTATAAACCGTGTACGATAGGTAGACAATCACACATATTTAGTTTTCTCGCACCGTATGTGATAGGGTCTGACATCACACATGCTTTGCAAACGGCAACTGTGTGCATTGTTACACACCTTTCCTCTCCGTGAACCGTGTCAGATTATGATGTATATCACACACGCTATGCTTTATTAACCGTGTGTGCCATAATGACCTGCACACCGTAATTTCGCCCTAATTTAATTGGTGCTATTTAAAATTGTACCTAATTTAAACTTGAAAATAGGCTATAGCTTTATTCATATCCATCAGGTTCGAACAACCAATGCATTATTCGATTCACAGGTACATATGTTTAAGAATTACATAAGCACCAAATAAAGAATGATGAACCATTGTTCTATACTTGCACTATTACAAATGGTAAATAAAGAGGCAACAAACATTCTGGTTGCTAAACAAGGTGAAGCGTAGTGGCCCTATTGTGCTCTCCTGGATGCAGAAGGCACGCACAACTCTAGTCCAACCCCTTGTGATAGCCGGTTCCCAATCATGTAGTTTGAGAGGTAATCTTGAGTAAACTGCTTTAGGATCCGATTCAAAGGAAAAAAGATTCTGACATTGTCATCTAACACAACTCATTATGGGCAGTAAAAAGAAGGCTACATGGTTCTTACTTACCATGCTGCAGTTCACTGTTGTCTTGCATAAAGTGTAAACAAATAGTTCGATTGACATTTTTTGACCCATTTTAGTAACAATCTTTATCAGTTTCCTCACTTGATGTTGGTTCATGAATATCTCATTGCCCCATACGTAGAGAGGGTCGAAGTGTGGATCTTTGGCAATGACATATGTACCTAAAAGCACCAACTTAATATTAGAAGCTAAACAACAATTGCAAAATGATGTAGTACAACACTCTCTCCGTCCCATTATATAAGATTTTATTACATGTATATCTAGACATCATCAAAACATTAAGCTAACACTCTTCCTTGTTGCTATGTAGCCCGGGATTGCATATTTAGTCATTCAGTACAATGCATGTTGCTATGTAGCCTCAGATATATTGAATATGGCCCTAGTTAACCTATTGATAAATGGGTTATTGATATATTTAGTGAAATGTCCGATTCGACGATTAATCCATTATCAGCCCCAGGCTATATGGGACCAGCTACCGAGATCCTGAACAGTGAGTACATATAAGGAATGCGATGAAACTAACCTCGATGGAAAACAACATTGTTCTCAATATTGTCATGTATGAGTACATATAAAGGCATGTTAGGCACAACAGGCTAAACATCAACCAAATATATCCATGGTAGACAACATAATGTACAAATGATAGCTTCAGTGTGCAGGCTTAAGCACACTAGTTACGCAAAACAAGAAGTGGAAAGGTGTGTTAACTGCATCAAGCATAACATTTAAAAACAAGCAAATAGTCATTCAAACTGGTATTATGTAGGTATAAAGTACACTAGTTATTCTTCAAAAAATGAAAAGGTGTGTTAACTGCAATATCCTTAACAGCAACAAAATATTGTAATTCATAGTGGTATTGCTGAAACTGTTATTGATGAAATTGAACTGCATGGCAAATAGTTGCACATATAGAGCATCACATTGTGAAGAACTAAAATAAACAAGGCATAAGGCCATCTCTAGCCAATCCTTTAAAAGTTAATGGACTAAAACCCTTAGCCGATATATATATATATACTCCAGCAACTTTTGGCCGTTTATAGTCGATTCCCTAACACTACTACAGAAAACCCTAGTAGTAGCGCTTCAAATATGCATAGCGGTAGCGTTGGGACCAGCGCTACTACTACCACGCTATAGCTAAGTTGTAGTAGTAGCGCTGGTATGGGCAGCGCTACTGGTAAGTATTGTTAGCAGTAGCGCTTCCTGGACAAGCGCTACTGATACCTATCTATAGCGCTTGTTCACAGGAAGCGCTGCTACTAAGGCAACACTACTGCTAATGTTCCCGCTTTCACCAATTCGCACCCCTCTACGTATTTGTGTTGTATTTATACAAGCTCTATACAATAATTTCATCAGATCATACTAAACATACACTATTCTCATCATATCATAGACATACAGTAGTCTCGTCATACCATTATCATCATCATCATTCAACACAAATATCATCAAATCTCGAAAATAGCGATACACAAGTGCAATCATGTCATGTCTCGAATAAGTGCAACTGAATGGTCATGGCACACACACAAGTTTCATCATCTCTATCTAAACCATGATGTAGAAGAGAAGGGTGATCAACATGAGCAAGAGCACGACTATGTAGTACCGGCGGTCCCGCCCCTGCTCATGCTGGAGTGTCCACCTCAAGTAACTACTTTCCGCTTCGGCTCTGCTGTCGAACCCTCTGTGGCTAGCACCCGGGTACCTGTGCACCTGGGCCTGAGCGGCTGGCCAGTGGTCATAGACTCCTGGAAACCCCCCAACGTACATGATGTAGTAGCCCTTCGCCATCTCTGTTCTATGTACCTGCATCGTGAGTTCATGACTTGAACGATAATATGCAACATACTGTACTTAAGAAAACAAGGAGGCATAATTAGCAAAATACAAGCAACCAATAGTAAACATAAATGACGAAGTTCCTCATACCCAAACTAATTAACTAGAGCGATCTACGCTAGTTCAGGACCACAGTATAGTTACATCACATAGTTTCGCCATGCGTAAATTCAAAGTTTTGCCATAGAAAGACAGTAGTGACACATAATCATCAACAATCAGTCCTCCATGTCGGCGGTCCAATCTTCATAGTTAGGGAGGAAGCACCAGAGCTTCTTGAAAGGCTTCAGGTCCAGATGCTGAGCGAGTAGCAGTGCTCGGACATCCTCCCGTGTGATTGGCCCATGGTAGAACATCCCTCTTGGTTCGAGGACCTACTTCATGATCACTTGTGCAAGTTCACACCGTATGTGATCAAACTCATCTCTGATTCGATGATCCGGTGTCCTTCCTATGCTTGTGGCCCAGCTGAGAATCTCAGCAGCATTGGTAGTAGGTGACATGCGAAGGCGTTGATTATCCCTTTTGTACTCGAGCAGGTGATGCATGAGGTAGAATCCATTAGCCATACTGGTGTGCGGTTGCTAGATGCAACAGGAGTGGTCTTATGACCGAAAGCCAGCCCGCGATTCCTGTACTTTTCACCTTGATATATCCACCAGACAGGCTGAAGGTTAACGGGGCACTATCGAGAACACTCTTTATGTGCTTGTAATCTTTTTTCTTGAGGTTCTTCTATGAGTCCAAGTACATCACATGGGAGTATTCCGAGGATAGAATGATGAGGATGGCACCCCCTTCCCCACTGCGCAAATTAAGTACACCTCAAATTAGCCTCCATGCTTCTAAAGGAATGATTAACACTTACGAAAGGATATGTGTGGATGACTTACGTGGGATGATAAGGCAAGAGTATCACTTCCTTGTCCTTATTAGTGATCATGAATTCGCCGAGGTACTTGCTCGCATAGTCACGGTGCTCTTTGCAAACTGCCAAGAAGCTCTCGTGCATATAGAACGGGTCCGCGACGCAGATATATTTGATGTTCTCGACCCTGATGAAGTAGTTTAGATACAACGCATACATGTGGATGAACTGGAAATCCAGCTTGGTCATGTGGAACATGTCGTAGGTGTAGTCAAATCGCAGGATGAACTTATTCACGGGCCATCTCTCGACGTAGAACTTCCCACCCGGTAGCTGAGCCGCGTAAAGCGGGTATCCTGGTTTTTCCATGACCAGAAGGCTTTTCTCTCTGGCCAGCAAACTTCATGGAGTATCCTTAGATCATTGTTTAGTATGTGCTCTAGCACTTTCGCAGGTAGGATCTGCTGGCCGGCAAAATGGAAGCGCTGCGCACCTTCGACAGGTATTCTGTCTACCACCCGGGGCTTCAGAGGCGGCTGGCTGCTTGAAGCAGCTCTGGCTCCTTTAGGGATTTTCTTGTCTGGTCTCCTCCTTTGCTTCTTGGTGGGTGGCGGTAGTGATCCCACCATACCTTCCCTAACCACCACCCCCAGTGTCATTGGGCTAATCAGTGGACGGGTCTTGGGGGGTTGCTGGGTACAGGTGGCATATGGAGGCGTCTCCTGCGAGGATCGCTTGAAGAGAGACCTTTTGCATTCTGCCTTAGGACGTTCCGGCTCCGGCAAATCAGGAAACATCAAGTCATCATCTCCATGCTCATAGCCCGAGTCTTCGCCATCCTAAGCCATCAATCCTCCATCATCATAGGCGGTATTGAAATACTCGTTTGGGTCATCATCATCATCCTCCATGTCATCATCAACATTTGCTTCTTTAACAACGGGGGCTACATCATCTAGCACTAATGGAGTCTCTCACACACGTCATCCGCTATCACTCGCCACGACAGGTGCAGGTAATGTGGTAGGTGGGTGGTGTTCATACCTTATTGAGAAGGTGGTGTTGGCGTGATACTGGGCGCCTCGAGACGAAGAAGAGACTTCGGCCAAGGCAAGAACCAGCTCTTGCATGCGCCAATCAACTTAGGGGTCTCGTCGTCATCGACTGGTACTGGAGGAGGCAAAAGCCCGCAAAGACATTGGCCACGTTAACCTTGAAGACACCATCGGGCATCTCTCGGTTGTGGAACATGCGTTCCTTCGGCTTCATGATCGTTGCCTTACCCACGGCCACCTTCTGGCCCTTGATGTCATAGAGTAGGGTGCATGGGGTGTCGTCGGCCTATGAAGGAGACATGTCTGCAACGTCAAACATCTGAAAGGCAACTAAAACGGAAGACTATAGACATGCTGGTGAAAAGGGTATGACGCGTAATTATCATGAGGGCGTCGAGCTCAGCCAACGATGAAGGCCCACTAAGCATGCATGAGACGGAGGTCAGGCTGCTATGAACAGGAGCGGTACCTTTTGCGATTGCTTGAGAAGGTGATGGTGATGTGGTGTTCACCAAATTGCTCCCGACAAAGCTGGGAATGGGAAAGTCCTCCGGTTGTGCATTTGGATTGTTCTTCGTGAATTTGATAAGTGTCAGAATCAAGCTGACCACCGCGTCAGTGACCGCTGCACTGACGGCCCCGAGCAACTCTTCTTTGGTCTCAGCTTTGGTCTTATTGACCGCAATCGCGACCTTCTTGTCGATGCTCTGCTGGGTGACGACCGACCGTCTCTTCCTTCTTTCCTCTGGCTCCTCGGGGTAGCACATCTTCCATGAGGCGCCATCTCCGATGCCGCGCACACATCCATAGACTAATGTGACAAAACTTGCAGTCGAATTGATTGGAAGCTAATATGATAATGTGGTAATATAACAATTACCAGAAGTCTCATGATCTCCCTCATGTTCGGGTGCATGTAAAAGATCTTTTTTTTCTTTGTCCCACTTGTACCGGGCCCTGATCCAGTCATGCTCCAGCGGGTCGGTGAACAACGCCAAGGGGTCTCAGATTCTATGACTTTCATGTTCGGCGTCCTCCTTGGCCCATACGTGCCTCTTCCCCTCGTAACAACGGCTTCCGAGGCAGTGGGGAGGCGTGTTCCTGGCCTAGAGCGCCTTCATTTTCTCTGACTTTGCCTTGACACTTTCTTTACCGCAATTCTCCTTGAATTTTGCAAAGTCCTCTTCCGTTATTGACGGATTATCAACATGAATCTTGGACCATGGTTCATTCTTCGCAATCGCTTTTTTCACCCAAACTTTCCAGGAGGACAAGTTGTTGGTGAAAGTCACCATCGCCTTGTTGTTTATCTTTGTCATGGCGATGTCTTCCCACGGATCTTTATATTCTTCTTCATTCCGACCAGGGAACAAGAACCTATTGTGCAACTTCTTTAGGAGCATGTTCTCCATATGTGGTATCTGCCTCAACCTCTCGTCCTTGATGTTGGTGGTTTCCCTGAGGATACATCTAAGTTGATTGCCCCAACACTTGCACGCTTCCTCCGGCGCCGTTGGCTCTAACTTCTTGGGGTGCATCTCCGTGACCACAGTTTGTCTGATGCCAAGCTTGTTTCGTCTTCGTGTCCTCTTCTTCTTCATTGCTTTACCAGCTACAACAACATCGTTGCCGATCTCGGGGTGGTGTCGGTCCCTTTGCCAGTGTTGGTGTCGGCGTCGGTGTCGGGGTTGGTGCCACTGCTGCCACTATGCAACCCCATCTGGTGTTCGTCTAAGTAATCGAAGTAGTGATTTGCTGCCTTGATGGGGTCTTCGAGGCGAGCAGAACCACCCACGAATTCGGTGTCGGTAGACATGTTTCCTATTGATTAACAATTGTAAATAAAAGATATAATGAAGAGGAAAAAGGGGCCTATGTTTGGTCGGAATGTTGATTCATTCCCCTTCCGGCAAATCTCGGGTACTCCATATGTCCTAGTTTCTAGCACAAGTCATGCCAAAAATCACGGAAATTTCCAGCATTACCTTTGCTAAAAAGTGGACATATGGAGGGCCTGAAACTTGCTGGAACGGAAATGAATCAACATTCCGGCAATACATAGGCCACTCGGATAATTTTCGACATTTAATCAACATTGCTAACCCAACATATATCGTTCAAGCAAAATCATGCTTGTACTTAAATGCACAAAAATGGCAAAAATAGCTACAAACTTGCTCTCTCTCTCTCTACAAATTTTGCTAACTTACACAAAATTTTGCTAACTTTGCTACTATTTTTTTGTAATTTGCTACTGTTTTTTTATTTGCTACTGTTTTTATACCTAATTTTTTGCTACTATTTTTTTATAAATTGCTACTCTTTTTCTAAATTTTTCTACTATTTTTTTTAAATTGCTACTGTTTTTATACCTATTTGCTAATCACCTACTGCCCTAATTTTCTAAGAAAAGTAAATAACTTTGCTAAATTTTGATAACTTTGCTATTTTTTTGCTAAATTTGCTAACTTACCCTAAAAGCCCTAAACAAAGAGAGAGGAGGGTAGGGGAGAGGAGAGGCTTACGGCGAGGGATCTCAGGCTCGGGCGGCAGTGAGATCGAGGGCGCGCGGGCAGGGGAGAGGCAGGCATGGCATTGCGGTCGAGGGCGGGCAGGGGAGACGCTGATGAGGTCGAGGGTGCAGGCTCTGGAGACGGCCGACGACGAGGTCGACGGTGGCCACGGGCGACGGCCGGCGGTCGAGGGCGAGCAGGGAGACGGACGGCGCGAGGGTGGGCAGGGCGACGACAGCGGCGACAGAGTGGGGGAGAGAGGGTGGGAGGGGGGAATTGGGACATGGCGGTTGGCAAAATTTGAGCCCTCACGGGTTAACTCAAAATAGTAGTAGCGCTGGATTGTGAACCAACCCTATAGCTAACTTAGCTATAGCACTGGGTTGTAAAGCAGCGCTACTGCTAATGGCACATAGTAGTAGCCCTTTTTTAGAACCCAGCGCCATAGCAATATTAGCTATAGCACTGGTCCTCAATCCAGCGCTACTGCTAACTGTTCCAATTTTATTTTTTCTTTTTATTATTTTCCTTCTCTAGTTTTTAGTTTAATTTTATTTTATTATTTTTCTTTTCTGTTTACTTTTCTTTTTCTTTTGTACTGCTTTCTCCCTTTTTGTTTTTGTTTTTTTGTTTTTCTCCCGACGACGGCGCATCTCCCTCTCCCCCACTGCGCGAATATCACCGAAACCATGCATGTGGTGGTAACATATCAGTTGACCGATAACAGTTACTTAAGTGCGTACACAAAATAGATGCATATATATAAATGTAGGTTTCTGATCAGCTGCATCGACGACGTTTCACATTGAGCTTCTTCCCTTTCTTGTTCGTTGCCGAGTAATTGAGCCCCTCCTTGTGACTTTTCCGGAGCCATGGATTACGATCTTTCTTAGGTAGTGTAGTATTGATTCTTCTTTTCACGTATGCTTCATCATCATCGTCATCTTCCCTCATCGGGTTTCCGTATTGGTCGTAGTCTTCCTCGTTGGCTACTCCATCCATTCTGTCGATGCTCCTTTTGGATCTCCTCATGACAACACGGCTGGGATTGGCTTGGTCGGTTTTGAAGAAGCATTATGTCATGTGGTTAGCGTGTACCCATGTCTCATTTTGGCGCTGACGTTAATGTTCACGGGAGTGCTCTCCGCGTCTGGTATAGACATGGTGGTTAAATACTTGTTTTCTCTTATGACGTCCTTGGCCCATCTGACACAGAACATCGTCTCATCATGCATTCCAGCATAGTCAAGCTCCCAGATTTATTCTACCCTTCCGTAGAATCTTTCAATTCTGCCGTTGGCATCGGTCACTCATTGAATTGTCACCCGAAGTTCTGGTAATCACTGTCCATGTCTTTGGCCTCTGTGTAGAACGTGTACCCATTGATATCGTAGGACTGATAGGTTGCGAGCTTGGGCGCGGGGCCATGTGCTAAGGTGTGTATGAGCAATCCATCCAAACTGCCCTCTTCTGGGGGATTTTCAAGAAATTGCTGTTTAAACCAATGTAAGAAAGTGGTGTTGTGCTCTACAATAACTTTGTCATCCGTGTTGAGCATCCCCTTATCATGATACTTCTTTGCGATGGGTTCTTTGTGATGTACCACATAATCATCTACCCCATCTAGGTGGTGTAGCACTACTAAGTTAGCCCTGTCAAAGTTGCTTTGTCGATCCGAGTAGTCCACTTGCAATTCCCTCTGGCCGTTGTTGTGACCATCTCCTTTGAGCTTCCCATCATGCTTCTTAACGGGCAAACCAACAACAGGGTCTCCAACGCTTATATAATTATCACAAAAGGAGACACACTCATGCGTCAGATACCCCTGGACGATGCTCCCTTCGGTACGGGACATGTTACGAACGAATCCTTTGATGACCCCATTCATCCTCTTGAACGACATCATGTTGTGAAGGAATGTCGGCCCGAGGTCGATGATGTCATCCATGATGTGGACACAAAGATGCACCATGACGTCAAAGAACACAGGCGGGAAGTACATCTCAAGCTCACATAGTATGATAACGATCTCTTCCTGTAGCCTTCGGAGCTGCTTCACACTTATGGACTTTCAAGATATAACATCGAAGAAGTTACAGAGACCAGTAAGCGTGTCACGGATGTGCTTCTCCATTATCCCTCTAATGGCAGCCGGGAGTATCTGTGTCATCATCACGTGATAGTCATGAGACTTCATCCCACTGAACCTTTTCTTCTTGGGGTTTAGAAATCTTCTTATCTTCCCATAGTAACCGGAACTGAATTTGATTCCCATCAGGCACTTGATGAATTGATCGATCTCCTTCGCACTTAAGGTGAAGCAAGAAGGGGGGAAATAATTCTCCTCCTTGTTGACTTTTCTGCCACCCCTTTCCCCCTCCTCCGTCTCCATCTCCGTCTCCTCCATCAACTTTTTACAGTGGAGATCTTTCCTAATCTTCAAATCTTCCAAGTCTTTCCTTACCTTCGACCCATCCTTGGTCTTCTCTGGCATGTTCATCAGTGTGCCAAGCAAGCTCTCGAGGACATTCTTTGTGATATCCATTGGATCAAGGCAATGAGGCATGTCGTGATTGGGCCAGTACTCCAAGTCCCAGAAAATAGACCTCGTTTTCCATACCTTCAGCAACGGCTCCAGTGCCTTTTTGATCTTTCCCGGCATGAGGCATTGTTCCCAGTTTCTCAACAGCTCGTCAATTTCGGTGCCACTCCTCTTACCACTACAAAAAAGAGACTTCTGTGATGATACGTGTTTGTCACAGTAGGTCACGTTTTCTGTCATGCATGTACATCCTTGACAATTTTATGACAGAATCAAGATAGTCATACGTGTGTTGTCGTAGAAGTGTTCCATGAAATTACCAAAATTATCATCACGGAAGTGTCCACTTCCATGACAATAAATCGCGTGTCATAGAAGTGCTTTCTTCAAGGGTGACCGACATGTGGCATCCACCGTAACGGGTCACCGTTAAGCTATCGGGTCCGGTTTTGGATCCGATAACCCGTTAACAGCCCGGACCAATGGGAAATTTCCACGTGTAAAATTCTGATTTGTCGGAGGAAACACGTGTCAGCTCGTCAGTGGGTCAGATAGGCGCCTATGATATGTCGACACGTGCAACGGCCCACCACCGTCCCATTTAGCTTACAATGGCCGGCACGCTTGACTTGGTCAAAAGTTAGCGGGCTGGCACATGAAAATCCTATTAACGGTCTCTTCGCAAATAGCCCATTTTACGGCCCAGTAACTCACGACCCATTAGGGCCTACCCGAAATCGGCCCAACAAATTCATGTGGGCCATCGAATATAACACCAGCCCGTTTCACTTTTGGCCCATGTATGGCCCACGACGTCTCTCGGCCCATATGAGTCCTTCGTCTTTAGACCCTTTAGAGGTCCACGGTGATTCCAGCCCATATTGAACCATAAATTTCTTTGTGCCCGTTAACGGACCATGATTCACATGGGCTGTTTCCACCCCACGTGCTTTTGGCCTACTGACGGCCCATACGTTCTTGGGCTCCTTTCTGGCCCTCGATTACTTCCGGCCCGTTACTGGCATGTTCCCCTAATGGGACAAATTCGGCCCGTGGCAAGAGTTGGCCCGTGGCAAGAGTCGGCCTGTTTCTGGCCTGTTAACCCGTTGCGCCCTTTCTAGTCCATCCTATATTCTGGCCCATTAACGACCCGTTATGCCTGTGAGAATTAAGCCTATGCTGACCTCCGGCCTGTTAATGGCCTGTTACCGTGCTGGGCCGATACCAATTACACCCGTTTAAGGCCCATGTAGACCCATTTATCCGATGGCCCGAGGCCCACCGATTCTACGACCGTGTTGGAGGCCCATTTAAAGACGGCCTGTACGAGGCCCATGGATCCTACGGCCCATAGTAGGGTCAAGGTTACCACGGTCCGTATAAGGCCCATGGTTGTTGCAGCCACTAGCAAACTAGGGAAAAAGAAGACTAGGAAATAAATAAGCCCGAAACTAGCGCTAGGCTATTAAGGCGATTGCACAGATTACATCCACTGGGCATGAAAGATCGCCACCAGTGCAAATATAGGGAGTACCCTACACTATACAAAAATGGCTTGCTGTTTTCTTCAGCCGGTCGCTGCACGTTAGGAACAAATTTTGTATCGCAACAAAAAAAATTACAACTATAAAACAAGAGGAAGGTTGGCATAAAAGTTAACAGTTTGGCAGATAAATGCACCACCAGAAGTTCAGAAGCTCAGTTCATTTGACCTGACTCTTACGTTTTCATGCTGTATTGTCTGATGGATCACCATAACCTTCGCCTTCATTTCTCCTAGGCTCCTGATACATCTCCATCATATCTACTTTTCCAAACACTTTTGCCCTTGTTTTGGACTCTAACTTGCATGATTTGAATGGAACTAACCTGGACTGACGCTGTTTTCAGCAGAATTGCCATGTTATTTTTGTGCAGAAATAAAAGTTCTTGGAATGACTTGAAAATCAACGGAGATTATTTTTGGAATATATAAAAATACTGGAAGAAGAATCCACGTCAGGGGGGCCACACCCTGTCCACGAGGGGGGGGCGCGCCTACCCCCTGGGCGCGCCCCTGCCTCGTGGGCCCCCTGATGCTCCACCGACGTCCACCTTGACTCCATATATTCACTTTCGGGGAGAGAGAAAATCATAGAGAAGGATTCATCGCATTTTACGATACAGAGCCACCGCCAAGCCCTAAACTCTCTCGGGAGGGCTGATCTGGAGTCCGTTCGGGGCTCCAGAGAGGGGAATCCGTCGCCATCGTCATCACCAACCTTCCTCCATCACCAATTTCATGATGCTCACCGCCGAGCATGAGTAATTCCATTGTAGGCTTGCTGGACGGTGATGGGTTGGATGAGATTTATCATGTAATCGATTTAGTTTTGTTAGGGTTTGATCCCTAGTATCCACTATGTTCTGAGATTGATGTTGCTATGACTTTGCTATGCTTAATGCTTGTCACTAGGGCCCGAGTGCCATGATTTCAGATCTGAACCTATTATGTTTCATGAATATATGTGAGTTCTTGATCCTATCTTGCAAGTCTATAGTCACCTATTATGTGTTATGATCTGTTAACCCCGAAGTGACAATAATCTGGATACTTACTGGTGATGACCGTAGTTTGAGGAGTTCATGTATTCACTATGTGTTAATGCTTTGGTTCGGTACTCTATTAAAAGGAGGCCTTATTATCCCTTAGTTTCCAATAGGAGCCCGCTGCCATGGGAGGGTAGGACAAAAGATGTCATGGAAGTTCTTTTCCATAAGCACGTATGACTATATTCGGAATACATGCCTACATTACATTGATGAACTGGAGCTAGTTCTGTGTCACCCTATGTTATAACTATTGCATGATTGATCGCATCCAACATATTCTCCATCACCGATCTAATGCCTACGAGATTTTCATATATTGATCTTCGCTTATTTACTTTTCCGTTGCTACTATTACAATCACTATAAAACGAAAACTGCTACTGTTACTTTTGCCACCGTTACCACTACTATCTTATTACTTTGCTACTAAACACTTTGCTGCAGATATTAAGTTTCCAGGTGTTGTTGAATTGACAACTCAGCTGCTAATACTTGAGAATATTCTTTGGCTCCCCTTGTGTCGAATCAATAAATTTGAGTTGAATACTCTACCTTCGAAAACTTTTGTGATCCCCTATACTTGTGGGTTATCAAGACTATTTTCTGGCGCCGTTGCCGGGGAGATCTACACACAAGTCAAGACATACCAAGTACCCATCACAAACTCTTATCCCTCGCATTATGTTATTTGCCATTTGCCTCTCGTTTTCCTCTCCCCCACTTCACCCTTGCCATTTTATTCACCCTCTTTTTCCGTTCCCCTTCTCTCTTCTATTCGCCCTCTTTTCCTTCCTTCCTTCTGTGTGCTCGTTCTTTTTGCAATGTGTTGCCATCACGTCTGAAACCAGGGAGGTTATTGTTGATAAGGATAATAATATGGAAAACTTTGATGCAATTGATGATCCTCTTGAAAATCCTACTATTTTACACACTAAAAGGTTTTGGATTGGTAGCGATAATATTATTGGGAAGGGAGTTATTCAAGATTTCTTTACTTGTGCTGGTGCTTTACCCACCATGAGCAGGTCTATTCTTCATAAAACTAGTAGTCTCACGGATGCTATATCTTTGCTCATAGTTGAACTTGAAAGACAATTTTTACATATGCATCCTTCCATACAAAGGATTTTTCTAGAATTTTCTAATATTGAGCATTCTTTTGTTAAGCGAGCAGCGACCATCTTTTTAGCTCATGAGTTCAGATTTATAATAAAAGAGGCCAATGAAATTTTTGTGCATTATAGGGTGGATGCCGGCCATCCTCCCATAGAAGTAATCCTTTTTTTATCAAGAAGACATTATGCGTTTACGATCTTTAGATCATGTTGCTTTTAATGAAAACCTTAGAAAAAAGGTTCCTACCGATGTTCTTGTTAACAGGATCTCTGAACTTAATGATAATTTTGCTATCCAGAATAATGGGTTAGGTTTTTCCCTTGAACAAAGGCTCATGACTTTTTGCCAAAAGAATGCTTATAATGATGAATTGGTTATGCAATACGAGGGGCCAAAGGAGGAACCAATACCTCCTGAGCTTGATCTTGGGGACTTTTTTCCCATTAAATATAGCCCTTTTGATTACTTTTGCTTGCCACAAAGAAAGCTTTCTGCCGAACGTAGGGAGTATGAGATGAGTTTTCGCGATTTACCTTATCATTATCATGGCAATACCTAGATCTATTCTTGCTTTTATGCCTAGCTAGGGGCATTAAACGATAGCGCTTGTTGGGAGGCCACCCAATTTTATTTTCATTCCTTGCTCTTTGGTTCTGTTTGGTAATAAATAAGTCATATAGCCTCTGCTTAGATGTGGTTTTATGCTTTTAATTAGTGTTTGTGCCAAGTAGAACCTTTGGGAAGCCTTGGGGAAAGTCTTTGCGATCTTGCTGTAAAAAAACATAAACTTTAGCACTCACGAGATTTGCTACAATTTTTTACTGGAGAGTGCGATTAAGTTGATTCTTTTTGAATATGATTAATAGATAAATTTCTCACGTCCAGAAATTTATTTTATAATTTTTGGGGTTACATAAGTATTCGAAACCTATAGATTACTACAGACTGTTCTGTTTTTGATAGATTCAGTTTTTCGTGTGTTGTTTGCTAATTTTGATGAATCGATGGCTAGTATCGGAGGTTATGAACCATCGAGAAGTTGGAATACAGTAGGTTTAACACCAATATAGATAAATAATGAGTTCATTACAGTACCTTAAGTGGTGGTTTCTTTTCTTTTACTAACGGAGCTCATGAGATTTTCTGTTTAAGTTTTGTGTTGTGAAGTTTTCAAGTTTTGGGTAAAGATTTAAAGGATTATGGAACAAGGAGTGGCAAGAGCCTAAGCTTGGGGATACCCATGGCACCCCAAGGTAAAATCCAAGGACAACCAAAAGCCTAAGCTTGGGGATGCCCTCGAAGGCATCCCCTCTTTCATCTTCTTCTATCGGTAACTTTACCTGAGGCTATATTTTTATTCACCACATCATATGTGTTTTGCTTGGAGCGTCTTGTATGATTTGAGTATTTTCTTTTTAGTTTACTACAATCATACTTGCTGTACACACCTTTTGGGAGAGACACACATGAATTGAAATTTATTAGAATACTCTATGTGCTTCACTTATATCTTTTGAGCTAGATAATTTTGCTCTAGTGCTTCACTTATGTCTTTTAGAGCACGGTGGTGGTTTTATTTTATACAAATTATTAATATCTCATTATTCACTTATATTATTTTGAGAGTCCTTTAGAACAGCATGGTAATTTGCTTTGGTTATGAAACTAGTCCTAATATGATAGGCATCCAAGATGGGTATAATAAAAACTATCATAGAAAGTGCATTGAATACGATGGGAAGTTTGATATTTGATAATTGTTTTGAGATATAAAGGTGATGATATTAGAGTGTGCTAGTTGTGTAATTTTGAAATTGATAAATACTTGTGTTGAAGTTTGCAAGTCCCGTAGCATGCACGTATGGTAGCTGTTGTGTAACAGATTTGAAACATGAGGTGTTCTTAGATTGTCTTCCTTATGAGTGGCAGTCGGGAACGAGCGGTGGTCTTTTCCTACCAATCTATCCCCCTAGGATCATGCGCATAGTGCTTCGTTTTTGATGACTTGTAGACTTTTGCAATAAGTATGTGAGTTCTTTATGACTAATGTTCAGTCCATGGATTATGCGCACTCTCACCCTTCCATCATTGCTAGCCTCTTCGGTACCGTGCATTGCACTTTCTAACCTTGAGAGTTGGTGCAAACTTCGCCCGTGCATCCAAACCCCGTGATATGATACGCTCTATCACACATAAACCTCCTTATATATTCCTCAAAACAGCCACCATACCTACCTATCATGGCATTTCCATAGCCATTTCGAGATATATTGCCATGCAACATTCCACCATTTCATTTATGACACGCTTCATCATTGTCATATTGCTTTGCATAATCATGTAGTTGACATTGTATTTGTGGCAAAGCCACCATGCAATATTTTTGATACATGTCACTCTTGATTCATTGCCCTTCCCGGTACACCGCCGGAGGCATTCATCTAGAGTCATATTTTGTTCTAGTATCGAGTTCTAAACATTGAGTTGTAAACAAATAGAAGTGTGATGATCATCATTAATAGAGCATCCCCCCCCAAAAGAGAAAGGCCAAATAAAAAAAGGCCCAAAAAAAGAAAAAAAGGAAAAAAGAAAATAAATAAAAAGGGGCAATGCTACTATGTTTTTTTCCACACTTGTGCTTCAAAGTAGCACCATGATCTTTATGATAGAGAGTCTCTTGTTTTTTCACTTTCATATACTAGTGGGAATTTTTCATTATAGAACTTGGCTTGTATATTCCAACAATGGGCTTCCTCAAATGCCCTAGGTCTTCGTGAGCAAGCAAGTTGGATGCACACACACTTAGTTTCTTTTGTTGAGCTTTCATACATTTATAGCTCTAGTGCATCTGTTGCATGGCAATCCCTACTCCTTGCATTGACATCAATTGATGGGCATCTCCCTATCTTGTTGATTAGCCTCGTCTATGTGAGACTTTCTCCTTTTTTGTCTTCTCCACATAACCCCCTATCATTATTCTATTCCACCCATAGTGCTATATCCATCGCTCACGCTCATGTATTGCGTGAAAGTTGAAAAAAGTTTGAGATTACTAAAGTATGAAACAATTGGTTGGCTTGTCATCGGGCTTGTGCAAGATGAGAGCATTCTTGTGTGACGAAAATGAAGCATGACCAAGCTATATGATTTTGTAGGGATAAACTTTCTTTTGCCATGTTATTTTGAGAAGACATGATTGCTTAGTTAGTATGCTTGCGGTATTATTATTTTTATGTCTAGATTAAACCTTTGTCTTGAATCTTTTGGATCTGAATATTCATGCTGCAATAAAGAAAATTACATTGAGAAATATGCTAGGTAGAATTCCACATCAAAAATTCTGTTTTATCATTTACCTACTCGAGGACGAGCAGGAATTAAGCTTGGGGATGCTTGATACGTATCCAACGTATCTATAATTTTTTATTGTTCCATGCTATTATATTATTTGTTTTTTATGTTAATGGGCTTATTTATACACTTTTATATTATTTTTGGGACTAACCTACTAACCCAAGGCCCAGTGCAAATTGCCGTTTTTTTTCCTATTTAAGTGTTTCACAGAAAAGGAATATCAAACGGAATCCAAATAGAATAAAACCTTCGGGAGAGTTATTTTTGGAAGAAACGTGATCCAGGGGACTTGGAGTGGACGTCAAGAAACCAATGAGGAGGCCACGAGGCAGGGGGCGCGCCTACCCCCTGGGCGCGCCCTCCCCCCTCGTGGCTCCACCGACCTACTTCTTCCTCCTATATATATTCATATACCCCGAAAACATCCAGGAGCACCACGAAACCCTATTTCCACCGCTGGAACCTTCTGTACACAAGAGATCCCATCTTGGGGCCTTTTCCGGAGCTCCGCCGGAGGGGGAATCAATCACGGAGGGCCTCTACATCAACGCCATGGCCCCTCCGATGATGTGTGAGTAGTTTACCTCAGACCTTCGGGTCCATAGTTATTAGCTAGATGGCTTCTTCTCTCTCTTTGGATCTCAATACAATGTTCTCCTCGATCTTCTTGGAGATCTATTTGATCTAACTCTTTTTGCGGTGTGTTTGTCGAGATCCGATGAATTATGGGTTTATGATCAAGTTTATCTATGAACAATATTTGCTTCTTGTCTGAAATCTTTTATGTATGATTGGTTATCTTTGCAAGTCTCTTCGAATTATCAGTTTGGTTTGGCCTACTAGATTGATCTTTCTTACAGTGGGAGAAGTGCTTAGCTTTGGGTTCAATCTTGCGGTGTCCTTTCCCAGAGACAGCAGGGGCAGCAAGGCACATATTGTATTGTTGCCATCGAGGATAAAAAGATGGGGTTTATATCATATTGCTTGAGTTTATCCCTCTACATCATGTCATCTTGCCTAATGCATTACTCTATTCTTATGAACTTAATACTCTAAATGCATGCTGGATAGCGGTCGATGTGTGGAGTAATAGTAGTAGATGCAGAATCATTTCGGTCTACTTGTCACGAACGTGATGCCTATATACATGATCATGCCTAGATATTCTCATAATTATGCACTTTTCTATCAATTGCTCGATAGTAATTTGTTCACCCACTGTAATACTTATGCTATCTTTAGACAAGCCACGAGTGAAACCTATGGCCCCCAGGTCTATTTTCCATCATATAAGTTTCTAATCTATTTTACTTTGCAATCTTTATTTTCCAATCTATATCATAAAAATACCAAAAATATTTATCTTATTATTATTATTATCTCTATCAGATCTCACTCTCCTAAGTGACCGTGAAGGGATTGACAACCCCTTTATCGCGTTGGTTGCGAGGTTCTTATTTGTTTGTGTAGGTACGAGGGACTTGCGTGTAGTCTCCTACTGGATCGATACCTTGGTTCTCAAAAACTGAGGGAAAATACTTACACTACTTTGCTGCATCACCCTTTCCTCTTCAAGGGAAAACCAACGCAGTGCTCAAGAGGTAGCAAGAAGGATTTCTAGCGGCGTTGTCGGGGAGCATAGCTCTATTATTTGAGTCACTTGGGATTTATATCTGCTTATCACTATGAATAACTTGAAAGATCAATGGACCAAGATTTTTCCCTCACCTACGAGGGGAGGTAAGGAACTACCATCTAGCTCTGCACTTGATTCACCTTCGGTTTTGAGTAAACTTGCAACACCTACACATGCTATTGATTCTGATAGGCCGCATGTTATTGATGATGCCACTTCTTCTTTTCATGATACTTATGATGAAACTACTTCTATGCTTGATAATACTATGCCTCTAGGTGAATTCCTTGATGAACAACTTGCTAGGTCTAGAGAGAATGAAATTATTGAATCTGATAATATTGATGAAAGTGATGATGAAGATTCTCCCCCTAGATATGAATTGCCTATTGTGCCTGAGGGTTATGTTATGGATGAAGAAACTGCTAGAGACTTTCTTGCTTGCAATGATAGATCTGATCTTAAGAAATTATTAGCTAAGCTTAAAGAAAAGTCTTTGAATGCTAGAATGAAATATGACCCTGCTTTTGCTACTTCACCTATCTTTATTCCTGCTAAGGATTATGATTTCTCTGTTGATCCTGAGTTAATTACTTTGGTTGAATATGATCCTTTTTATGGCTATGAATCTGAAACTGTTGTGGCACATCTTACTAAATTAAATGATATAGCCACCTTGTTTACACATGATGAGAAAACTTGCTATTACTTTATCCTTAAGTTGTTTCCGATCTTATTAAAGGGTGATGTTAAGACATGGTTTAATTCTCTTGATCCTGGTTGTGTGCGTAGTCCCCAGGATTTGATTTATTACTCCTCTGCTAAATATTTCCCTGCACATAAGAAACAAGCTGCTTTAAGGGAAATATATATTTTAGTGCAAATTGAAGAAGAGAGTCTCCCACAAGCTTGGGGAGGCTTCTCCAATTACTTAATGCTTTGCCTGATCATCCTCTCAAGAAAAATGAAATACTTGATATCTTTTATAATGCACTAACCGAGGCTTCCAGAGATTACCTGGAGAGTTGTGCTGGTTGTGTTTTCAGGGAAAGAACTGTTGATCAAGCTGAATTGCTATTGAATAATATGTTGACTAATGAAAATAATTGGACACTTCCTGAACAAACTCCTAAGCCAACTCCGAAGAAAAGGGGTATTCCATTTCTTAGTCCTGAAGATATGCAAGAGGCAAAGAAATCTATGAAAGAAAAGGGTATTAAAGCTGAAGATGTTAAGAATTTACCACCTATTGAAGAAATACATGGTCTTGATAACCTGACACAGGTAGTAAAGGTAAATTCTCTCTATAGATTTGATAAATGTGAAATCCCATTTACTAAGTTCGCTAGCCAATGCTTGGATGAGTTTGATGACTTTATGGTTAAACAAGAAAACTTCAATGCTTATGTTGGTAGAAATTGAAATGCAATGCTGATATGCTTGAACACTTGAGTGATTATATGGCTAATGTTAAAGGTGAAATTAAACTTATTAGTAAACATGATTCTATGGTTACCACTCAAGTAGAACAAGTACTTAAGGCTCAGAATGATTTTCTCAATGAATTAAATAAAAAGAAAAATGATAATGTTGTTAGAGTTATGACTAGAGGGGGTAAAATGACTCAGGAACCCTTGTATCCTGAGGGCCACCCTAAGAGAATTGAGCAAGATTCTCAGAGAACTAATATTGATGCACCTAGTCCTTCTAAGAATAAGAAAAAGAAAAATGATAGGACTTTGCATGTTTCTAGTGAACATGTTGTTAACACACTTGAGAATCCCAATGATATTTCTATTTCTGATGCTGAAACACAGTCTGGTAATGAACATGAACCTAGTGATAATGTTAATGATGATGTTCATGTTGATGCTCAACCTAGCAATGACAATGATGTAGAGATTGAACCTGATGCTGATCTTGATAACCCACAATCAAAGAATCAACGTTATGATAAGAGAGACTTTGTTGCTAGGAAACACAGTAAAGAAAGAGAGCCATGGGTACAGAAACCCATGCCTTTTACTCCTAAACCATCCAAGAAATAGGATGATGAGGATTTTGAGCGCTTTGCTGAAATGATTAGACATATCTTTTTGCGTATGCGTTTGATTGATATGCTTAAAATGAACCCTTACGCTAAATACCTGAAGGAAATTGTTACTAATAAAAGAAAGATACCGGAAGCTGAAATTTCCACCATGCTTGCTAATTATACTTTTAAGGGTGGAATACCAAAGAAACTTGGAGATCCAAGAGTACCAACTATACCATGCTCCATTAAAAGAAACTATGTTAAAACTGCTTTATGTGATGTTGGAGCCGGTGTTAGTGTTATGCCTCTCTCTTTATATCGTAGACTTGATTTGAATAAGTTGATACCTACTGAAATATCTTTGCAAATGGCTGATAGATTAACTGCTATACCTGTCGGTATTTGTGAGGATGTGCCTGTTGTGGTTGCAAATGTTACTATTTTAATGGACTTTTGTTATTCTTGATATTCCCGAGGACGATAGTATGTCTATTATTCTTGGAAGACCCTTTTTGAATACTGCAGGGGCTGTTATTGATTGCAACAAAGGCAATGTCACTTTTCATGTTAATGGTAATGAGCATATGGTACACTTTCTCAGTAAACAACCTCAAGTCCATAGTATCAATTCTATTGGAAAAATTTCAACAATCACTATTGGAGGTTTTGAATTTCCTCTTCCTACTGTCAAGAAGAAATATGATATTCTTATTGTTGGGGATGTGCACATCCCCGTTGAGGTAACCTAGTGTTATTCGAAATTTCTCCGGTTTCATGTTATTCGAAATGAGTTTGTTAACAAGACCTGATCAACCTTGTTAGTGGATTCCTTTTGATGAGCACGAGATGGATGAAGTTACAAAGCACAACTCTATGTACCCTCTTTTTACCTTTTGTTATTTATATTAAATAAAGCAAAAATAGTATTTTTTGTCTGTTTTCTGAATTATCCTTTGCAATAAAAATACCCCTAAAATAAAAGTTCTCCAAATGCCCTGAAAATTAAATATGATTTTTTCTAGAATATTTCAGAATATTTGGCACTGAGAACACACCAGGGGGATTCACCACGTGCCCACGAGGGTGGAGGGCGTGCCTACCCCCTGGGTGCCCCCCTACCTCATGGACCCCACGTGGGTCCCCTCCACTTATCCTTGCACCCACACACTTCGTCTTGCTCCAGAAAAAATCACTAGCCATCTCAAACCCGAGTTCTTGCTCATCTTGCTGCCATTTTCGATCTCCTTGCTCAAAGCCCCTCTCACAAAACTGCTTTGGGGGATTGTTCTTTGGTATGTGACTCCTCCAATGGTCCAATTAGTTTTTGTTCTAATGCTTTATTTATTGCAAATTTTTGCTTCTTAGGTGACACTGTTCTTGAGCTTGCATGTCGAATTTATGTGGTAAAAAGTAGTTTTAATGGATGATATAGCCTCTAGGAACTTGTAGGATTAGTTGCTATCAATTTTGTTGAGTTTGGTTCATTTTTATTTTGAGTCACTAAAAAATTTCAGAAATTTTCAGAAAAAGATGAAGAGATTTTTGAGGGGCTCATCAAGCCGAAGCTTGAAGGATAAGCAAAGTGAAGAGAACAAGAAGCCCAAGTATAGTATCCCTCGTACTGCGGAGGTTCGACCATGTGAATGGCCTTGTGATGAGTTCTTGAGAGAAGCTGGGATTCATGAAGATTTTTATCATTTGGCTGAGAATGCAGGCCTCACCGCCTACCTCCACGACCAATGTGAACAGTACCTCTTACTCACCAATATGTTTGTGCAAAATTTTCATTTCCATGCTAGGAGATCACCACCTTCGGTGGAATTTTATTTATATGATGAGCATAAGGATATATCACTTTATGATTTTTGCCGGGTCTGTTTGATACTCTTTGAGGGCAGCATAGAGGAACCACATTGTAATGATGTGGAGGGATTTATTGATATGATTGTTGTAGGGGAAACGAGGAAAGTTTCCGATGCGAGAATCACTAGCATACATTTTCCTGTTCTACGTTACTTCGTAATATTTTCTAGTAGATGCTTAATTGGTCGCGGGAACTGTGGAAACCTTAGTGCCCCTGATATTGTTATTTTGCGCCATGCCTTGTTTCAGGATACTACTTTCAGTTTAGGCACTATTGTTGCTAAACGGCTAAATCTGAACCGTACTAAGGGCCCAGTCCTCGGAGGCATCTTTGCCTCGCGCCTTGCTGCACACTTTAACATACCTATCATGCATTATGAGAAAGAGGAAAAGTTGTTGCCTCCTATTCCTCTAGGTTATAAGAGTATGGTAGCACATGAGTTTATTGTTAAGGATAAGAATAAGACACTCAAATATAAATTGGTATTTAACAAAAATTATTGGGAGTTTATTACCTTGTCTGCGCCCTCTTTGTTCAACATATTTTCAGGAATATACCTTGTTCTGCCTGAGGCCATTCATGCCTACCGGAGCCAGATGTCAGCTGCAGAGCCGGAGCCACCATCTGACCCTCACCGTCAGTCCGTTTATTAGTGGAATCCGGAGGAGATCACCAGCCAGTGGCAATCCGAGGACCCTTCTCAGTACGACCCCAACTACAGTTTTGATCCATGGGCATAGACCAACTTAGGCCAAAAGCCTAAACTTGAGGAACTATGTATCTCGCACCGACATTACATTCATGTTCACACACTCATGCCAGTTGTCGGTGCTCATACTTTTTCATTGTATCATGTAACACCCTCGATGCGACTATAACTCCCACGTGTCGAGGCACAACTTAGAGGCATAATCGCATTGAAGGCATATGTCGCAAGTAAGGCAATCTTCACAACATCCCGTGTAATATGAATAATAAAAGGGATAACATAGTTGGCTTACACTCGCCACGTCAAACAAGGTACTTAAATAACATTACATCATCCAAACACTCATGGCCCGACTACGGCACCAAAATAGAAGATAAACCCAACATGCGACACGGTCCCAATCACCCCCAACTGGGCACCACTACTGATCATCGGGAAAGGAAACATAGTAACGTTGAGAGTCCTCGTTGAACTCCCACTTGAGCTCGAGCGCGTCACCTGGAGCGGAATCATCAGGCCCTACATCTGGTGTAATAGTAATCTATGAGCCACAGGGACTCAGCAATCTCGCACCCTCGCAATCAAGACTATTTAAGCTTATAGGTAAGGCAAGGTAAATATGTGTGGAGCTGCAGCAAGCGACTAGCATATATGGTGGCTAACTTATTCGCAAAAGAGAGCGAGAAGAGGAGGCAAAGCGCGAGCGAGAAACTAGAGAGCAACCTGCGCAAACATTACTCCAACACCGTGTCCACTTTCCGGACTCCGCCGAGAAGAGGCCATCACGGTAACACACTCAGTTCATTCATTTTAATTAAATTAAGGTTAAAGTTATCTACAATCGAACATTAACAAATTCCATCTGCCCATAACCGCGGGCACGGCTTTCGAAAGTTCAATCCCTGCAGGGGAGTCCCAACTTAGCCCATGACAAGCTCTCACGGTCAACGAAGGAATAGAACTCCTCCCAAGACGTTCCGATCAGACTCGGTATCTCGGTTATTCGAGACACTTCGACAGGTTAAAACAAGACCAGCAACACCGCCCGAATGTGCCGAAAAATCCTGATAGGAGCTGCACATATCTCTTTCTCAGGGCACACTCAGTTTGTTAAACTTCCGGTAGGCCAGCCCAGAGTTGCCCCTGGTAGCCACCGGCGGCTCACAGTTTGGACCAACACTCAGAGGAGCACTGGCCCAGGGGGGTTAAAATAAGATGACCCTTGAGTCTGCACAACCCAAGGGAAAGAAAAGGCTAGGTAGAAAATGGTAAAACCAAGGTTGGGCATTGCTGGAAAAGCTTTAATCAAGGCGAACTATCAAGGGGTTCCCATTATAACCCAACCGCGTAAGGAACGCAAAATCCGGGAACATAACACCGATATGACGGAAACTAGGGCGGCAAGAGTGGAACAAAACACTAGGCGAGAGGCCAAGACTTCCACCCTTTACCAAGTATATAGATGCATTAAGATAAAATGGCAATATAATGATATCCCAACAAGTAAGTAAGTGTTCCAACAAGGAACGGCCTCCAATCTTCACCTGCAACTAGCAACGCTATAAGAGGGGCTGAGCAAAGCGGTAACATAGCCAATCAACGGTTTGCTAGGACATGGTGGGTTAGAGGTTTGGCATGGCAATTTGGGAGGCTTGAAAGCAAATGGTAGGCATCGTAGAATTGGCATAGAAAAAGAGCGAGCAAACTAGCATAGCAAAGATATTAGTGATTTCGAGGGTATGATCATCTTGCCTGCAAAGTTGTCAGAGTTGACTGGATCCTCGAAAGCAAACTCAACGGGCTCCTCGTTAGCGAACTCGTCTCCCGGCTCTACCCAAACAAGACAAACAAGCAACAAGGACACAATCAACCACGTGCAAACTCAAACAACACGATGCAAAGATGGTATGCTATGCGGGATGCGATGCGGGATGCATAATGCAAGATATGACAGGAAAAGCAATAACCTGGCCTCAACTTGAAAATCCAAGTGTGCCACTGGAAAGATGAGATGAAAATGCTTGAAAACGATATAAAGAACGCCGGAATCGGAGTTACGGTTTGGAAATGGCAAGCGATTCAAAAATGACACCGGTCTACGATTTACATCAAGTAGCCATCTAAATGCAACGAAATGGACATGCTACAACACCCAAACATGACAGCAAAATACATGGCAGGGTTGCATACAAGATGCTTAACAAAAGTCTAGCACTGAGCTACGGCCAATTCATCCATTAACAGGTTCAAACAAGCATGGCAAAACTGCATATGGTAAACAGATCTCAGACTTAGTGAAATTAACACTTGTCTGAAATTTCAGATCAGATAGCACTCTTCGGAGCAACAAAACTACAAGCCACAGGACCTGAACATGACAAAGAAGAACATGGCATGGAGCTACTCAAATAGCTTAACAAAATTCCCTTAGTGCTCTTGAGCCAAAAGGGATCAAAAAATATAGTAACAAGCACGCGAACATCGCAAAAACATAATCAGTTTTCAGACTTAGTGAAAACTGGCACATGCTGAAACATAACTCAAGTAGGCATGTTTACGAGCTCGATGCTCTCACCACAGTGCAAGTCATGATAAGGTAAGCATACACCCGTCAAGAATACACAAAATGCAAGCTAGACATGGCAAGAACAATAACATAGCATGCACGGATCAACTACAATATCATCGGCAAAATTGCAAACAAGTTGACAATCTACCCAGATTCACAAAGTAGCAAAAGTAGAGCTCGATTGACTCAACCTAGGGTGCTCCATAATTGCAAACAAAGACATTGATGGATAGAGCACTACCATATAAATAAAACTCCATTACTTATCATCCTCAAAAGAGGCACGGATCACTAGGAAACAAGAAGAACATATGGCATCATGAGATAAACAGATCCAGGACTTAGTGAAATTACTAAGTCCCTGAAAACAGAATTACCAAGTGCACCACTTTGCAAGCTTGCACTAGTCACCACACACATCACAAAAATACATGGGTTGCACCTCTGGAAAGATGACAAAACCCTTAAAAAAACATATGTAGAGCATCATGGCATATCATGCACATATTAATCATGGCAAAAATGACAGAACTCTAAATGGAGTAGCAGATCTGGCAATTAACTCAAGTAGCCCTCTTCTAACAGCATTTTGGGCATCAAGATGAACTCAAATGAAAATGATGCAATGGAATGAAATGATGTACTCTCTGAGATGAACATTTTGATATGCTATATGCATGAATCGGAGCTACGGATGCAAAGTTACGAGCCATGAACATGGGCACATGGATCGGAGATTCTGGGACTTAGAAGAAATTTTACCCCGCGCGGATCTAGGGTTTACTGTCACGGCGCGATACTGTAGCCGCGGCGGATCCGAGCTCGCCGAGATGGCGCGGCGGCCCGAGGCGACGAGGAGGACGGGAGGGGGCGAGTCGCCGACGAGGCGGCAGCCAGTGAGGTCGGGCGCGCGCGCCGGGTTGGTGGCGCGAGGGCGGCGGAGGCGAAGGGCGCGTGCGCTGTCGACGCCCGACGAGGACGGCGGCGAGTCCGGCCCGGCGCGGGACCGCGCGGAGGCGGCGGACCGGGTCGCCGGCTCGGGAGGAGAAGGCGGCGGCGCGCGGGAGGCGCGGCGCCGGGAGCGGCGGAGGGCCGGCCTCGGGCCCGTGCGGGCCCGCGGCGGCGGTGGCCGGGTGCCACGTGGCGGGCGGAGACAGGCCGGGGGGAGAGGGGCGGACACGTCCGTCGGTGGGATTTTTTGGTCCGGCGGCGCGAGGGGATTTTTAGGGTTTCAGACGAGGGGGATCCGGATTTTCGGGAGGGGGTGTATATATAGGCATAGAGGGAGCTAGGAGAGTCCAAATGAGGTGCGGTTTTCGGCCACGCGATCATGATCGAACGATCTAGATGATGGAGCAGAGTTAGGTGGGTTTTGGGCCAAATTGGAGGGGTGTTGGGCTGCAACACACACGAGGCCTTTTCGGTCCCTCGGGTTAACCGTTGGAGTATCAAACGAAGTCGAAATGATACGAAACTTGATAGGCGGTATACCGGTAGTAAACCAAGGCCGCTTGGAAAGTATCGGTCCAATCCAGAAATGTTTAATCCCCACACACGAAAGAAAGCTAGAAATGACCATTGGAGGAGAACGAAGCGCCGGAATGCAAAACGGACAACGGGGAAAATGCTCGAATGCATGAGATGAACACGTATGCAAATGCAATGCACATGATGACATGATATGAGATGCATAACAATGATAACAACACACGGAGACAAAGACCCGAACCCGAGAAAATAAAATAACTTAACGCCGGAAACGGCAAGAGTTGGAGTACAAATTGGGAAAGTTATATCCGGGGTGTTACAACACTCCACCACTACGAAAGGATCTCGTCCCGAGATCTAGGACTAAAAGAACGTCGGGTACTCAGAACAGAGGTGATCCTCGCGTTCCCAGGTAGCTTAGCGGTCGGAATGGTGTGACCACTTGACTTTGAGAAATTTGATTGACTTGTTGCGAGTCTTGCGTTCAGTCTCTTCAAGAATATCAACTGGGTGCTCACGATAAGAGAGATCTTCTTGGAGCTCAATGTCCTCGAAGTTGACGGTGCGGTCCGGAGTCTTGAAGCACTTTCAGAGCTGAGAGACATGGAACACGTCATGAACATTTGCAAAGTTTGAAGGAAGCTCGAGTTGATAGGCGAGATCGCCTCTCTTGCTGACAATCTTGAAAGGTCCCACGTATCTAGGGGCAAGCTTCCCTTTGATACCGAAGCGACGAGTACCTTTCAAAGGAGAGACGCGGGGGTAAACATGATCTCCGATCTCGAAAGCCAAATCACGGTGCTTACTATCATAGTATCTCTTCTGGCGGGATTGGGCTGCTTTGAGGTTATCACGAATGACTTTGCACATTACCTCTGCCTCTGTGATTAAGTCATTACCCAGCAGCTGACGTTCACCGGTTTCAGACCAGTTGAGAGGGGTACGGCACTTCCTTCCATACAGAATTTCAAATGGGGCCTTGCCCGAACTTGCTTGAAAACTGTTGTTGTAGGAGAATTCAGCATAAGGAAGACAATCCTCCCATTTCATGCCGAAGGAGATCACACAAGCCCTGAGCATATCTTCAAGAATCTGATTGACACGCTCGACTTGACCGCTAGTTTAAGGATGGAAAGCTGTGCTGAAGCGGATGTTGGTGCCAATGGCCTTCTGAAAAGAATCCCAAAACTTTGAGGTAAAGATGCTGCCACGGTCTGAAGAGATCACTTGTGGAATACCGTGCAGAGAGACAATATGAGAGGTATAGAGTTCCGCCAATTGAGCTGCAGTGATCGACTCTTTGATAGGCAGAAAGTGAGCCACTTTGGTGAGTTTGTCGATGACAACGAATATAGCATCATTGCCACGCTTGGACTTTGGAAATCCAGTCACGAAGTCCATTTCAATGTGGTCAAACTTCCATTCTGGAATGGCAAGAGGTTGGAGGAGACCTGCTGGCCTTTGGTGTTCTGCCTTCACTCTTTCGTAGACATCACATTCATTCACGAATTGAGCAATTTCTCGCTTCATTCGAGTCCACCAATAATCTTGCTTGAGGTCCTGATACATCTGCGTGCTCCCAGGGTGGATGGAGAGGAGAGAATTGTGAGCCTCGTTCATGATCACTTTACGGAGGTCACCTTTGGGTACCACAATACGATCCTCGAAGAAGAGAGTGTCTTTGTCATCAAGGCGGTAGCACTTGTACTTGGGTTGACTCTTACCAATCCCAATCTTCACCTTTTTCACCATAGCATCAAGAAGCTAGGCTTGGCGAATCTGGTCTTCCAAGGTAGGAGAGACTTGAAGGTTGGCGAGGAAACCTTGAGGAACAACTTGCAGATTAAGTTTGCGGAAAGCTTCACAAAGCTCGGGTTGAAAAGGCTTGAGAATCAGACTGTTGCAGTACGCTTTCCTGCTCAATGCGTCAGCAATCACATTGGCCTTGCCTGGAGTATACTCGATACTCGGATTATACTCTTGAATCATTTCGACCCATCGAGTTTGCCTGAGGTTGAGATTAGGCTGAGTGAAGATGTACTTGAGGCTCTTGTGATCAGTGAAAATGTCCACTTTTCTTCCCAATAGGAGATGTCTCTAAGTCAAAAGAGCATGCACAACTGCAGCCAACTCGAGATCATGAGTGGGGTAGTTCTTCTCATTAGGCTTCAACTGGCGAGAGGTATAAGCAACAACTTTCTTCTCTTGCATCAATACTGCGCCAAGACCTTGGAGAGAGGCATCACAAAAGACCTCGTACGGCTTGGATTCATCAGGCGGAGTCAGAACTGGAGCAGTGATCAATTTCTCTTTCAAAGTGTTGAAAGCAATGTCACACTCTGCAGACCAAACGTACTTGACGTGCTTCTGAAGAAGATTTGAGAGAGGCTTCGCGATCTTAGAAAAGTTTTCAACAAATCTTCTGCAATAGCTTGCGAGACCGAGGAAGCTACGGAGTTGCTTCACGTTCTGAGGAGGTTCCAATTCACAATTCCAGACACCTTCTCAGGATTCACGGCAATGCCCTTGGCAGAGATGATATGACCAAGATAAAGAACCTCATCGAGCCAAAATTCACAGTTGGAGAACTTGGCGTAGAACTGATGTTCCCTGAGCTTATCAAGAACCAAACGCAAGTGCTTGACATGATCTTCCTTGTTCTTGGAGAAAACCAGAATGTCGTCGAGATAGACCAAAACGAAATCATTGGTGTAGGCGTTGAAGATGAAGTTCATCATGCGAGAGAACGTCGGAGGAGCGTTGACGAGGCCAAAAGACATGACAGTGTATTCATATGAACCATAGCTTGTCCTGAAAGCCGTCTTGGGAATATCTTGCTCACAGATACGAATCTGATGATAACCCATACGGAGATCAAGCTTGGAGAATACTTGGGAATCTTTGAGTTGTTCGAACAGCTCATTGATGTTGGGAAGTGGGTATTTGTTCTTGATGGTCTTCCTGTTCAATGGACGGTAATCAACACAAAGTCGGTCCGTTCCATCCTTCTTCTTCACAAAAAGAACACCACAACCCCACGGAGAAGAACTAGGCCGGATGAGACCTATTCTTTCTTGAATATCGAGTTGCTTCTTGAGCTCATTCAGCTCTTCAGGTCCGAGCTTGTAAGGACGTTTGCACACAGGTTCCGTGCCAGGCTCAAGATCAATAACGAATTCAACTGGCCGGTGCGGAGGCATTCCTGGGAGCTCTTCTGGAAAGACGTCTTCATATTCGCAAACGACTGGAATTTGCGAGATGGCATCAAGTTCACCCTTCTCATTGAGAGAAAACAGACGGATTGTATTATCACGAGCGGCAAAGACAATTACATCCTCAGACAAATGAGTCAACTAAATCTTCCTGGCTGCACAATCAAGCTAAGCCTTGTGCTTAGAAAGCCAATCCATTCCGAGAATAAGATCAATATCCGAGTTACCAAGGATCATTGGAGAAGCCAGAAACTTGAAATCACCCATCGAGATAGAAATATCCGGAACTTCATAGTTAGCAAGCAAGCATCTACCCGGAGAGACAACTGCTAATGGCTTATGCATAACTTGAGAAAACCACCCATGCTTATATGCAAAAGGTCTCGAGATAAAACAATGCGATGCACCAGTGTCAAAAAGAACTTTTGCAGGGACATCATTAACAGGAAGGTTACCCATGATCACATCTGATGAATCCTCTGCCTGAGCTGCATTCACCATATTGACCTTGGCGTACTTGGGGTTATGCTTGACCACAGCTGTACTTGCCGATCTGACAGGAGGAGGAGGAGGAAGACGCCTCTGGTTGAAACACTTGTTGGCATAGTGACCCTTCTGTTGGCACTTGTTGCACGTGACCTCTGAAAGCGGGCGGTCATAAGGATCACTCGATCTTGGAGCTTGAGACGAAGTCTTGTTCTGAAAGCCAGGGTTGGATGGGTGGGAAGAACCACTGCCACCTTTGCTCTTCTGCTGATACGACTGACGGAACGGAGGAGGAGGAAGCCAATACTTCTGCTGCTTGGCCACTTGAGTAGAGGAAGAAGGAGTAACATCTCTGACTCGCTTCTTGGAAGCATCACACCTCAACTGAGCAGCCTCTTGCTTCAGTGCCATGTTGTAGAACTCATCGTATCTCAAGGGCTCAAAGAGAACAAGAGCTAGCTGAATTTCTTCCTTGAGACCACCCCTGAACTGATATATCATGCTCTTCTCATCAGGGACGTCCTGCTTGGCAAAGCGGGCGAGCTTCTGAAACAACTTGTTGTAGTCATAGACAGACAAAGAGCCTTGCTTCAGGTTGCGGAATTCCTCACACTTGCTTTCAACCACACTCTGAGGGATATGATGAGCTCGGAAATCTTGACGAAATTCATCCCAAGTGATAGCACGTCCACCTCTGGAGTCCTTGTACTGCTGGAACCATTCTGCAACTTGATCTTTGAGTTGGAAGGAAGCGAACTTGACAAAGTCCTCAGGCCTGACGTTACTGCACTCGAAATGCTTGCACAGATCCACTAGCCAATCGTCAGCATCGGTTGCCTCAACACAATTGCTGAAAGTCTTTGGCCCGTTAGCAAGGAACTGGTTGAGTGTAGCAAAGTGATTCTGATTGTTTCCTTGATTCCCTTGGTTTCCTTGATTGCGCTCTTGAAGAATTTGCATGATCAACTGAGTGTTTGCATTGGTTGCGGCCATCACAGCTTGCCATGCCTCCGGAGGAGGTGGAGGTGGTGGCGGATCAGGATTCGGAGTCGTGCGCGTTGGAGGAGCCATCCTGAAGAGGTTGACCACCATTAGCACATTGATAGACAAATATTGAGGCTGAATCCAACGGAATGAAAATTGCAACATATAGTCTTCTCATCCGAACAAAATGAATGAATGCATTCCTCTTAAAATGGTCGCATATCCATAAATTGAGAAGCCACATAGAATTAAGGTAGAGAAATAAATCAACAAGGTACGGATCAAGAACGAATAATCGGTAAGAAATCCCAATCTCAAACCAATATCCGTGGAAGAAGAACTAGAGCTACAAGAATTCCCACCTATGAAACTCCCGAACCTTTCCGGTTATGCAATCAGGTGTTGGGGATACAGGGGAAGCATAATATCTCACCCAAACTAGCAAATCCTACATCCAGCTGTATCCATCCTTCAACACATAACCAAGAAACCTTCAGAAACCATCTACCTCAACCTTCGAAAAGCATCCGTTATACAAGTTATGGCGATACTCCCGAACTCCCGCCCCAGTACTGGGTGGCGTCGAGGTTATCTCACCAACGAACTGCATAAAAGAGATTTTTGATGTCGGCGTACTAAACTCAGGTATTCCAGAAATGCAACGATAAAATTATGATGACAACACCTCAGAGCTCAACTCCCCGGGACACTTCCACTAAACCCCTGACAGGAGGCACCAAGACAATGTTCTCATCATAAAACCATCGGAACGATTCCAAGATACCCGCGTGATCCTAAAAAAAATTAGTGAAATTTGAGAAGAGAAGAGTCAAAACTCTACGTCAGGATGCCTTACCAGAGCGATGAGGAGACTGGGAAGTAAAAAGAATTCCTAAACTCTCCGATATATAATTCCTAAATGACTCAAAACATTTTTTCTAGACACAACTCGGCCACTAAAAACGATCAAGCAATGGGGCTCCTAAGGTCGGGGAATGCTCTGATTACCAACTTGTAACACCCTCGATGCGACTATAACTCCCACGTGTCGAGGCATGACTTAGAGGCATAATCGCATTGAAGGAATATGTCGCAAGTAAGGCAATCTTCACAACATCCCATGTAATATGAATAATAAAAGGGATAACATAGTTGGCTTACACTCGCCACGTCAAACAAGGTACTTAAATAACATTACATCATCCAAACACTCATGGCCCGACTACGGCGCCAAAATAGAAGATAAACCCAACATGCGACACGGTCCCAATCACCCCCAACTGGGCACCACTACTGATCATCGGGAAAGGAAACATAGTAACGTTGAGAGTCATCGTCGAACTCCCACTTGAGCTCGAGCGCGTCACCTGGAGCGGAATCATCAGGCCCTGCATCTGGTGTAATAGTAATCTGTGAGCCACAGGGACTCAGCAATCTCGCACCCTCGCGATCAAGACTATTTAAGCTTATAGGTAAGGCAAGGTAAATATGTGTGGAGCTGCAGCAAGCGACTAGCATATATGGTGGCTAACTTATTCGCAAAAGAGAGCGAGAAGAGGAGGCAGAGCGCGAGCGAGAAACTAGAGAGCAACCTGCGCAAACATTACTCCAACACCGTGTCCACTTTCCGGACTCCGCCGAGAAGAGGCCATCACGGTAACACACTCAGTTGATTCATTTTAATTAAATTAAGATTAAAGTTATCTACAACCGGACATTAACAAATTCCCATCTGCCCATAACCGTGGGCACGGCTTTCGAAAGTTCAATCCCTGCAGGGGAGTCCCAACTTAGCCCATGACAAGCTCTCACGGTCAATGAAGGAATAGACCTCCTCCCAAGACGTTCCGATCAGACTCGGTATCTCGGTTATTCGAGACACTTCGACAGGTTAAAACAAGACCAGCAACACCGCCCGAATGTGCCGAAAAATCCCGATAGGAGCTGCACATATCTCTTTCTCAGGGCACACTCAGATTGTCTAAACTTCCGGTAGGCCAGCCCAGAGTTGCCCCTGGTAGCCACCGGCGGCTGACAGTTTGGACCAACACTCAGAGGAGCACTGGCCCGGGGGGGTTAAAATAAGATGACCCTTGAGTCTGCACAACCCAAGGGAAAGAAAAGGCTAGGTAGCAAATGGTAAAACCAAGGTTGGGCATTGCTGGAAAAGCTTTAATCAAGGCGAACTATCAAGGGGTTCCCATTATAACCCAACCGCGTAAGGAACGCAAAATCCGGGAACATAACACCGATATGACGGAAACTAGGGCGGCAAGAGTGGAACAAAACACTAGGCGAGAGGCCAAGACTTCCACCCTTTACCAAGTATATAGATGCGTTAAGATAAAATGGCAATATAATGATATCCCAACAAGTAAATAAGTGTTCCAACAAGGAACGGCCTCCAATCTTCACCTGCAACTAGCAACGCTATAAGAGGGGCTGAGCAAAGCGGTAACATAGCCAATCAACGGTTTGCTAGGACATGGTGGGTTAGAGGTTTGGCATGGCAATTTGGGAGGCTTGAAAGCAAATGGTAGGCATCGTTGAATTGGCATAGAAAAAGAGCGAGCAAACTAGCATAGCAAAGATATTAGTGATTTCGAGGGTATGATCATCTTGCCTGCAAAGTTGTCAGAGTCGACTGGATCCTCGAAAGCAAACTCAACGGGCTCCTCGTTAGCGAACTCGTCTCCCGGCTCTACCCAAACAAGACAAACAAACAACAAAGACACAATCAACCACGTGCAAACTTAAACAACACGATGCAAAGATGGTATGCTATGCGGGATGCGATGCGGGATGCATAATGCAAGATATGACAGGAAAAGCAAGAACCTGGCCTCAAGTTGGAAATCCAAGTGTGCCACTGGAAATATGAGATGAAAATGCTTGAAAACGATATAAAGAACGCCGGAATCGGAGTTACGGTTTGGAAATGGCAAGCGATTCAAAAATGACACCGGTCTACGATTTACATCAAGTAGCCATCTAAATGCAATGAAATGGACATGCTACAGCACCCAAACATGACAGCAAAATACATGGCAGGGTTGCATACAAGATGCTTAACAAAAGTCTAGCACTGAGCTACGGCCAATTCATCCATTAACAGGTTCAAACAAGCATGGCAAAACTGCATATGGTAAACAGATCTCAGACTTAGTGAAATTAACACTTGTCTGAAATTTCAGATCAGATAGCACTCTTCGGAGCAACAAAACTACAAGCCACAGGACCTGAACATGACAAAGAAGAACATGGCATGGAGCTACTCAAATAGCTTAACAAAATTCCCTTAGTGCTCTTGAGCCAAAAGGGATCAAAAAATATAGTAACAAGCACGCGAACATCGCAAAAACATAATCAGTTTTCAGACTTAGTGAAAACTGGCACATGCTGAAACATAACTCAAGTAGGCATGTTTACGAGCTCGATGCTCTCACCACAGTGCAAGTCATGATAAGGTAAGCATACACCCGTCAAGAATACACAAAATGCAAGCTAGACATGGCAAGAACAATAACATAGCATGCACGGATCAACTACAATATCATCGGCAAAATTGCAAACAAGTTGACAATCTACCCAGATTCACAAAGTAGCAAAAGTAGAGCTCGATTGACTCAACCTAGGGTGCTCCATAATTGCAAACAAAGACATTGATGGATAGAGCACTACCATATAAATAAAACTCCATTACTTATCATCCTCAAAAGAGGCACGGATCACTAGGAAACAAGAAGAACATATGGCATCATGAGATAAACAGATCCAGGACTTAGTGAAATTACTAAGTCCCTGAAAACAGAATTACCAAGTGCACCACTTTGCAAGCTTGCACTAGTCACCACACACATCACAAAAATACATGGGTTGCACCTCTGGAAAGATGACAAAACCCTTAAAAAAACATATGTAGAGCATCATGGCATATCATGCACATATTAATCATGGCAAAAATGACAGAACTCTAAATGGAGTAGCAGATCTGGCAATTAACTCAAGTAGCCCTCTTCTAACAGCATTTTGGGCATCAAGATGAACTCAAATGAAAATGATGCAATGAAATGAAATGATGTACTCTCTGAGGTGAACATTTTGATATGCTATATGCATGAATCGGAGTTACGGATGCAAAGTTACGAGGCCATGAACATGGGCACTTGGATCGGAGATTTTGGGACTTAGAAGAAATTTACCCCGCGCGGATCTAGGGTTTACTGTTCATCCGGCGTGATCTACTGTAGCGGCGGCGGATCAGAAGCTCGCCGGAGATGGCCGCGGCGGCCGGAGGAGACGAGGAGGACGGCGGAGGTCGGCGGAGTCGTCGGAGAGGCGGGGAGGCGGCGGCCGGTGAGGGTCGGGCGCGGCGCCGGGTGGTGGCGCGCAGGGCGGTGGAGGCAAGGGCGGCGGTGGCAGCCGTCGACGGCGATGAGGAACGGCGGCGAGGTCCGGCCAGGCTGGACCGCGGCAGAGGCGGCAGACCTGGTCGCCGTCTCGGGAGGAGAAGGCGGAGGCGGCGCGGGAGGGCCGGCCTCGGGCCTGTGCGGGCCGCGGCGGCGGCGGTGGCCGAGTGCCACGTGGAGGGCGGAGACAGGCCGGGGGAGCGGGGCGGACACGTCCATCGGTGGGATTTTTGTCCGGTGGCGGCGGCGAGGGGATTTTTAGGGTTTCAGACGAGGGGGATCCGGATTTTCGGGAGGGGGTGTATATATAGGCATAGAGGGAGCTAGGAGAGTCTAAACGAGGTGCGGTTTTCAGCCACGCGATCGTGATCGAACGATCTAGGTGATAGAGCAGAGTTAGGTGGGTTTTGGGCCAAATCGGAGGAGTGTTGGGCTGCAACACACACGATGCCTTTTCGGTCCCTTGGTTAACCGTTGGAGTATCAAACGAAGTCCAAATGATACGAAACTTGACAGGCGGTATACCAGTAGTAAACCAAGGCCGCTTGGAAAGTCTCGGTCCAATCCGGAAATGTTTAATCCCCACACACGAAAGAAAGCTAGAAATGACCATCGGAAGAGAATGAAGCGCCGGAATGCAAAACGGACAACGGGGAAAATGCTCGAATGCATGAGATGAACACGTATGCAAATGCAATGCACATGATGACATGATATGAGATGCATGACAACGATAACAACACACGGAGACAAAGACCCGAACCCGAGAAAATAAAATAACTTAATGCCGGAAACGGCAAGAGTTGGAGTACAAATTGGGAAAGTTATATCGGGGGTGTTACATATCATCCATGCTAGTTTATTTTCTTTTTCTTGCTTTCTTCTTGTGTGTTTGAAAAACCTTAAGAAAAATAAAAAAATTAGTTGTAGCTTTTAGTTAGTTTACTTTCCATGCTTGTAGTAGTAGTAATTAAAAATAAATCCCAAAAAGATTTCTCGTTCTTCTTTTGCTTGTTGGGGGCTTTCCCGTGTAAATATTTTTATTTGTTTTCTTTGGGGGACGAGAGGAGAAGACTATAATGAAAATGTTGAGTGGCTCTCTTATGCATTATTGTTGATCTAACAAAGAGCCCATATTACCCTGTCTTCTCCTGTATATTGAATGCTTGCAGATTCCAGCTTACTCCAATGCATGTGCACTATTATTATTATTATTATTATTATTATTATTATTATTATTATTATTATCCACACTATTCGGTCATGCAAGTGAAAGGCAATAATGATGATATATGATAAACTAATTGAGATGAGAAAAGCTGGTATGAACTCGACCTCTTTTGTTTTTGTAAATATGATTAGTTCATCGTTCCTGATTCAGCCTATTATGAATGGAACATGTTTGCAATGACAATTAGAGATTATAGTTTCTTATGCCATGCTTAATTAACTAAGAATTTATAATGGTTTACCTTGTGTGCCAACATGCTATTAAAATGGTTGTGATGTGGTATGATAGGGTGGTATCCTCCTTTAAACGATTCGAGTGGCTTGACTTGGCACATGTTTACGCATGTAGTTGAAACAAAATCAACATAGCATCCACAATATTTATGTTCATGGTGAATTATATCATACTCATGCTTGCATTTAGTGTTGATTAATTTTAATGCATGTTCATGACTGTTGTCACTCTCTAGCTGGTCGCTTCCCAGTCTTTTTCTAGCCTTCACTTGTACTAAGCGGGAATACTGCTTGTTCATCCAATTCCATAAACCCCAAAGTTATTCAATATGAGTCCACAATACCTACCTATATATGGTATCTACCTGCTGTTCCAAGTAAATTTGTATGTGCCAAACTCTAAACCTTCAAATAAACATTCTGTTTTGTATGCTCGAATAGCTCATGTATCAACTAGGGATGTTTGTATCTTCCATGCTAGGCGGGTTATTCTCAAGAGGAGTGGACTCTGCTCCTCATTCACGAGAAAATGGCTGGTCACCGGGATGCCCAGTCCCATGCTCAAATCAAATCAAAATAATTGCAAACAAAACTCCCCCGGGATTGTTGTTAGTTGGAGGCACCCGTTGCTTCGGGAAAGCCATGAATTGATGCTTGTTGGTGGTGGGGGAGTATAAACTTTACCATTCTGCTTGGGGACCGCCTATAATGTGTGTAGCATGGAAGATATCAAGATCTCTCGGTTGTTATGTTGACAATGAAAGTATACTGCTCAAAATATTATTCATCTCTATTTCAAAATCGAGCTCTGGCACCTCCACAAATCCCTGCTTCCCTCTGCGAAGGGCCTATCCATTTACATTTATGTTGAGTCATAATCCTCTTATTAAAAAGCACCAGTTGGAGGGCACTGCTACCATTTGCACGTATTATTGTTAGTTCATATTGAGTATGACTTGGCTGGATCTCTTTTACCATGAATTACAATGTCTAGTCAGTCCTTGATCTTTAAAGGTGCTCTGCATTTATGTTTTGCGGTCTCAGAAAGGGCTAGCGAGATACCATCTTGTTATATCATATTTTGATTGTTTTGAGAAAGTGTTGTCATCCGAGATTTATTATTATTGCTCGCTAGTTGATTATGTCTTTGATATGAGTAAACATGAGACCTAAATGTTATTGTGAATATGGTTAGTTCATAATCTTTGCTGAAAATTTGAATGCTGGCTTTACATATTTACAACAACAAGAGCAAACAGAGTTTTAAAAGTTTTTCTTTATCACTTTCAGTTTATCAACTGAATTGCTTGCGGACAAGCAAAGGTTTAAGCTTGGGGGAGTTGATACGTCTCCGTCGTATCTACTTTTCCAAACACTTTTGCCCTTGTTTTGGACTCTAACTTGCATGATTTGAATGGAACTAACCCGGACTTACGCTGTTTTCAGCTGAATTGCCATGGTGTTATTTTTGTGCAGAAATAGAAGTTCTCGGAATGACCTGAAAATCAATGGAGATTATTTTCGGAATATATAAAAAATATTGGAAGAAGAATCCACGTTAGGGGGCCCACACCCTGTCCACGAGGGTGGGGGCGCGCCCCCTACCTCGTGGGCCTCTTGATGCTCCACCGACGTCCACCTTGACTCCATATATTCACTTCCGGGGAGAAAAAAATCAGAGAGAAGGATTCATCGCTTTTTACGATACGGAGCTGCCGCCAAGCCCTAAACTATCTCAGGAGGGCTGATCTGGAGTCCGTTCGGGGCTCCGGAGAGGGGAATCCGTCGCCATCGTCATCATCAACCTTCCTCCATCACCAATTTGATGATGCTCACCGCCTTGTGTGAGTAATTCCATTGTAGGCTTGCTGGACGATGATGGGTTGGATGAGATTTATCATGTAATTGAGTTAGTTTTGTTAGGGTTTGATCCCTAGTATCCACTATGTTCTGAAATTGATGTTGCTATGACTTTGCTATGCTTAATGCTTTTCACGAGGGCCCGAGTGCCATGATTTCATATCTGAACCTATTATGTTTTCATGAATATATGTGAGTTCTTAATCCTATCTTGCAAGTCTATAGTCACCTATTATGTGTTATGATCCGTTAACCCTGAAGTGACAATAATCGGGATACTTACCGATGATGACCGTAGTTTGAAGAGTTTATGTATTCACTACGTGTTAATGCTTTGGTCCGGTACTCTATTAAAAGGAGGCCTTAATACCCCTTAGTTTCCAATAGGACAGCGCTGCCACGGGAGGGTAGGACAAAAGATGTCATGCAAGTTCTTTTCCATAAGCACGTATGACTATTTTCGAAATACATGCCTACCTTGCATTGATGAACTGGAGCTAGTTCCGTGTCACCCTATGTTATAAGTGTTGCATGATTGATCGCATCCGACATAATTCTCCATCACCGATCCAATGCCTACGAGCTTTTCATATATTGATCTTCGCTTATTTACTTTTCCGTTGCTACTGTTACAATCACTATAAAACCAAAACTGCTACCGTTACTTTTGCCACCATTACCACTACTATCATATTACTTTGCTACTAAACACTTTGCTGTAGATATTAAGTTTCCAGGTGTGGTTGAATTGACAACTCAGCTGCTAATACTTGAGAATATTCTTTGGCTCCCCTTGTGTCAAATCAATAAATTTGGGTTGAATACTCTACCCATGAAAACTGTTGCGATCCCCTATACTTATGGGTTATCAGTTCTTGAACAACATAGCAAATGTCTGATACTCTGGTTTCAAAACCATGCATTTCTTGACGACATCGAACAATGTCTATCCTTGTTTCACAAAGGGTCTCTGTTAGGGAATAGACTTGTGTCTGGAGTGCAGATATAACATTGTTTTGAGCTTGCATATCTTGATCATGAGGCAGTTTGGACGAGATTGCCTTAACAACCAACCAAGTATTACGCAGGAACGTGCTTTTGGCACTGTTAGTGGACAGGTACTGACCCACTGCAGCAAGAGCTGACATTGCGGTTATAGTTTCCTCGCCACCTTCAGAAGGTGGCGATTCCACCATTTTTCCGTAGCTTGCTGAAAAGTCGAGTTTTTTAGATTAGTAGTACCAGAACAGAATATATTAAGGAGGCCGCAAAACCAAAAAAAATAGCTTTGGTCTACATACAGAACTTATTCTGGTGAACCCATGTAAAATATTAGTTGTATTTTACTGCAAAGTACAAAATAAAACCAGGTTCCAAACATATGACCATGTACCTTGGCTAATGTATTGTCTATTTCTTCACATTGTATTGAAAACTAAGGATAAAGAGACAATTTTATAATACGGTAAGCATAGTATGACATCATTCATATCACAAAACAACTGAGAACAGACAAATAGGCAATTGTAACGTTGTGTGGGCAAGTCCAGCACGAAACTAGATTACAGGTCAAGATCAAAGGAACATCACTCCTCTGTTTTAAACCTTGTAAGGTGCAGTGATACGCTAAGACAATTGTGTATAAAATTGAAAAGAGTAATAAACATTGGCTGCAAACAATGCAGTTCAAGGCACAAGTCAGAGTAAATAGTAGTTACAAGGCATGAGGATTAAGGACTTACAACAGCGGCTTTAACTGGTGTAGTCATGCCCTTCATCTTGCTGGTGTGACAATCCTTGAAGATTTCCACAGAATTTGGTTCAGGTACTTTTTGGTCCTTGCGGGATTTCCATCGCCTGTTGCATCCAAGCCCTCCCGATGAACACGATGCATTCCGTTGCCTCCCCATGAACACGACGCATTCCGTTGCCTCCCCATGAACATGACGACGACGTTGTTTCTCCGTTCCGACCCAGCTATGTACACGAGCCCTGGCCGTACGTATGCGCAAGTAGGCGTTCGAGACCCCGCTCGTATGTACACATACGTGGCCGTATTTTCTTTCTTGCACCCTGGCCGCTGTACGTACGTGTAAATGCTACATGCACGCCTCTACTACGACACGTGCGCGCCTCTACTATGACACGTGCGCGCCTCTACATCGACCAGTATGTACGTACACGTCCGCGACCAGAATGACAATGCTACGTACGCTTCGACCTGGTGGGTCCCGACTATCAGGCACTTCCTTGCCTGCGAAGATGTAGCTGGTGGGTCCCAGCGGTCAGGGGGCGAATCGTTTTTTTTGCCCGGACGCACTTCCTTGCGTGCGAAGATGTAGCTGGTGGGCCCAACAGTCAGGGAGAAACGTTTTTTCACAAAATACGGTGGCCCGTCCGGTGGGTCCCGCTGTCAGGTGGAGAAATAATTATTTTGCACGTAATAAGGAGGCACTTCCTTATTGCGGCCATGGAACCAGATGTCAGCCTCTCCACATACAGTCCACATCCGATGGAAGCCGTTCCTTGACCATGTTGACCATGCCGCGCCGAGAGCACCAGGGCAGTGTACGACGGCGAGGCCTAGGAAGGGGACGACGCGGAGCCGGGGAAGAAGCGGCAGTGGATGCCCACGCGTAGAGGAGTATGAGGGTTCACTGGTTCGCTGCGGTGTGAGGCTGCCGTCACCGTAGAATAACAGGAGGTGTGGGTGAGTAGAGGGATGGCCTGGCCAGCGGTGGGAGTAGTAGGGGGCAGTGAGGCCTCCGCCGCATCGCAGCCGGCCACGGGAGGCAGGAGCACGAGGCACGACCGGCGCTGGTTTGGGCGGCTGGAGCAAGAAGACCAGAGGTTGATGAAGCACTACGGCCGTTGGATGGACATCGTACGGTCACTGGAGCTAGAATCATGCATATTGACTAAGTTGACAAAGCCCTCCGTCCCCGTCAACTTAGTAGGCCCACAAGTCAGCCTGCCACTATACTGGGTCCAAGCTAACAGGGGGAGTATTCATTTTTTTGTGCGTAATAAGGAGGCACTTCCTTGCGTGCGAAGATATAGCTGGTGGGTCCGAGCTGTCAGCGGTGGTAACATTTTTTTCGCGAAATACAGAGGCCCTTTCGGTGGGTCCCTGATGTCAGGTGGAGGATTTTGCGCATAATAAGGAGGCATTTCCTTGCGTGCGGCCGTGGACCCAGCTGTCGGCCTCTCCACGTAAAGTCCACTTCAGATGCATGTCGGTCGTTGACCACGTTGACCAGGCCACGCCGAGAGCACCAGGGTGGTGGACGACGGCGAGGCCTAGGAAGGGAATGACACGGAGGCAGGGAAGACTCGACAGTTGTTTCCCACGCGGAGGGGAGTACGACTGTACGAGGGTTTACTGGTTCCTCTGCCATCGCCGAAGAATAACAGCAGGTGTGGGTGAGTAGAGGGATGGCTAGGCCAGCGATGGGAGTACGCTGGGGCGGTGAGGCCTGCGCGGCAGCAGAGCCGGCCGCGGGGAGGAGGGAGCAGGCAGTCCCGCCGGCGCCTGTTTGAGCGGCTGGAGCAGGAAGAGCAGAGATTGAAGAAGCACGACGGCCATTGGATGGCCATCCAACAGTCAATGCTTGTGCATCAACCTTTTTTTAGGAAAGCCTCAAATCTGTGGAAAACAGCATACAACCCATTTGCTAATTCTTAAGGTTTTTTTTTGGAGCCCATATTATTTTTGTTAGCATTGCTACCCATATTGTGGCCACAGTTAAAAAATTATATGAAATTTTGCATATTTCGGTGCGGTCCGAACTGTTTTTAATCCCAAAATTTCGACTCACATTCAAACTGATTTCAAAAAATAAATGTATATCAATATAAAATCCAACAAATTCTCCACGCATAAAAATTAATGTAATTTAAAATCTCAAAATGAAAAAAAAGATATTTGAAACTAATTGCCGGTTTTATGTGTTTTAAAAATGTACATCCCATTTCTCCTTACTGATGGGCCATTTTCTCGGCCAGCCGAATGAAAGCTCTCCTCGTCTTGAAAGATTTGCAGCCCAACAGGCCTAACAAAGCGACTTGGAAAATCACAGGGAGAAAATTCAGAGACCTGCTGGGTCCACCTGAGGAGGGGAATATGTTGGGAGGAAGGAGATTCAAAGCACGGCAGCCGAGTGAACTAGTTTTTTTTATGCACAAGTGAACTAGTTTACATACATAAGCAAATTGCCACTAAAAAAGCAATCAGGTTAATGGGTTCTTAAAAGAAATATTTCGGACAAAACAGATAATTAATTACGACACATATGCTAATGCATGAAACACTCACATGATAAAGGTGCTTATAAACAGATAAAGTACAACATCTAGACCTTCCTGGCACGCTTGATCATGACGCTGCGGCTGTCCATGTACTCGTCGGTTTCGGGAAGCAGACACGCCCTCATGTCCAAGATCTGCATGTACATGTCATAGCATGCGTATGCGCCCTTGGCCGCGTAGGTTGTGTAGGCTAGATTCAGAGGTACCTCACACGTGTTTAGGTCGTCTTCTTTCATGTTGGCGTATCAGGGGTCGATGATGGTCTCAGCGAGGTCAACCACGGAGTCCTTCTCCTGCCCGTTGCTGATGATCTTGTATTGCTTCTGGATATCGACAAGCTTGTTGCACCAGATGGCCGAATTGTCGCGTTCTTCCTTCTCTCCATCGTAGCGAAGGTGCAGTCGGCGCTGCCGATGAAACGGGCAAATGCTCCAGAACCTGGTGCAGCCGTAGGACTGAGGCAAGGCGGAGCTTCACCGAGTCCGTATCGTTTGTGTACATCACATTCAACTTGGTGCAGCCATAGGACTGAACGGCGAACTCAAAGGGAACTCCTTGCTGAAGTCCATATCTAGCAGGCTCACCCCTCGGATCGCCATTGGAGTCTCTTCGAGTGAACGAGTGTGTAGGCGGTGGCAGCAGTTCGTTTTTTAGCTCTTGGGGAACTGGATTCAATAGTAAGCTGAGTGTGTACAGGCGACAATAGTTACTACCACTCCCTCGTCCGCTGCACGCCTCGCAGAAGATGCACCCTCGGCCACACGTCGGTTCACGAGCGGGTCTGTATTGGTACTGTAATAACAGGAGTTAGTGGTCACTTTACTTAAATTTAATTAGCTTTAATAGAAATTTGTACTTAAAACAAGCAATGCATTCGCTCGTTCTATCAGTGCCACAGGATCAACATGCACAACAATTGGAATTATTATTCTTAGGACGCACACGATCATCACATTTGTCGCACTTTCACAAAAGATAATACTACCGAGTTTGAACTATTTGTTATGGTTGTTGTCCTCTGCATCATCATGCCGTGTTTCCCAGCTTGCAAGATTCAGAACCAACAAATAAGATCCAAATAATAAGTACAACAAAGATGCCTACACATCTCATTGATTCCCATCTTGCAAGATTCAGAACCAACAAATAAGATCCAAATAATAAGTACAACAAAGATGCCTACACATCTCACTGATTCCCATCTTGCAAGATTCAGAACCAACCCATTAGAGCCTTTTGATAAAGTGAATATCGGATTAAATCCATCTTGGCTAGCCATTTCATACAATCAAAGAACTTGGCGAATGCTATTGACAGTCACAACATCTGTAGTTGAGTATTCCTGTTTGCATAGCATGTTTGCACAGCACAAACAAGGACACAGGAGAGCATGATTTCGCTTTAATAGCGGCCTCCTTGAACTCAACCTCCAGCTCTACTTGGATGAGGTCTGCCTGGAGTTCCATGATTCAATTCATGCGCCTTTTTCTGCAGTTCACCTGAAATGAAGCAAAGATTGCATCATTCAGCTAGCAAGAAGTACTTGCTCTTGTGAGCTGGCAGGTTCTTCTTTAGTAGTTGCACTAAAATTGAGGAACATTAAGGTTGGCTATCCGGCTCATGTAAGGTGCAACTATAATTTTCTTATCCTTTTGTGCAGTTCCACTAAAATAAAGTGCCATTGTGGTGACAGTGATGGCTCCATCTTGCAAAGGCTAATAAAATGTTGCACGAGATTACCAGCAGAACTTGACGGAGATTTTGGAAACTCCAATCACCATTTTATGCAGTTCCAAAAAATTGAGAGATGTTGCCCACGTGACATTTTAGTTGAACTGCGCAAGACACTCATTCCAAAAAAAGTGTTTTCTGCAGTTCACCAAAAGGTCACAATAGCAACAAGGTGAAATGGATATCCCTATCTGCACAAAAAGATAGAAAGTAAACAGTTGCTGGTCAATTAGAATATACGAAACATATACAAAATGAAAAGAAGCATCTTAATTATGTTCATGGAAATCATGCAAGGACAATAGAAATTTTAAAACGTCAGCGATGCTTCATGTTACCAGAAGCATTACGATCAAAAATGAGATTCCTCAAATATGGGATTACTTTAATGGTGGCATTGCTTGTTTACCAGACACAGTAAATCAACAGCAGCTAAAGAATTGGTTTAAGGGCATGGGACCGTGGGGACACTAGGACACTCAGCAGCGTAAAGGAGCAACTTACTTATCATACTGGGGAAAACAGCAGGAGTGCCATTGTACTATGTGAGGGCAGCAAATCTAATCCTGGAGACCTTTTACTATGTGAGGGCAGCCAATCTAATCCTGGAGACCTTATACTATGTGAGGGTAGCAAATCTAATCCTGAGAACTTTTACTATGTGAGGGTAGCAAATCTAATCCTGGAGACCTTTTACTATGTGATGGCAGCAAATCTAATCCTGGACATAGTCTGTTGACTTGTCCACCATCCGCCACTTTCTATCCTTTTTTCAACCAATAATAGATCTGTTCCTTATCTAGTTTGTACTGCGTTTTCCCATTATTTCCCTTTTCAACCAAGAGACTGGTTGGGTATCCGGTCTCTACTACTTTCATCATATTATTTCCTCTTTGAATCAAGTCCTAGATTCATGCTACAACTTTCCCCCTTTCTTCGTTGTTTAAACAAAGCCCTAGATTCAAATGCATGAAGTAGCTTTACCTCTAATAATACTAAAAAATTAGGTGGCTTTGGAAGAGCTGATGGGAGTAGAAAAAGATGCACATGCAGACACATGGGGAGCTGGGGCAGTAGAGCAAGGCCGCTTTCGAATAACTTATACCTGAGGGTCGCCGGGATGTCGGCGGCGGCAGGTCGGATCTGCGGACAATACGGCAGGGAGGAAGAAGGGTCGGAGGACCTCCCGAGCCGGCCATGTGTCGGAGAGAACGGCACGGGCAGAGGATCGGGCCCCTCCGGCAGCTATGGGTTTCCTCCCTCGACGACGATGACCGCGTGAATGATGCACCTTTTAGTCCTCTACACACACCGGTCGAAGGGATCCGACCGGATCTGTGACCAGCGGTGAGCAGAGAGAAAATGTCGCTACCGCTGTCTTGTTTATATCTGGAGAGGATGAGAGAATGTAGAGAGCAACCCTAGTAAAGCAAGCACTCAGGCCCCTGCGTCCATATATAGTGGAGTGATTATCTTTTTTCTCTCCACAACAAGCGTTTCAATTTGTGTACATGGCATTAAAGAAAAGAAACTCTCTATTTAAGGTGACTACTGTACGACTCCTACTTACTACTAGTAGTACTCCCTCCGTTTCATTTTAGTCCGCATATAAGGTTTGGTCAAAGTCAAGCTTTGTAGAGTTTGACTAACTTTATATTAAAAAATATAAACATTCACAATATGAAATCAATATTATCAGATATGCACCATGAAACGTATTTTCATACTACATAGTTTTAGTGTTGTAGATATTTATATTTTTTATATAAATTTGGTCAAACTTTATGTAGTTTGACTTTGACCAAATCTTATATGCGGAGTAAAAAGAAACGGAGGGAGTACTACAGTATTGTTCACTTGTGCTCCCCACCCCTCCATTCATTGAACAACCCCACGGGTGAATAAACATATAGTAAGTACTGTATTTATATAGAACGAACAAGCTCAAACTGTTTTCGCGTAGTTAAAAGTTGAGGGCGGGGCTTTTCCCGGGCAGTACGCGCGGCAGTTTTCGGGTAGGGCCAGAAGACTATTTTAATTATTTTTTAAAACTTCGAGACGGCCACATAGCATGGAGCCGACCCCAACAATTTTAAGCTTACAGGCACGGTACATGCTATACTAGACTACTATACACATGAAACTGCCACACGAGCGTCCGGGCTGCGCTTGGCTCTTCGCTTCTTCGGGAAGTCAAACAATGATGGAATACTACTGCACTGGAGGAGTACTACAGTACGCTTCTGGCCATCTGACACCGATTGAACTGCTGCATGTCCACCGCGTGCGGGAGGGAGAGCGTGTAGCAAAAGCTTCTCCTAGTCTTGCCAGCCACCACGCTCATGGGCGAGGGAGGGACGCTCCTGCGTTTGCGTGTATGACAGGTGGGCCCTACAGGTGTGTGGCCAACCTGTCATACAGCCAAAGGCATGTGCAGTTAAGTCCGCGAGGGAGAGGATAATCAAACTTCTCGTTGATGTACGAGTTGACGCGACACATCAAAGCACTTCACTCGATATATTTCAATAATTTGCGTGTGTGACTCCCAGATGCAGAGGCCGGGGGTCATCATCCCCGTTTTCGAGGAAAAATAGACGCGTGTGTGAGAGGACGAGTGCGTGCGTGCACCTCTTCTCTTCCTGTATAACGTACTACTAAACTCAGAGTACAAGTTTTTGTGGGTGGCACGATGGTGTGTGCGAGAAGTCCCGAGAGATAGGTTAAATGCATTAATTGCAATGCATGCATGCATAAAGTACATGCATTGGTCAATTTTCTCTTAAAAATTGCATGCAATGATTTAATGCACCTTGGAATCTGAACATGTGTTGGGGACAACCAAATTGAGCCTTATAAAATGGAAAAAACTAAAATTTTGAGATAAGCCCTATAAAACCAGAAAGGAGGGAGTAGAAAAAGAAGTACTCCATCCGGGAATAGTGCCGCAGTTCGAAACTAGAACCGTCAATAAATTTTGAGCTTGCGTCTCGTCACATTCCAAATTACTCCACGCTATATTGAATTGCAAACCTGTTCACACCGATCACAACATAAACGGTTTCCCACTTAGGAGCGTATTAGTACTCGGTTATAAATACTATTATGCCAAGATGACTGCACATTCCTCCTCAACTCCTCATCCACAAAAACAAACAAGTCATTCAGCATCGTTCCCTTGCATCTGCCATGGCCAGCGTGAGTTCTGGGTCGAGAGATTGCCACCACGGAGAGGCGAGCATGTAAGCGGAAGAACGAGAGATGTCCCGCCTCGCTGCGAGAGCAGCCGACATGTCCCGCCGCGCAGAAGTAGCAGCACAGAGGTCCCGCCATGCCGCTGAAGCAGCACGGAGGTCCTGCCGCGCTGTCGATGTAGCAGACTAGTCCGGCCGCGCCGCGGAAGCAGGAGAGATGTCCCGCCGCGCCACGAATGCAGTAGAGATGTCTCGCCGCGCCGCAGCGGCCTGGGAAAATTTCTCACGGGCACGCGACGACTGTTACAGGCGCATGCATGCGATCGTCCATAGCCAGACGGATCAGATCTCCCGCTCGGCGAGGTTGCAGGACGACATGGTAGCCTCATTTGAACAGGCTACCAGCGTCATCCGGCAACTAAGGGAGGGCAATGAGAGGCTCCGGGCCGAGTGCGATCTGTTGAGGGAGAAGATCGTCCGAAGTGCAGACCTGCAGGAGGAGACTAGTGCCTTGTTGAAGAAACTTATGGACGAGAATGACATGCTCCGCAACGAGCGCCAAAGGCTGGTGGAGGAATCCATGGATGTTCTCAAGCAGCGTCTTTAGGACACGAAAGAGCTCATTGATGCTCGCCGCGGAGACTAGTTTCCTTGTTTCTTTTGATGTAATAATCGGTTTAGGATGTGGATTGTGTCGTCGGTTGTGAAATGTTGGGTTCTAGCGCGGATGTTTGGCCTTTGTTGGCCTCTTGGGATGTTGTGATTTCAATCTGGTAGCTTTTAGTCCTTCGTGTGAATTGTGGTGGACTTCTAGTGAATTGTGGTGGTTTTCAGTAATGAAAATCGGAAGGGGCAAGCCATTCTTTGATCAAAAAAAATTTTAATCGTCCTTATATATTCATCAGTCTTGTTATAAGTCGCAGTAGATGCTATATAGGTCCGTCGGATCTTACATCATGATCTGTGCTTTCAGATTTTCTTTTTTCTCTCTTAAATCTCAGTCGGGTGAGACATAGCCACGCCATTAAACAAAGGCTCGGGCGCCATTAATGGAGACCTTGGGAGAGAGGTGGACGGCAGATGGAGGTCAAAGTGCTCTCCTCCCGATAAGCACGCGCAGGGGTCTGATCGCACACCTCTCGTACTCAAATAGCTACCCTGCACGTCGCCTCATAGCTAATAAAAAAGGGGACGCATGGCATCACGTAAATGGTACTAGTAAGTAGAACACCCACGGTTTCAATAATACTTGTGTTTCCGATTGTAACATGACAACACTTCTTCCAAAATGACTTTGTTGATTGTTAATGTGTGCGCCTTTGCAAATCGGACAGCAAATTTACCACAACATGTTGGTGCCATGTCATGGCACCAAGCCAAGTGTCATTATTTTCATGTGTGTTTTGGATTTACAGGAATTAAAAAACTAAGTTTCTCAATGTTTCCAACCCAGCCACGACGCCTAGAATTTTGAATTTCATTCCCATTTCTTGCATGGAACCTAGAAATTTACCCGAGGACACACATGTGATTTTTCAACCAACTTTGGTGCACTGGAACATGTGCTTGTATTTCAAATTTGAATTATGCACACAATGGTGACACGTTCCCTCCCAGAACCACGAGCCTTCTTGAGAGAAGCTCCGATGTGCAAGAAGCTTATACCAAAATTTGTTCCTATTCGGCCAATTTTTTTACCACGGCATGGTACTACCATGACATGACACCATGCCAGGTTTCATGATTTTAAAACCAAGTTTCTCAATGTTATCGACCGATCGACGTTGCCCAGATGTTTGAATTTTATTCTCATTTTTTGCATGGGACCTACTCCCTCATTCCATCTATATAGGGCCTAATGTGTTTTTCAAGACAGCCTTTGACTATTGACAAGATTAATAGCACATGAGATGTATACTATGCAAATTATATTATTGGAAGCTCCTTTGACATACAAAATTGAAGGTATGCTTTGTGTAAGTTGCATGTCATATATTATTGCTCTAACGTTTGGTCAAAGTTAGCCTCGAAAAATGCATTAGGACCTATATGCATGAGAGGAGTCGACTTCGAGAGAACGTGTTTGTTCGAGAGACACCGAGGAAGACTACTATATATCGATGGTGCATGTAGGCAGGAATTAAACTAAGGGATGGTCTTATTGGTTTCGGGGATATAGGGGAAGAGCGAGAGGCGGGGGGGGGGGGGGGGGGGGGGGGGGGGGGGGGGGGGGGGGGGGGGGGGGGGGGGGGGGGGGGGGGTAGCTAGAAGGAGATTGTTAAGTGTGAGTGTGTGTTTTACCCACCTAGGCGGAAGTTATGTGCACAAAAGAGGAGAACGATTCGATGTGGCGTTAGGATTGAGGGTAATTAACTACGTATGGAGACATAGAGACCTTGAACGTGCATGTGTGAGAGGTATACATATATACATGGGATGTGTGTGTGTGTGCGCACGCGCACGATCGAGATAAAAGAAAGAAGACATAAGTCATAAGATCAACGACATGGGAGAGACGGATCGGTATGACAATATGCATGCATGTGAGAATGCATGGAAGAAGTCCCGACAATTGAGCATGTGTTTTTGTCTTTAAGAGATAGTGGCATGGGCTGGAGCATGCATCTATGGTGAGCAGAGGGAGTGAGGCGCAATGATTGTGCAAAAGAGACCAACCTATAAATGCATATGTATGGACAGACATATATAGTGTGGGTGATAGGAAGCAAGACTCCGTGCGATAAAGAAAAGTTGACGGAGAAACTACAGATAGATACAGAGATGGAGATGCTAGCTAGAGGGACATCCGCTAGTTTGGGTGTTGGAGATGACCGTCGGGTGGTTCAAAGGGTGAAGTTATATACGTGTGTGAGAGGGCACTTGACTACATATAGAGAGAAACATATGTAGTGTGCGTGATAGAAATCAAGAGTGAGGGCGAGAAAGAAGGTTGATGGAGAAACAGATAAATAGAAAGATAAAGATGCTAGCTAGTGTGCGTTAGAGATAGGAGTCGAGTGGATTAGAAGGCTGGGTTATGTGTGTGCGTGTGAGAGAGATAGAGAGAGGGTGCGTGTGAGTCACATACAAACAGATATCAGAGAGAAATGAGATCCAGAGAGACGGAGTTTTGTGTCTGCGAGAGAGAAAGATATTTCACAACGAGAGTGATAGCTAGAGAGACATACGAGGGAACGCAAGATATCTCTAGGGAGAGAGGGTGTGTGTGAGCGACATACAAGAGAACAATGGAGAAATATGAGACCCTAGGAGACCGAGTTTGTGTTTGTGTGTGAGAAAGAGATATTGATGAGGAAGAGTCATAGGTTCTCATATCTAAGGAGCGAAAGACATCTCTGTATGAGGGGTGTGCGAGTGGCACACATGGGAATAGTAGAGAGAAATGAGACGCTGGGAGACAAAGTTTTGTGTTTGTGTGAGAGAAAGAGATTCCACATGGAGAATCATAGTTAGAGACACATAGCAGGGAGCGAGATATACTTAGAGAGAGATAGAGTGATGAAGGTCGAGGGAGAGAGTACCGTCAGTGTGTTACGAAGATAAAAGATCATTGTCGACATACAGGTAGCACGAGAGACACCTGAGAGACGATGAACGCGTATAGGTCCAGAGAGATAGTCCTATATAAGCATGAGTGATGGATATATGAGATGAATATCTGGATTAAAGGGGATTCAAATATTTAAACTGGAGATCACGACATCGATAATATCATAACGCAAATTGGTGTATCAAACATGCATATTCATTTGAATTTGGGCACACGTGTAATGTTATATAGTTTATCAATATTGGTGATCCATAGATTCTTCAATTACAAACACTGCATGGTTTATAAGCAATTAATGTCTAAACGGGATTACACTATATGTTGCGTGTGTGAAACACATTATACATGTTTGAGAAGTAAAAAAACCCCATGAAACACACATTAATTGGAGACAATTAGCGAGGAATGCATACATTGGATTTCAACATAAAGTGGTTTCAAATATTTGAAAATCCAAATTGATGGATATAACCTTATGAATCTGAGATCATGCCATTTGTAAACCATATTTATGTATAAATGGTGTTGTGCTTTTGAAAGTATATATAAAAAAATGATGTATATAGAATGTAATTCCAATTGAAAATGGATCCCGCCCGAAAAAAATAGAATACAAACGGGATTCAAATTGAGTTGGCACGGTAAAAGTGCACTCTGCAAAATTTGTACGAAGCGAGGAAAGTCGCAGTATCCGCCCGGAACCAAAATCTGCGAGATGGAAATCGCTGCTGCCTATCCCTGCCACGCAAAGCCTATATGCTGGATTTCTATAGGTTTCTATAGGGGTAGGTTTGTAATTTCACCCAAACATGACGTAACCGCCTCTCACCTGGATTCATACACGGTGGGCGCCAAAACACAGTGTGTCCTCGGCCGAAATCGACCCCCTCCGCGATTCATATTCATACACGGTGGGCGCCAAAAACAAACTCTTGTCGGCAAATATTTGGTGTATGCGAGATTACCGTGCTATCCCCGACCGACTAGTGTTGCTGTGATGTAGTAGAAATTTGAGGGCTAAGTTTGTAAATTTCCTCGCATTTGAGACAAGAGCGCCCTAAATACATGGTTCCCCCCTTCCTCTCTACCTCCCTTTTCCCCATTCGTACTCCGTGGGCGCCAAAACACCCTCTCCACCCCACCCTCCTCCGTCCGCCGCCGTCCGCCACCCCATCAACCGCCGTCCTCCTCCACCATGCCGGAGCTGATACCCCGACGCCGCCATCCATTACAAGAGATCGACCTCTCTCATCCACGGCTTCGGACCGGGATCCTTGCATCCCGTCCTCTCGCTTCATCCCCGCCATCGTCCACCTTGTCGGCGCCGCTCCAACGACCGTCTCGTCCACCGCGCCCCGCCGCCACCGTCTACCCTCCTAGATATGCTTCCACGCCGCCGACAGCCATTGCTACCACAGCACCGTCAAATTCTCAGCAGATGCCTACATGGCGCCGCACCAGAGGTGGTACTCTTTCGTATTTTCTCAACTTATTTATCGCAGCAAGAAAATAGATCGCCACTGCTTTACTTTGATTTCTTGTCTTGGTTGCGAAGTTGCCTTTGTCATGTTTGCACCTTCAGATCCGCCATGGCACGCTCAACACCATACTCACAATGCTTATGGTTTTCCCCTTTTATATTCCACACTAGTTAAATCACAGTTGACTAAATGTCAAAATTGGGTCAGTCGATTTTTCAGAGCTCGTCGGAGTTCGCCGGTGCGATCGAAGGGGCTCGGGTGGTTGTGGGGCCTCGCCGAACTAAGAAAACTTGACGGGGGGGGGGGGTGGGGGGGGGGTGGCGGAGGAACACAGGCGGTGGGGGCCGGTGGTCCGGCCGACGGCCATGCGGTGTTCTGTATGGGAAGAATCAGAGACGAGGAAGAAGAAGGGTTAGGAGACGTAGGATCTTCATCCAACCGCCTAAAATGGTCGAGAGACAGCTAGGAGTTGCATTCTTAATGCGCTCTGGTTCATCATGTGTGGGCACTGCGCAACCAACATTTTATTATCCAAAATCTGCTTGCTCATATTTACCATGTTCCTCTTCTGTTCTTCTTTAATATGTACTCTCTCCGTTCCTAAATACAAGTCTTTTTATAGATTCCACCATGGACTACATATGGAGCAAAATGAGTGAATCTACACTCCAAAATGTACCTGGATACATCTATATGTGATCCATAGTGGAAATCTCTACCAAGACTTATATTTTGGAACGAAGGGAGTATGATAGTAGTACAGTATGTTCCTTGTACTGAAGATGAGCAGGGACATTTGCAGTGTAGAGGTCTATACGATCGGTTGTGATGGACACTTTGAGCCTCTTTGATTCATAGGATCTTGTAAACATAGGAATAGGATTTGTGGTGGCCTGCCCACTTGAATCCTATAAGAATAGCAAGGAAATGCGGGGAGCTGTGTCGCCTTTGAGAGTTATATTGATATTAACAGTACCGCACCTTCACTTGAAGAGAGCTGGTATCCGAAGATTTTCTAGCTGTACCGGCAATACTAGCACATATATTCCAGCAAGTTCCACTTTGCTGATTTTACTCTGATGCTTAAGGTTTTCCAGTTATATCTACACTATGATGTGTGTAGCTGCTTTGTGTCGCACTAGCAGCATTCCACTCTTGAAGCTAAACACTGCAATGACTTACAAAATTGGCACCAAGGCATTGAGTGCCATTCTGGATGCAATGAAACTCATACGCTCCCCACCTATTGATTCTTGTTCAGAATATCATCCTAATGACTATTCTAACCTCGAGGAGTCAAAGGCAGATGGCCTGTCCTATTCACCCATCAAGGTGCCTGTTCTAATTTGGCAATGTTTTATTGATTGCGGGTATCTTGCATATGTTGTCTTGCATTTCTTCTACTTTGGTGCACCGCCATCTGCTTAGTTTACTCATCATATATGTCGAGATGCCATGCCCATCCATTATCAATACATATTCCATCTGTCATCATACCGTGTTTTTCCACTCAAATGTTGTTCTTGTGCATCAGACATCAAAAAGGAAGAGGGTGATTGCCGAACCTGAAGGAGCACCAGCAAAGTCCTTGAAAAACATGGTGGTGCCGGAGAAATCAGACAACACCCCACTTATATTGGTTGTACAACCAGTGACACAAAACGTAGGACCAACTCCAACAGACTGTACCCATAGTTCACTGGCCACACCACTAGCCCCACCACACAGGACCTACACTCCAGCAAAAGGTATACCGATTTCATTTGCCATAGCACTAGCTGTACCATAGGAAAATCCCACTCCTACAAAAAGTACAGCAAGTCCACTGGCCGAAGACCTATCCCAACTGCAGAGACGGCCAATTCCTGCAGATTGGAACCCCATTCCATTTATTCCCAGTTTAAAAGACAATGCTTTCAATGTTGTTAGGGACTACGTGCATATATTCCCATCATGGGAAAATTATTGTGAAGACAAACACCATTTTCACATCTTCCTGTCCAACTTACGTGTAAGTGCTATTTTTCATAGTTATTATTTTCCTGTTTTCTGCTGATTGAACACATGAATGATTTACATTACATTGTTGTAACTAGGCGAGGGTCAATCTGGATAGTCATGACGAGCAAAGCTTGCTTGTGCTTTTCAAGGAAGCATTGCAACAGTATCGGTGTTACCTGAGGAAACCACACTTTGATGGCAAGTCTATAAACGAATTCCTGGTGAAGTCTCCTGTGCTAAATTTAGAAGACATTGAATGGAAAAACCTTGTTATGCACTGGTCTCGTTCCCAGGATGAGGTACTGTCTATGAAATCACATGACAATTTGAACTTCTACTTTTCCGCATGTGCCTTATGGATCTTTTTTGCAGGAAATCTGCTCGAAGAAGAATTCTGGTTTGACAAGAACGACAGGATATCTCAAATATGCTGCCCGCTGCTTTGCTCTTGTTAGTACCTGTTGTCCTGTATCACTGTACTTGCATACATACCTGGTTCATTATGTGACAGCAGTATGCATGATAGCTTGCTTATCAATTATTCGCTCCAAATTATCTGATATGTATGAATGGTTACATTAGTGTAGAATATATCCAATGCCAATGTTTTTTTTAGCTCTGCATTGTTCTTGTAAGTACATGTTGTCCTTTATCAGTGTACTTATAATGACAGGTAGTTGTTCATGTACCATCACTCTGCAGCTTATTTTCCTTTGCCCTCCATTTTCTACACATCAGATCTATATTTACTCTTACCATAAGGTTGGTACTGAAGAAGTTTAGCTCTACATTTCTCTTGGCTGTACCTTTTTGCCTGTATGGCTGCACTTACATTTATAGCTACTTGGTTATGTAGCATCACTCTTCATCTTATCTTAAATATTCTCCATTTTTTCGTATATTATCACATCTATATTTACTGTTAACAAAATGTAGAATAAAGGCAATTCTTTTGAAGAAGATTCTGTGGTAAACTTCTTGAATTTCCCCCCCATCAGCATGGACAAGGCCTTTATAGAGCCTGTCTTCACCAATAATGTAAGTTTGTCCATCTCAAGCCTTCAAACTTTGTTGTCTATATTTGGTTAGGCATGACTGCAACAGCTGTTTATTTTTGGTGTTTGCATCAAATTGCTTGTTTAAAGTTTCTTATATGTAGTTCATAAACGAAAGTTCTTCCTTTCTCAATTTAAGTTTTCAGTTGTACAACCAAGTTCCTTCTTCATACCATGTAAATTAAACTATACAGAGCAAGTGATCTTCTTTTGCACTGCATGTATGCTTCTGTTCTTCATCTGTAATCCAGTGGTGTGGTGAACCTACCCACTATAGCACAATGTCATATTCTGCAATGTCTTAACTATGAAAAATGTCATATCATTCTACTATTATTTAAACCATCGCTTTATTTGCCAATCTGAAATGGTATAAATTGACACACACTAAACAATGATACTTATGAGTTCTTGATCTGTAATCGAGTGGTGTCGTGAAGCTGCCAACTCCTTCACAATGTCATTTCCTACCATGTCTTGACCTGAACAATACCATATTGTGTTAATGCAAATTTAAACTGTGTCACTTTATTTGTCAGTAAGAAATGTGATGAATTGTCAGCACTGATACTTTTATGTGCAAAACCTGTCATCTGTCTGCTTGTTTATCTTTCAGAGTGAGGAAGATATAAGTGTTGAACAAGCGCGGTCTCATCATCTTGCTCAGCTGCTTGCGCTGCAGCTCCCCAGCAGGGGTAACCTTTCTTGAACTCTATTGAAGTGTTGTCGGTTTTGTATATTATTTTGTCAGCGTGTTTATTTGCACTGGTGGCGATCTTTGATGCCCAGTGTATGTAATCTGCTGTCTGCTTGTGCTTTATTATCATAGTGGCGAACTTTGATGCCCAGTGGATGTAATATGCCGTAATTTCTTTATTGTATAGTATAGGTTTTTTCTTATTCACGATGCTGCAGTTATTTTACTGTATATATATCCTGTCTTCGCAGTAAACCGGCCAAACCGTAAAATTACGGTACATAATCGGGCCGTCATGCAATTACGATGTAGGTTGGGCCTGAAACATGCCGATCAGCTCACGGGCCGGCAGCAGCCCGAAATGAACCCCGGCCCATGATTGTGTGAATCAAATCACGGGCTTTTAACAGGACGAAAAATTGTCTCGGTCCTTGTTTGGCCCAATCAGATATCGGCTGCGAGCAGGCCGAAAACCGGGCCGTAGTTAGGCCCAACTATATGATGGGATTTTAACAGGCTGAAATTAATATAGGGCCGAAATGTTAAACGGGCCCTTAACAGGCCAAAACTAATATCAGGCCGAATTACTAAGTGGGCCTTTAGCAAGTGGGCCCAAAAGCATAGTGTCCATTTGACAGGTCGAATCTGATATGGGCCATAATTAGGCCCAAAACCTCTTAAAGGGCCGGACCTGATCTGGGCCATAATTTGGCCCAGAACGTGGTAGGCTTTTAACGGGCTGGATCTCATATGGGCCACTATTAGGCCCGAAGCGTGGCAGGCCATTAATAGACCATATCAAATATGGGCCAGCATTTGGCCAAAACATGGCAGCCAGTTAACGGGCCGGCCTACTAGGGTCCTCAAAATCTCGTGGGCCTACAGCTGGGCTGACCCATTAATGTTGGCGAAATCTCGTGGGCCTTTAGCTGGGCCGGCCCATTATGATCCGCAAGAATTTTGTGGGCCTTTACCTGGGCCGGCCTATTATGGCACACAAAAATCTTATGGGCCTGTACCTGGGCCGGCCCATTATGGCCCGCGAAATCTTGTGGGCCTTTAGCTGGGCCAGCCCATTATGGTCCGCAAAATCTCGTGGGCCTTTAGCTGGGCCGGCCCATTATGGTCTGCAAAATCTTGTGGGCCTTTAGTGGGGCCGGCCCATTTAAACTTGTTGGGCCGTCCCACGTGTCGACGTATCATAGGCGCCTTCTGTCGAGTGAATGGATGACATCTGTCCCGACGATGAGCCGACACGTGTTTCCTATAGCCAATGATGATTTTACACGTGGAAAATCCCCATTGGTCGGGGCTGTTAAAGGGTTATCGGATCCAAAACCCGACCCGATAGCTTAACGGTGTTTCGTTACGGTGGATGCCACATGTCGGTCACCCTTGACGAACGCACTTCTGTGACGAATGATTTATCATCGTGGAAGTGGACACTTCCGTGATGATAATTTTGGTAATGTCATGGAACACTTCTACGACAGCACAGGTATGACTATCTTGATTCTGTCATAAATTTGTCATGGATGTACATGCATGACAAAAAAAGCGACCTACTGTGACAAACACGTATCATCACGGAAGTGTATTTTTTTTGTAGTGATGCAACATGCAAGCACATATGACACCGTGAAGTTAAAGCAAGCACCTGGGATGGTAGTTCACAGCGAGCGAGATCATCAACTCCAGAGCTACGTTTACCGTCTCCATCTGTTAAACATCCAACCTTTAAAGCGAAAACATGTGTCTTGCCTGCCCGCGAAGCAAGTAGGAGCGCCTTCTCTCTTTTCTTTTCTGCTTCTGTGAAGGCAGAGTCTGAAATACCCTTGCATAAAAACACAATAGTGAGAGTATGGGTGAAGTGTGTGCAGAACTAGTGCACTGTAAAAGTAGAAGATAGCAGGTGGCTGGAAATTAAATGATAGGAGACATATGATAGCTCTACAACATTGCACAGTAAACAAAATTAGATTCTACTCCGTATGATTTTGTAATATATGAGCACAGGAAATGCAGGTACTCTTCCAGCACACCACCACATGTGGTCCTATCAAGATAACAGTCGACTGGAAATAAATAGGTCAGTCGATTTGTTATGAACCGTCCGATCTATAAGGAACGGGCAGATAGCCTTCGTCTACCTCCCACCAGTCACTGTTGACGCTCTTCCTCGAACTGCCAGCGACCACCAGCCCAGACCACTGCTCCGCCGCCCCACCCTCCCCTCGTCCTCACACCACCGCCATGCTTGGCAGCGCCCACAGTCCACCCCTTTAATCCTAGCCGACCTCCAGATCGGGCGCCAGTAACTTTAGGCCCCACACGACCCTAAGATAAACACCGAGGCGCTGCTTCCCCGGCGTAATAGGCAGACTAGCACTTGTTACGCTGGGTAATGATTCCGTTAATTGGGAATCAACTGACCAGGAATTGAAATTCAGGGGGCGACAGACCTCTAGCTAAGGTGAAATAGTATATGAGGAGAAACCTTGTGCATCACGAGTTAATAGGAACATCTAGTATCAAGAATAAACGGCCAACTAGTGTCTTTTGTGGGATGAATACCATGCAAGCAGACACATAATATTTGCACGAATAAGGGAAGAGGAGTACCATTTTGGGTTGACGGTGTGATCTTCTTTTTGCCAGGGAAACCGATGTTTCAGAGGAGGGTGCAGGCTTGGACGAACCCATGGCCAAATTGTTGATTGTTTTGTCGTGGCCGTATATCGGTGGGGGGGAAGCAGATCCGAGGCGGTGAAGGACGGCGTAGCAGGAACAGCTCCGGTGCCGTGGACGGTGGCGAAGTTGGAGCGGCAGCGTTGAGGCGCAGGACGCCGTGGTTGAACTAGCTCAGGTACGGATGGCTCGGCCTCGGCTTCAACTACTAGCAGTGGAGGGTGTTGCGGTTGAGGTTGCGGTGGACGATGACGTCGGGGTATCGGCTCCGGCGTGATGGAGGAGGGCGGCGGTTGATGGGTGGGATGGGGTGGCGGAGGGAGGACGCCGGGGTTTCGCGGCTGGTGGAGAGGTAGTTTTGGCACCCACGGAGTACAAATGGGGAATCAGACGGGGGGCGGGGGGAGCTAAGGGAGATCCATGTTTCGATCTGGGACGCGCTTGTTTTTGGCTTTTTTGAACAAATGGGACGCACTTGTTTGAAATTTGGGGAAAATACAAACTATACCACCCTCTTATATTTAGGACCTACTGTAGGTCCGGGGTAGGATGGTAATCCCAGGTGTCCCAAATAGTGGGCGGGAGCGATTTCGGCCGTGCGCATGTGTGCTTAGGCGGCCATTGTGTATGAATGTTTTTCAGAGGCGGTTGTGTGGCGTCTAGATGAAGCTACAAACCTACCCCGGTTTAGACCTTTGGACGTCGGGCCGGTAGGTTTCACGGGTCGGAGTTAGAAAAGTAATTTCCTTCTACTACCAAACATTGGTCTCACACGGTTTCGGGCGAGTAGAGACTCTTTTGGAGCTTCGTTCGAAATTTTGAAACAGAAGCATTCACGTTTAGAGTACTCTTGAACTTTGAGGATTGACCTAAATAGACAACGTTAAATTTGACCTTGTATGTTTGAAAACCTCATTAAATTATCCGCTTCTTTTTGAAATTTTGACACTTGAAAATCCTATAACTACAATAATTTTGGAATGGAGGAGCTAAATTTGAATCTATTTTGTACACGACTATATATGCTATTATGTACAAAATCAGAGCAATGATTGGTGCCCCATAATTTAGGTATGATTTACAAATGCCATGATATCAAATTCAAAAAATTGAATGGACTTCATCTTGAATTCAATTTTTTTAAACCACCTTAAGTTGAATTCAATTGTATGCTAGTTCATAGCTAGCTATTTATAATGTTCATTGTGTAACTTTTGTATGTATAATGTGCTTTACACACACAACATGAATTATACTCACGTTTATATTCGATTGCTAAAGTGATGCATTGTCAGGAGTTCAAAATACTAACTATGTGGATCAATTATGTCGAATAATAACATAGACATGCTCAAATTCGTTAGAATCTAGATGTCTGATGTATCAATGACCGTTCCTTACACGAATTGCAAATATCATCATCCCATCCTAATATTTGGATACAATTTATATCTTTAATCAATGTGTACATCAGTATTTTATGTGTAGTTTCACTCTCCATCGGTGGTCTCTCACACATGCTCACACTCTCTCGCGAGGTGTCTTTCTCGCAGACATGCTCTCGATATAACCCTCCCTCCCTCTCGTAACCATTTACAACTGTTTTCACTAACTTTTATCACAAACACTCTTCCTCTCACAAGCATACACACGCACAATCCCCATCGACCCTTTCTATATACATAGACCTGCCTACGTGTCTCCTGTATGCACCTTATCTTTAGGTCTGTCTCTCATGCATTGTCTCATCTCTTCCTACTCGACGAGTATGATTCTAGCAGAGCATTCTGTTTGATGCCCCTTAAAGTTAGGTTGGCTGAATAGTAATATCAGAGATAAGGGGTTACCTTAGTCCGAGAACCCAGGGTTACAAATCCTAGCCGGCTTTGTCAGTGGACACAGAGTCCGTCACAGTTTTGCTATCGTTGTCTTGTACGACAAGTCATCCATGGGTTTCCCGAAATGCGTCACGGGCCGACCAATGTGGCGCAGGATGGAACCGAACTAAGGGCCTCACCTCGATCCACCGGACCTCACGCGGTGACACACCCTCTACCCCCAGGTCTAGTTATCTTCTCACACCCACACATACAAACATAGACACCACACAAAAAATCTCCTCGTGCCTCTATCCCCCCTTGCGTATACACACTCAAGGGAATCTCTCGCCGTGACAACATATTAGTCTCTCTCTCTAGACCTCTCTCATTTCTCGTGCTATATCTCCCACGCCCCCTCCCCCCGCCGGCTCCTCTATCCATGCCTCTCTCGAATACGTAATACACACACATACCTCTCTAGGCCCTGCCAAATACATCAACTACGCATTCACACATGTCACATCACATACCCCATTGATCTAAAAAGCCCTCTCTTCATGTTTATTTCGCATACAACATTCCCTTTGAATAAAGTGTGGCCAAAAAATTATTTTAGAATCTCTACATATATACAACATTAGAAAGTTATATGGAGGAGTATGAACGTTAATTTGCATTGCATGGTGCCCACAATGATATTTATTCTGCACTGTGAATTTTTATATTTTTATACTATATATAAAGTTATGCATAATAAAGTGAAATGAAGAGCATCTCTCTCCCCATCGCATACACCCCCTCTACGCCCCTTTCACGTACGCACACAAACTATCTCCAGGTCCTCTATAAGTAGGCCCCCAACACATTCACGCATGTTTCATCTTTCTCTCACGATATATACAGTGAAGATCATTCTATTTGGAGCGAAAGCACAATACGTACATTGGACTTCAGAATCCACTCATTACGGTCACCATTTGCATTTTGTGGTTATTATACATTCACGGGCTCACCGTACAACTCTGTAGTTGCTCAAGACACGACTAGTTGACTAGTTAAACGCTCCACGTGGCACCTCTAGTGTTGAATCACATTATCTCACTACCATTGGGCCCACCTGTCGGCTTGCATCTACTCTTCTACACTCTTACAAAAAACAGAGTTGGTGATAATGGTGTGCCTGCCATCCTGCAATATAGGCTGTCTGATTTATATCTGACGGATAGGAAGGAAACTATGGCAATTTTGCAAAAAGGTACCTACACACCTCTCCACATTTTCAAATAAGTCCTTCCCTCGTTCATTCTTTTCTCTCACAAGATAAACTAGTCATACAAATGCATCTTGATGTTACATGCAACGCACGGGCATCTTGCTAGTAAGAATGAAAACAAACGACAAAAAAATATTGGACGGTGGTTCGAAGTCATGACCGCGGGCACAGTGGACAAGGTGGCCTTGTATTGGTATGTTGAGACATTTGTTTTAACACACAGGAGCTGGTGTGGTGATTATACACACACGCACGCATGCACACAAACTGCATGCACACAACACTCACACGAACACATGCAGCCACACACGCACGGAACACTCACACGTACACATGCAGCCACGCACGCACACTCACACGCACACACAAACGCATGCATGCACACACCACACGACCAAAACACAGTCTCACACTCAAGCGCTCAACCTACACATGCATGCGCACACATCAGGCCCTGACAGACACATACACAACCAGGTGATTCCCGCTCACGGGTTGGAGTCTTGTCGCGCCTACGTAAATTTGTGTTTATCTGACCATTTTCCTATGTGAACTAACATGTGGGACCCACAAGGAACGTGCTCAATTTAACTAGTCAACATGGTGCAACGCAGACTATTTGGCCGGTCAACAGAGTGCAATCCGATGCTAAACGGTGAGCAAGTGACCGTATAATCACCGCAAAACGTATATAGTGATCGTAGTGAGCATATTCTGAAGTTCGGTGACCGTATTACGCTTTTCTCTCTGTAAGCCCTCCAAAACAACATCTCTACACGTTCTCGCATGTTACATCTAACAACTATGCAATACAACACTACTACACTCTAACACAATAAATCATATGAGTTTTTAGTTTTACTAGATATCATATTGTTACTTAATTATTCAGTTTGCATACATTAAAATTGCCTTTGAAATGTATGGCCAGTATCATCTACCGCACGGGAAAAACCCCGCCCTTTCCTGTTTAATCGGGTTTGTATCGATGGATCGTGCGAAACAGCAAAACTATAGTACTATACAGTACAAGTGACAGTTCACGGGGTCGCTGTGTCGTGTACTCCTCCGTCGTAACAGTGGAGTGCTCGCTTTCATAAATGTTCTAGTCCTGTTCGCCGACATGTGGGACATCATGCTACCGATCTATGTGCCATACCGAAATACAGTGCAGAGTAGCAGGGGCGAACCACCCCAGTCATGGTGTTGGCGTAGTAATGAGCAATGAGGCGTCAAATCACAAAGCTGCACCTTTCCCGCAGTTAAGTTGGAGGGACGAAGTAATAATGCTAAAAAAAGAAGTTGGAGGGACGAAGCAACCATCATTTCACTTGTTGTTGAATCCGCTTCTCGCTCATCTTCTTCAAGTTAACCACGTGTTGCTTCTGTCATTGTTCTGCCTCATGTGGGGCACGGATCGTCTTGGTAAAGCACTGACACGTGGGACCGCATGTTAGCAAACAACCAGGCCAACGTCCTCTAAAAATAAGAAACCTCCCCCGCCATCCGCGCGACAAAATCACCTCTTTTTTACTAATCTTGATTCTATAATTTTTTAGATCAATATAATTGAGATTTGTATAGATAGCACACAGGAGCAAAACCAAGTTGTACGGTTAAGGGAATCCACAATGTGTAACCAAATTTGAAAATAGCTTTTGGCATCGATGGGAACAATTGTGGATGGTGCTGCCAAAGCCAAAAAGATGGAACCGAAGCTCCCTGATTGATTGATTGAAGGAATAGAAAAATGCAACGTCTCTCCTCTTGCTCTCGTGCTTGGACGCATGTACACTATAGAGCACACAGTCTACTCCCCTGTCCCTTCTATCACAAATCACAAAGCATTGAGGCGTCAAATCACAAAGCACGAACTAAGCAACCATCATTTCACTCTTCGCTGACTCCGCTTCTCCATCGTCTTCTTCGAGAAACCACCGCATCGCACTAAGCTGGACGGACGACGCTATTGTGTACTAGTAGTACTAGTGCATTTACACGTCCTTTGGTTCAATGGACTTCCTGGATGCAAGTAAGGCGGTTGTCTCAGCTTGCAACCAGCACTTGTGAATGACTTACCGTCGTCTCCCTCAACGATGTTCTCCGTCGAATACAGTTCGCCAAACCATAGCGTTCAAGATATCGTCGACGTCACCGCAATGGGGAAGGAAGTCAAATAGTTACTACCTCCATTTTTTTGTACACAAGGCCAGTATATCAAAATTACAATTTGCAAAAGGCCACTAACACTAATCGAGGCAAAATTGATGGGGTTTGCCTCGTACTAGCAACCAAGGACATTAATATACCCTTGCATGCATGCGGAAGTGAGAAGGTTGGTTTGCATGGCGCTGCATTAATCAAGCGATGAGGAGTGTATTTGGGCTTTGGGCTTTGGAGATGAAGCGATGAAGGTTGGTTAGCTCTTTGGGCTTTGGAGAAAAATATGCATTAATTGACACGTCAAACGAGGATTTGTATTTATTAATCCCGCGAAGGAAAACCCCGCCTTTCTTTATTAACACTAGTACTCCTAGTACGTACGTACTTATCCTATTTGGGTCTAGGCCTTGCATTGCCATACTTTTCCATACATTTTTGCCAGGCTTGCCTAATGTTTTCAAAATGAAAAGGAGGTACACTTGCGCACGGCTGTCGCGGTCGCACCGCACCCTCACACCGCCGCTCCGCACCCTCACGCAGTCGCTCCTACACGCTGCAAACCCAATCAAGGGAACACACCCCTCACTGACACATAGTACCACATGTGAACAAACCAAACTCAGCCATCCTACCGCTGACACATAATTTTCGTTCATACAATATGTTTATCCAACCGCATGTTGGGGAGGATCCGTACGGCCCATGCGATGGTCTGTTCGGGAAGAAGAAGATGTGAGGAAGAAGGGCTAGGAGATGTAGGATATTCATCCAACCGCCTGAAATGGTAAACTGACCCAAATGATGGAAGTCAGGTGACTTGCATAACAATATATGTTTTTACACAGCAAAAGATCCCTAAAAACAACAACATATAGAAAAACTATCACTGCTCGCGGAACAAGGCGGCCTCGTCGTGTTTGGCTACGGGGGCGAAGTAGCCGTAGCTGCTGACATGTGTCTCCGCACCATGGTTGTCCTTGGTCTCTAGCTACTCATTCACGTGGAGCGTGCGGGCGCTCTGCACGGACGAGAGCACCGCCCGGTTCAAGTCGAGGACGTCCGGTTCTGCGTGCAGGAGGGCCTTGATGGCAGCGGCATCCGCGCGCTCCGTGTCGAGTTGAGCCTCCGCCACCCGGTTCAAGTCGAGGACGTCCGGTTCCGCCTGCAGGAGGGCCTCGATGGCAGCGGCATCTGTGCGCTCCGCGTCTTGTTGAGCCTCCGCCGCCCGGTTCAAGTCAAGGACGTCCGGTTCCGCCTGCAGGAGGGCCTCGATGGCAGCGGCAACCGCGCGCTCCGCCTCAAGTTCAGCCTCCGCCACCCAGTTCATGTCCACGACATCTGGTTCCACCTACAAGAGAGCCTCGATGGCAGTGGCATGTGCGCACTCCGCGTCGAGTTGAGCCTCTGCCTCCAAGTCCTCCTTTAGTATCACCAGATTGAACCGTTGGTCCGCCTGCACCATGGGCGACCCGGACACCGGCGCGAAGTCGACGTCCATCATCTCATACCCATCGGGGGCCTTCTACGCCACAACCTCCTCCATGAACATTGGATCGGCTTCCTCCTCCTCGTATCTTGGCTCCAGAGAACTCGGGGATTGGCCCGCCGCAAAGCGAGCTTGGGAACGGAGGTCTGTGGCGCCGACTGCCGCCGCGATTTCTGCGCGGCGCTCCGGCGTCAGCATCTTGTAGTACGTGATCTTGTGGCGCACCATGGCTTTCCGACGAACTAGGAGACGCTTGATGCGGGCTAGGGGATCGAAAGGTGGGGGAATGGGCAAGAGAGGAGGTGTGGTTTTGGGGCAGTGGCTGGCGTAGGCCGAGCAGCGAAGGTTCTGGTGTGAATAGTGGTTCCGGTGACGACCAGTCAATCAGTTTTGACTATACATCGCTCTTGTCGCGTTCGCGTTGCACCCCGGCATGCTAGACCCTCCACGTCGCTCACTGAATGGAACAAGCTTCGTCTTGCGTTTTCGCTCGCTTGTGGGACCTAGTTGAGAGCAAACCGACATCCCTCCCCCTCCCCCGCCCGCGTCATTTATACTACCACTCCCTCCATTTTATTCGGAGTAAATAAAAACAGAGGGAGTATACTACGGATGAGGATCCCCTGACGTGGACAAACCCATTGAGTAACTGACATGCAGGGCCTAGCAAGCATGGGGTCCGCCAGTAAGTGAACGAAAGGGAGGGTAAGGCAAGGATACCTACGTCAGAGGATCCTCTTCCACTACTACTCCCCCCTTCCATCTACAGGGCCTAATGCGTTTTTCGAGGATAACTTTGACCAAATGCTAGAGTAATAATTGTCGGCGTCCTAGGAATGGGGGTCCCAGACTTGCCTGCCTGCAGCCCACATCGTGGCTCCACCAGCGGCCCTGTACGGCCCATCTTCACCAGCAAACACTCAAGACTCTCGCGAGGGGCCAAGCCTCGCAAGGCGGACGATGCAAGACCTCCTCGGGGGCAGCTTCACCAGGAAGGCTCGCGAGGGGCAGAGAGATCAAGGCGAGGGACACCTCGCGAGGTCCCTGTGACGTAAGCCATGACGACCAAAGCCAGGCAGGCGCCAGCACGTGCAGTGTCCTCGTTTCCTCTTTGGTGCTAAACGAGCAAGCGCAGGCAAGGAGTCCCAAGGCATTAGGCAAAGGTTTCCATATCGGTGCAACAAGACCAAGACCAGCAGGACGACAAGATGGAGGTCACCATGGAGCCCAAGACGGCGTCACCACCAGATCCTTTGGCAGGCAAAGACCACCTTTAGTCAGGATAACTTGTACTAGTTGTCTGCCTTCGAATTTGGCCATTGTGGGATCCCTTCCCGCTCAATATTTGGGGAGAGGACCAGGGCGTCTATAAATAGGACTAGCCACCACCATAGAGGAGAGATGATCCAGATCATCCTCAACCACACAAGTTCACCAAGCACAAGAACACCTCTCCTCAAGAGGCTCTTCTTCCCTTGTAACTGTTCATCCTCAGCCCGAGAGGCAATCCACCACACCACACTAGAGTAGGGTATTACACCACATCAGTGGCCCGAACCAGTATAAACTCTTGTGTCTCTTGTTCTTTGGGTTCGTCGAGCTAGGCCGTGAGATCATGATGGGCGCGAGCTAGAGAGGGGGGGAGATCTTCATGCGTACCCAGTGTTCGAACATCAAGGGTTTTGCCGGAACCCGAAATCCGACATTTGGCGTGCCAGGTAGGGGTGCGTCGGAGGTTCTCTTCTGCTAGTTGATCTGCCGACACTCCGCGGTTCCGATGTCCGGCGACCCGAGGACCTACGCCGACCGCTGGGCAGCTTGGCCCGCCCGGGCAGCACCGTCCGCCCAAGAAGACCTCAACCCTGCGCCCCAGGCGGCACGCACACCGCCGAACGCTGCGGGGCGCGGGCTGCATGGTCAAACACCATCCACCCTTACCCCACAACAAGTGTGGGCAGCCGCGAGGGCCTCAATCTACGCTGCGGCCACGGTGCCGCACACCCAACGGGAACAAGCAAACATGAGGGCCGCGCTCACGTTGGCTCACGAGCTGCTGCGATGCCGGCTGATGGAGAGCGGACGGGATGCATTGCTGGAGCGTGTCGCCGAGCTACTGGACACCGTGGACTCGGGCGCACCGCCCTTCTGCTCCCTGCTTACGCCTCAGGCCGCGGCCGGATCGCATGGCAGGCCTCGCGCCGCCCGCGTGCCCCCGGGCGCGCCAGGAGGTTTCATCGACACCAGCACGACCAGCTGCACCGGATTCCCAATCGCACCCACACCACCTCCGATGAGCACGGGTACGAGCGTTGCCGCCCGTAGCCCCAGTGGGATGCCGCCCTACCATCCTCGGGGCGGCGCGCTGGGCTAGGCAACATGGAGCTTGGGCACTTCGGCGAGGTCTTGGGCGATGGCCTCGGAGGCCTACGTGCCCCGCATGATGGACAAGGAGTACGCGCTGAAAGATGACCCTAGCTCGTTCCTCGAGCCAGGCTGGGAGGAGGAAGCGCTAGAAGCTGAGGCCTTCTAGGAGCCTCACCAACCTTGCCGGTGACAACAGTTACAAGGTACCACTAATCCCTTAGGAGCAAGCTTACGCTAACCATGGGTCGTAGGAGGATCAGGTCACAGCGACGGACGGCGGACAGCGGCCCCAGCTCGGTTGCCTCCTTTCCACCTGGAGGAGCGCATTGGGGGCTGCAGGGAAGGAGCAGGGAGCAAGTCCCCTCCCCGCATCGCGCGGAGCAGGGTGTCCCTCGGAGGTAGGCCCTCTGCCGGGGAGGTGCTGGTGAGCCATCCCCTGATACGTCCATTTTGCATCATGCTTTTATATCGATATTTATTGCATTATGGGTTGTCATTACATGTTATGTCACAATACTTATGCCTATTCTCTCTTATTTTACAAGGTTTACATGAAGAGGGAGAATGCCGGCAGCTGGAATTCTGGGCTGGAAAAGGAGAAAATATTACAGACCTATTCTGCACAGCTCCAAAAGTCCTAAAACTTCACAGAAGTTATTTTTGGAATTAATAAAAAAATAATGGTGAAAGAATCCACCAGAAGGGGCCCACATCCTGGCCATGAGGGTGGGGGCGCGCCCTACCCCCTGGGTGCGCCCCTTGCCTCGTGGGCCCCTGGCAGGCCTCCGGTGCCCATCTTCTGCTATATGAAGTCTTTCGTCCGAGAAAGAAATCATAAGCAAGCTTTTGGGAAGAAACTATGCCGCCACGAGGCGCCCCTGGGTGCGCCCCTTGCCTCGTGGGCCCCTGGCAGGCCTCCGGTGCCCATCTTCTGCTATATGAAGTCTTTCATCCGAGAAAGAAATCATAAGCAAGCTTTCGGGAAGAAACTATGCCGCCACGAGGCGGAACCTTGGCGGAACCAATCTTGGGCTCCGGCAGAGCTGTTCTACTGGGGAAACTTCCCTCCGGAAGGGGGAAATCATCATCATCTTCATCACGAACGATCCTCTCACCGGGAGGGGGTCAATCTCCATCAACATCTTCACCAAAACCATCTCATCTCAAACCCTAGTTCATCTCTTGTATCCAATCTTTGTATCCAAACCTCAGATTGGTACCTGTGGGTTGCTAGTAGTGTTGATTACTCCTTGTAGTTGATGCTAGTTGGTGTACTTGGTGGAAGATCATATGTTCAGATCCATTATGCATATTAATACCCCTCTGATTATGAACATGAATATGGTTTGTGATTAGTTACGTTTGTTCCTGAGGAGATGGGAGAAGTCTTGCTATAAGTAGTCATGTGAATTTGGTATTCGTTCGATATTTTCATGAGATGTATGTTGTCATCCCTCTAGTGGTGTCATGTGAACGTCGAATACATGACACTTCACCATTGTTTGGGCCAAGAGGGAGGCATTGGGAAGTAATAAGTAGATGACGGGTTGCTAGAGTGGCAGAAGCTTAAACCCTAGTTTATGCGTTGCTTCATAAGGGGCTAATTTGGATCCATATGTTTCATGTTATGGTTAGGTTTACCTTAATACTTATGTTGTAGTTGCGGATGCTTGCAATGGGGGTTAATCATAAGTGGGATGCTTGCCCAAGTAAGGACAGTACCCAAGCACTGGTCCACCCACATATCAAATTATCAAAGCACCGAACGCGAATCATATGAACGTGATGAAAACTAGCTTGACGATAATTCCCATGTGTCCTCGGGAGCGCTTTCCTTCATATAAGAGTTTGTCCAGGCTTGTACTTTGATAAAAAAGGATTGGGCCATCTTGCATGCACCTTATTCACTTTTATTACTTGCTACTCGTTACAAATTACCTTATCACAAAACTATCTGTTACCGATAATTTCATTGCTTGCAGAGAATACCTTACTGAAAATTGCTTATCATTTCCTTCTGCTCCTCGTTGGGTTCGACACTCTTACTTATCGAAAAGGCTACGATAGATCCCCTACACTTTTGGGTCATCAAGACTCTTTTCTGGCACCGTTGCCGGGGAGTGAAGCACCTTTGGTAGGTGGAATTTGGTAAGGAAAAATTTATATAGTGTGCTGAAATTTACTATCACTTGTTACTATGGAACATAATCCTTCGAGGGGCTTGTTCAGGGTATCTTCATCCCGACCAGTAGAGTAAAGAGTTGCTCCTCAACCTACTGAACCTACTGAAAATGTTTACTTTGAAATTCCTTCGGGTATGATAGATAAACTGCTGGCTAATCCTTTTGTAGGAGATGGAACATTGCATCCCGATTTACACTTAATCTATGTGGATGAAGTTTGTGTATTATTCAAGCTTGCAGGTATGCCCGATGATGTTATCAAGAAGAAGGTCTTACCTTTATCTTTGAAGGTAGAGGCATTGACATGGTATAGGCTATGTGATGATATGGGATCATGGAACTAGAAACGATTGAAATTGGAATTTCATCAGAAGTTTTATCATATGCATCTTGTTCATCGTGATCATAATTATATATATATAATTTTTGGCCTCGCGAAGGAGAAACCATTGCTCAAGCTTGGGGGAGGCTTAAGTCAATGTTATATTCATGACCCAGTCATGAGCTCTCAAGAGAAATAATTATTCAAAAAAATTATGCTCGGCTTTGTCTCAGTAATCGCTCCATGCTCGATACTTCTTGTACTGGATCTTTTATGATGAAGACCATTGAATTCAAATGGGATTTATTGGAAAGAATTAAACGCAACTCTGAAGATTGGGACCTCGATGCAGGTAAGGATTCAGGAATAACACCTAAGTTTGATTGTGTTAAATCTTTTATGGATACCGATGTTTTCCGTGAATTTAGCACTAAATATGGACTTGACTCTAAGATAGTAGCTTCTTTCTGTGAATCCTTTGCTACTGATGTTGATCTCCCAAAGGAGAAGTGGTTTAAATATAATCCTCCCACTGAGGTAAAAGTAGTTGCTCCTATTAAAGTTGAAGAAAAGACTATCACATATGATGATCCTGTTGTTCCTGCTGCTTATATTGAGAAGCCACCTTTCCCTGTTAGAATAAAGAATCATGCTAAAGCTTCAACTGTAGTCAACAAAAGTAATATTAGGACACAAAAAACCCTTGAGAAAATTAAAGTTGAACCTAAAATTGCTATGGTTAAAGATCTCTTGGCCGATAATATTGATGGGCATGTTATTTACTTCTGCAATGAAGCTGCTAGAATTGCTAGACCTGATGCTAAAAATAAACATAGACCTGTTGTAGGCATGCCTGTTATTTCCGTGAAAATAGGAGATCATTGTTATCATGGCTTATGTGATATGGGTGCTAGTGCAAGTGTAATACCTCATTCCTTATACGAAGAAATTATGCATGATATTGCACTTGCTGAGATAGAAGATATCGATGTTACCATTAAACTTGCCAATAGAGATACTATTTCACCGGTTGGGATTGTTAGAGATGTTGAAGTCTTGTGTGGGAAGGTTAAATATCCTACTGATTTTCTTGTTCTTGGTTCCCCACAAGATAGTTTTTGTCCCATTATATTTGGTAGACCCTTCTTGAACATTGTTAATGCTAGGATAGAGTGCAAAAAGGATGTTGTTACTATTGGTTTGGGTGATATGTCTCATGAGTTTAATTTTGCTAAATTTAGTAGAAAACCCCGTGATGAGGAATTGCCTAGTAAAGATGAAATTATTGGTCTTGCTTCTATTGCCGTGCCTCCTAGTGATCCTTTAGAACAATATTTGCTAGACCATGAAAATGATACGTATATGAATGAAAGAAGGGAAATAGATGATGTATTCTTTAAACAGGGACCTATTCTGAAACACAACTTGCCTGTTGAAATCCTAGGGGATCCTCCTCCACCCAGGGGTGATCCCATGTTTGAGCTTAAACCATTGCATGATACTCTTAAATATGCTTATCTTGATGAAAAGAAGATATATCCTGTTATTATTAGTGCTAACCTCTCAGAGCATGAAGAAGAGAAATTATTGAAAACTCTAAAGAAGCATTGTGCTGCTATTGGATATACTCTTGATGATCTTAAGGGCATTAGTCCCACTCTATGTCAACACAAAATAAATTTGGAGAAAGATGCCAAACCAGTTATTGATCACCAACGACTGCTAAATCCTAAGATGAAAGAAGTGGTAAGAAAGGAAATATTAAAGCTCCTTGAAGAAGGTATAATTTATCCCATTGCAGATAGTCAGTGGGTAAGCCCTGTCCATTGTGGCCCTAAAAAGGGAGGTATTACTGCCGTTCCTAATGATAAAGATGAATTGATTATGCAAAGAATTACTACAGGTTATAGGATGGTTATTGATTTCCGTAAATTAAATAAAGCTACTAAAAAGATCATTGATCAAATGCTAGAAATATTATCCAAACATACACATTTTTTCTTTCTAGATGGTTACTCTAGTTTCTCTCAAATACCCGTGTCAGCTGATGATCAAGAAAAGACTACTTTTACTTTCCCTTTTGGTACCTTTTCTTATAGACGTATGCCTTTTGGTTTATTTAATGCACCTGCTACCTTTCAAAGATGCATGGTGGCTATATTCTCTGACTTTTGTGAAAATATTTGTGAAGTTTTCATGGATGATTTCTCTGTTTATGGATCCTCCTTTGATGATTGCTTGAGCAACCTTGATCGAGTTTTGCAAAGATGTGAAGAAACTAACCTTATCTTGAATTGGGAGAAGTGTCACTTTATGGTTAATGAAGGTATTGTCTTGGGGCATAAAATTTCTGAAAGAGGTATTGAAGTTGACAAAGCCAAAGTTGATGCTATTGAAAAGATGCCGTGTCCCAAGGACATCAAAGGTATAAGAAGTTTCCTTGGTCATGCCGTTTTTTATAGGAGGTTCATTAAGGGCTTCTCAAAAATTTGCCGGCCTCTGACTAACCTATTACAAAAAGATATTCCTTTTGTCTTTGATGATGATTGTGTAGAAGCATTTGAAATACTTAAGAAAGCATTGATTTCTGCACCTAATGTTCAGCCACCTGATTGGAATTTACCCTTTGAAATCATGTGTGTTGCTAGTGACTATGTTGTAGGTGCTGTTCTAGGACAAAGAGTTGATAAAAAATTAAATGTTATTCAATATGCTAGTAAAACTCTAGACAATGCCCAGAGAAATTATGCTACTACTGAAAAGGAATTCTTAGCAGTTGTATTTGCTTGCGATAAGTTCAGACCTTATATTGTTGATTCTAAAGTAAGTATTCACACTGATCATGCTGCTATGAAATATCTTATGGAAAAGAAAGATGCTAAACCTAGACTTATTAGATGGGTTCTCTTGCTACAAGAATTTGATTTGCATATTATTGATAGAATGGGAGATGAGAATCCTGTTGCAGACAACTTGTCTAGGTTAGAGAATGTTCTTGATGACCCATTACCTATCGATGGTAGCTTTCCTGATGAACAATTAGCTGTCATAAATGCTTCTCGCACTGCTCCATGGTTTGCTGATTATGCCAATTACATAGTTGCTAAATTTATACCACCTAGTTTCACATACCAGCAAAAGAAAAAGTTTTTCTATGATTTAAGACATTACTTCTGGGATGACCCACACCTTTATCAAGAAGGAGTAGATGGTGTTATTAGACGTTGTATACCTGAGCATGAACAGGAACATTTCCTACGCAAGTGTCACTCCGAAGCTTATGGAGGACACCATGCTAGAGATAGAACTGCACATAAGGTATTGCAATCCGGTTTTTATTGGCCTACTATCTTCAAGGATGCCCGTAAATTTGTCTTATCTTGTGATGAATGTCAAAGAATTGGTAATATTAGTAGACGTCAAGAAATGCCTATGAATTATTCACTCGTTATTGAACCGTTTGATGTTTGGGGCTTTGATTATATGGGACCGTTTCCTTCCTCTAATGGGTATACACATATTTTAATTGCTGTTGATTATGTTACTAAGTGGGTAGAAGCTATCCCAACTAGTAGTGCTGATCATAACACCTCTATTAAGATGCTTAAAGAATTTATTTTTCCGAGGTTTGGAGTCCCTAGATATTTAATGACTGATGGTGGTTCACATTTTATTCTTGGTGCCTTTTGTAAAATGCTTGCTAAGTGTGATGTTAATCGTAGAATTGCATCTCCATATCACCCGCAGTCTAGTGGTCAAGTAGAATTGAGTAACAGAGAGCTCAAATTAATTTTGCAAAAGACTGTTAATAGAACTGGGAAGAATTGGTCCCAGAAACTTGATGATGCATTATGGGCTTCTAGAACTTCATATAAAAATCCTATGGGTATGTCTCTGCATAAAATGGTTTATGGAAAAGCATGTCACTTACCTCTCGAATTAGAACATAAGGCATATTGGGCCATCAAAGAGCTCAATTATGATTTCAAACTTGCCGGTGAGAAGAGGTTATTTGACATTAGCTCACTTGATGAATGGAGAACCCAGGCCTATGAGAATGCCAAACTGTTTAAAGAAAAAGTTAAAAGATAGCATGACAAAAGGATACAAAAGCATGAGTTTAATATAGGTGATTATGTGTTGCTATTCAACTCTTGTTTAAGATTTTTTACAGGCAAACTTCTCTCTAAATGGGAAGGTCCTTACGTTATCGAGGAGGTCTATCATTCTGGTGCCATAAAAATCAACAACTTCGAAGGCACAAATCCGAAGGTGGTGAATGGTCAAAGAATCAAACATTATATCTCAGGTAATCAAATAAATGTTGAAACCAATGTTATTGAAACCGTAACCCCGGAGGAATACATAAGAGACACTTTACAGAACGTTTCAGACTCCAAAAAGGAATAGGTATGTGGTACGGTAAGTAAACCGTCTCCAAAACAGTTCTAATGGCATTTTTTCTCCGTTCTGGAATATTTAAGAAAATATGAAAATAAGAAGTAGTCCGGGAAGGACACGAGGTGTCCACGAGGGTGGAGGGCGCGCCCTACCCCCTGGGCGTGCCCCCTGCCTCGTTGTCACCTCGTGTGCCCTCCGGACTCTGTTTTCTTGCACGATACTTCTTTTGGTCGGTAAAAATTCATTATATAATGTCACGAAGGTTTTGACCACCGTATCACGCAAATATCTCCTATCTTTGTTTCGAGCTGGCCTGCTGCAAATTTGAGCAACATGTCGTCCCAAGATTCGAAAGGGACAAAGCTATGTGGCTGACTACCTTGCTAATCCTAAGGTCTATGGGGATGTGGAGCATTGTGGTTGGACTATGGAAGAAGAAGAGGACTATGAACCTAAGGGAAAGGAGGAGACGATCTCAGATGAAGAGGAATTCCCATTACCTCAACCTGGGGACATGCATGTGGAGTTCAAAAAGTCAAGCCTCCCAGATAGAGCAAAGAAACCTAAGATCGAGTTTATCCCTTTTCGCCTCTTGCAGGAAAACAAGCAGGAATTATGCAAAAAGATACTAAGCCTGGAGCAGGAGATCGAGGACCTGATGGATCAAAATTCTGTCCTCAAGTGCAAATTAAGGAAGAAGCCTACGCCATCAACAAAACCAACACCTTCTTCACCAATAAAGAAGAACTGAGTATCACGTATGTGCACTCCCCTTGGCAACTGCCAATCTTGGGGGAGTGCCTCGATATCGTATCACCATCACACCTTTTATCTTTACCGTTTTTCTTAGTTCGATCCTTTTGATAATATCTTGATCTAGTAGAATAAAGTTTTAGTATGATCTAGTTGTGAGTTTTGCTTTATGACCTTCCTATTTAATCGAGTTTGTGAGCCATATATAATAAAGATTAGTGTTGAGTCAAGGGCTTGATTATTTTGCTATGATCTTGAGGGAATAAAATAAAATAGAAGAAATAAAAAGAAATAAAGAGATCATATGGATCTTATGGAGAGTAATGAGCTCACATATAAAGAGTATGATGAATAAAAGTTGTTGAGAGTTAACAAACATAGTTTTGGTCATCGTTGCAATTAATAGGAAGTAATAAAGAAAGAGAGGTTTTCACATATAAATATACTATCTTGGACATCTTTTATAATTGTGAGCACTCATTAAAGTATGATATGCTAAAGAGTTGATGTTGGACAAGGAAGAAAACGTAATGGGTTATGTTTTCTTACATCTGAGATAAATTATATTGTCATGGATCATCCAACATGTTGAGCTTGCCTTTCCCTCTCTTGCTAGCCAATTTCTTTGCACCAAGTAGAGATACCAGTTTTGCCATGAGAGTCCACCATATCTACCTATGGATTGAGTAAGATCCTTCAAGTAAGTTGTCATCGGTGCAAGCAATAAAAATTTCTCTCTAAATATGTATGACTTATTAGCGCGGAGAAAATAAGCTTTATACGATCTTGTGATATGGAAGAAATAAAAGCGACAGACTGCATAATAAAGGTCCATATCACAAGTGGCAATATAAAGTGACGTTCTTTCGCATTAAGATTTTGTGGATCCAACCATAAAAGCGCATGACAACCTCTGCTTCCCTCTGCGAAGGGCCTATCTTTTACCTTTATCTTCTACCTTATATAAGAGTCATGGTGATCTTCACCTTTCCTTTTTACATTTTATCCTTTGGCAAGCACAATGTGTTGGAAAGATCCTGATATATATAGCTAATTGGACGTGACTTTTCATGAACTATTATTTTTGACATTACCCTTGAGGTAAAAAGTTGGGAGGCAAAACTATAAGCCCCTATCTTTCTCTCTGTCCGGCTAAAACTTCATAACCATAAATATCGCATGAGTGTTAGCAATTGTGAAAGACTAAATGATGGTTGAGTATGTGGACTTGCTGAAAAGCTCTTATATTGACTCTTTCCTATGTTATGATAAATTGCGATTGCTTCAATGACTGAGATTATAGTTTGTTAGTTTTCAATGAAGTTTCTGATTCATACTTGAGTTTGTGAATGAATTGTTACTTTAGCATGGGAGATCATATGACTATATATATATAGGACAACACTATTCTAATCCTGGGATTAGAATAAGTATTCTGATCACAACAGCCCTATAAGGAGGCGCGGACGTGTTCCCGAACTCTGAGAAAATAGAAAAATAAAACCACCCGATCCAACTCCCTCGTTTCCATCCGGCGCATCCCCCACTGCACGAATCGCCGCCGCCCACCATGTCGTCTCCCATCACGCCGCTGTCCCACCTCCCACCGCGTCGCCGCCCACGAGGAATGCCATCGTTGCCGCCCACCACCAGGATCCCACGCCACCGCTGTTCACCACCATGATCCTGCGCCGCTGCCTCCCACCAACAGGATCCCCGGCTGCTCCCTCTACCACCGCGGCTCTTCCCCGGTGAGTGCTCCGGCACCCCCCTCACCCATCTTGCTGATCCACGGTGGCTCCTCCCCGGTCTGGCCTCCCCACCAAGGCGACTCCTCCCTGTGTTGGCTTTCCCCAGGCGCTACAGCCTCGGGTCAACCTTCCTTGATGCAGAAGAATGCGCACAGTCCTCTACGATACATATCTCCAGTGTCCATCCCTACCTATTGTTCTCTATGTTAGTTCTTGCATGATTTTTGTGTTCTATGTGTGCCCATACAGCATCCCAAGAAGAACCTCCAAGTGCCAGTTTCATTCACAAGGTCTACTGAACATTGCAGCGTTGTGGCTACTGTAGAACAAAATTGAGATAGAACAAAATGAGAAGCACTAAAGTTTAGAGAGTCTGATAATTAAAGTTTAGAGAAATAAAGTCGAGCTTGTCTGAAGCTCCGCACAATCGAGCTAAGCATGTCTCTCTTGGCATACTATGAGACTGCAAAGCATCATCTCTCACACAGACCTTTACTAGTGCACAAAAGTAATGCTTCTTCATTATTTATAGTCCTGCAAAACAATACTACTTCTACGTGTGCCTGCTCTCTTCCAGTGAGAGGCCATGTGATAGCATAATGCAGCCATGGATGCTTTGCCAACATGTAGACTGAAAAGAGAAAAAGGAAGATGTTGTTGAAGTTCAAAAAAGCTAAGGATACAAGTTCTGACATCGAGGACCAGGTACTGCCGCTCGAGGACTCCTCCTAGACGGCGTGATGAAGCTGAGATATGCGTGCACAAAGAGAGAGCCCTTCTTTCTCATTAACAGCACAACTCTGCCCCCACATCCAAAAAGGTGACCTTCTCCCCTTGTGCATACTGACCTTTGTCTCACATCTCACACAGGGAGCAGGATACAGAGCACCGGTCTCTCTCTTATGTATCTGGATGAGCAGCAAAAAAGTTGGGCAACATCCATCATTCGACCATAGTTCTTTCTTTTTGTTGTGTATCTGAAATTGATGTAACCGACGATTTTTTTAATAAAAAATCCCAAAAAATGTTGTTCATAAAGTAGTTGACTTCTTAATATAATGTACATGCAGCACCGACACGACGAACCTTTGTGTTCATACTCCATTTCTCTTCTATATTACTTTGTGCCGAGATTTTGGTTTTGAAAAAAACAGATGCATGTTGACAATGTGTACAAAGAAGTTCAAAATATTAATGCCCGCCGCGGGTTCATGTATTACTTCACAAAAATGTACGCACAATTTTTTTCTCTCTAAAAAATGCGTGCACACGAGTGAAAAACCTAGAAGTTCGAATTAAAAGAATGATCATTTCAAAAATTTCAAAAAAATGGATTTCCCCGTTTATAGAAAAAACCTAGAGGTTCAAGTTTAAAAGACAAAGAGGTTCAAAGTTTATTAGAAACCCAAGAAGGTAGAATTAAAAAAATTAAGCATATCAAACAATTTTACTAACAAAAGGGATATTCTCTGTTAAAAAACTCATAGAAGTTCAAATTAAAAAAACAGAGCAATACGATGTTTATACAAAATTCAGATTTTCCTGCTTATTGAAGAGTGAAAACAAGAAGTTCAAAATAAAATAATGCAGTAGTTTAAATTTTAAATATAGAGCAGTTCAAAATTCATAAAAAAAGACTTTCACTATTTCTAAATAAAAACAATCTCGAAGTTCAAATTTAAATAATGAACCAGTTCAATAATTATTACAAAACTAGGAATTTTTTTAGTTACTCAAAGAAGTAAACCAAGAAGTCCAAAAAATATGTGTCTCCGATTTTGGTTTACATGAGAAAACAAAAAATATCTATTGGAGAAGTTCATTTATTATTGCCCCAAAAGTTCATATATTACTACCATGTATTTTGACATTTCACAACACCGGCGTGTGGAATTCATGAAGAAAAAACCCTCTAGAAAGTTCTTGTATAAAAATCAACGAACCCCCCGACGCCGATGTAATGCTTGCATGCGTATAGTAGCACATAGTATTGTGTGTACTACGAGTTGGTTTTGTAGTGTGCATGTATATTCTCGTGTAATTTTTTGCTTTTCAAAATAACATGAAGTTCAAGTTTCAGAAAAATCTAAGTTCGAAGGCATCGCATACCGAAAAATTTCATCCAAAAAACCCCAAAGAAGGTCACTAAAAATCATCTCCAATTTTTTTATAAAAAATATTTTGCCTGATAAAATAAACATAGAGGTTCAAATTTAAAAACGGAGCGACTCAATTTCTATCCGAAAGTTGGATTTTTTCCGTTAGTAAAAGAAAGAAAACCAGGAAGTCCATATTAAAAAGATGGTGACGTTCGATGATTATAGAAAACTCAAATTTTCCTCATTATTAAAGAATGGAAACAAGAAGTTCAAAAATAAAATAACAAGAAGTTCAACTTTTAAAAATAGAGCGCTTCAAAATTTCATCAAAAAGATTAACAAAATAAAACTAGGAAGTCCATATTAAAAAGATGGAGATGTTCGATGACTATAGAAATATCAGATTTTCCTCGTTATTAAAGAATGGAAATAAGAAGTTCAAAAATTAAATAACAAGAAGTTCAACTTTTAAAAATAGAGCGCTTCAAAATTTCATAAAAAATATTAAGAAAAAAACCAGGAAGTCCATATTAAAAAGATGCAGAAGTTCGATGATTATAGAAAACTCAGATTTCCCTTGTTACTAAAGAATGGAAACAAGAAGTTCAAAAATAAAATAACAAGAAGTTCAACTTTTAAAAAATAGAGCGCTTGAGAATTCATAAAAAAGATTAAGAAATTCAGATTAATATTCATAAAAAACTCAGATATTTTCATGTAATTGAGAGAAGTTCAGATTGATAACTGCCAGAAGTTCACGTATTACACGGTGTGCATTTTTATGCAAAAAAAAAGAATCAAAAAGCCAGGCCCGAAAGTTTTGTTACTAGAAGTTCAAGTGCTTGGCCCGAGAAAGTTAAAAAAATCTTGTGAGAGAGGTTGAACAAAAAATGTGACAGAAGTTCAAGGTGAAACAACGAGAAGTTCAATACTGCAAGGAATGCATTTCAGATAGTAATATAAGAGTAGAAAACAAAAAGGTTAAAAAGGTTTGTTGCAAGAAGTTCACGTGCTCCGCCGGTGAAGTTCAAGATCTCTAGTGCGAGACGTCCGACCTTCAATTATATATAAAAAACAGGCAAAAAATGACATTGTTTTTTCCATTAATAAAACTGCTCTTAAATGTTAAAAATTTGTAACGTGTGTCTACATGAAAAAAATGCTCCTATTCATAAGCTTTCCAATGGTATATTATATGCTATATTCCGATGAATGGTTTAAAAGTTTTATGTATACCGTTAAAAACACATTTTTACGCATTCAAAAAAATATTTTGAACCGCCGCGAGTATGAAAAACTGAACAACACGAAAAAGTTGCGTGTTTGCAACAGCTTTCCATCGACATATCATTTGCTCAATTCCGGTAAGTGGTTTGGGAGTTACAGGCAAAAACATCACGTCATAAGCAGAGTGAAGTTCAAACAGACGTGCGCGGGAAGTTCAACTACTTCACATAATGCATTTCCATTCGTGATGAAGGCAGAAATTATGATCTCGTCACTTTCTAATTTACTTCAAAACAACAAGAATATCATTTGTGTAAGTTCAAGTCCTCATTGGAGAAATTTAAAAAAATTATCGTGAGAGAGGTTTGTACAAAAATAATATCATTTATGTAACACTGACGAAATTGATGGGAAAATTAAAAACGAAAATACGTCACAGAAGTTCAACGTGAAAACAGCATGAAGTTCGACTACTATAGTGAATGAATTGGAGATGAAAAACTTTTAAAATTGTCGCGAGTATGAAAAAACGATCAACATGGGAAAGTTGTGTGTTTACAACAGCTTTCCATCGGTATATCACTTGCTCAATTCCGGTGAGTGGATGGAGAGCTACGAGCAGTGGATGGAGAGCTACGGGCAAAAAAAACACGTGAAAAACAGAGTGAAGTTCAGGTACACGCGCCGAGAAGTTCAGGTTCTTCACGCGGTGCATTTTCGAAAAATCTATTTCGCGATAAAGGTAGAACGAACGATCTCGCCATTTTCGAAATTACTTGAAAACGGCAAAGAATCATAGAAAACCATCAACATGAAAAAGTTTTGCATTTTCCATAGCTTTTCAGCGGTATATTATTTGCCCCATTCCGATAAAGTTTGTAGAAATTATGGCGAAAATACGTTTTTCGCCATTTTCAAAACTGACTTAAAACCATAAAGAATTGGGAGAAACAATACATACCAAAAAGTTTCGCATTTGTTCAAGCTTTCCAACACCATATCATTTGCTGCATTCGGACGAACGGTTAAAAAAGTAGCTCGAAAATACGAACTCGGTAGGAATTGGACCATTTTCTAAATTACTCTTAACCATTCAAAATAAGAAAAAAAATCTTTCAAGATGAAAAAGTAGCGCATTTTCATAAGGTTTCCAACACCGTATCATATGCCTCCATTGGATTAGCCGTTTAGAAATGACATCGAAAAAACGAACTCAGCTGTTCGGTTTACAAAATTTTACATTTTTCAAATTACTCTTTAACCATAGGGAATTAGAGAAAACTTTCAACATGTGGAAGGAGCGGTTTTGCAGCAGATTTCCAGCGCCATATTATATGCCTCATTCCGATAGACGGTTTAGAAATGCGATCGAAAATACGATTCACGTTTTTTGTGCGAAGAAAAAATGGTTTTCAAAACTACTCTTAAACCGCTTATATTTTGCCAAAAATTTCAGTTGGGTCATGATATTGGTGTCCATAGCTTTCCAATGGTATATTGCAAGCCCCATTTGGGCAATGTTGGCGGAAGTTCAACTTAGTTCACAGGGAAGTTCAACGTACTACTAGCGGGGCAGGTCAGGTTGTGATCAGAATATTATTCTGACTGTCGGATTTTGGGTTCCGGCAGACTCTTGAGGTTCGAACACTAGGGTGCGCGCGGAGATTTCGCCTTCTACCTACCTGCACCCCTCCGCTTCGCTAAGATCTAAGCTATGGAAAGAACAGCACAAGAGACACAGGGTTTATACTGGTTCGGGCCACCGTTGTGGTGTAACACCCTACTCTAGTGTGTGGTGTGGTGGATTGCCTCTTGGGCTGATGATGATGAGCAATACAAGGAAGAACAGCCTCGCAAGGGTCTGTTCTTGGCTGGGGCGACGAACTACTAGAAGGAGTTCAGTCACCCTTCTCTCTCTCTCTCTCTTCTCGATTGCGATCCGATCTTTCTACCCTGTGGGTGGCTAGTCCTATTTATAGGCAAAGGCCCTGGGCCTCTTCCCAAATATTGAGCGGGAAGGGCGCCAACAATTGGCCACTTTGAAGGGGAACATCTGGTACACTTATCCTGACTAAAGTTGGTCCTCGCCTGCCAAAGGCTCTGGTGGTGACGCTGGCTGGGGCTCCACAATGACTTCCTCCCTGCCGTTGGACTGGTCTTGGTCTCGTTGCACGGAAACGGGTGCCTTTGCTTGATGCTCTCGCCTGCGCTTGCTCCCTTTGCACCAAAGAGGAAAGGAGGACACTGCGCAGCTGGCGCCCGTCTGGCACCTTTGGTCGTCATGGCTTGCGTCACGGGCACCTCGTGAGGTACCCCGCCTTGATCTCTCCGCCTCCTCATGGGCCAGCCTGATGAGGCCCTGCCTGAGGAAGCTCCATGTCGTCCGACCCGCGAGGCTTGGCCCCTCGCGAGGGTCTTGGGTCTGTGTTGATGAAGATGGGCCGTGCTGGGCCCCCTTTTGAGCCATGCCGCAGGCCGCAGGCAGGCAAGTCTGGGGACCCCCGTTCCCAAAACGCCAACAGTAGCCCCCGGGCCCAAGGCGCGCCCGGACTTGGCCGTGCAGGGAGGTGAAAGGGCAAGAGTGAAACGTCGCGGGGCCTAACAGCCTGCAGCCTCGGGCGCGTGTGGCGGTTGATTGGGCATGGGCGGCACTGTTCCCCCACGCCCCCTTATTTTGCGCCATGCTAGGCGGACTCGTAGTCGTACACAGCCGCTCCCCTTTCTGTTGCTCGAGCGCCCTCTGTCCTTCCTCCTCTCGAACTCCAGCTTCTGTTTTCAACCCAATCTCGAACCTTCCCCCTCCCCCCTTCCCATCGCCATGGCTCCGACGAAGAAGGGAAGAGGGAAGAAACCCATGCCTCCGCCTTGCTCGCCGCCGTTGGCGGCCCCCGCCGAGGGCTTGGGCAAGTTCAGCTCGGCTCTGGCCACTATCTTCAACAAATGCGGGAGGACGACGGCCTGGCCCGCGTCCCACTTCTCCATCGACAGGATAGTCACCGAGGTCCCGTATTTTGCCGACGCCCTGTGGGCGGGTCTGGTTCCCCCCTTTTCTGATTTCTTCAATGTCGTGCTTTCCCACTATCAGATCCACATGATGCATCTGGGTCCTGAATCCATCACCCTCCTTTCGGTCTTCGCCTTTGTTTTGAGGCAATGATGGGCATCCTTCCTTCCGTTGCCCTGCTGCGCCACTTCTTCTCTCTGCGCCTTATCGACCCTACCCAATGCTGGGCGTGCGTGAGCTTCGTTGCCGCGTCTGAGACAGCGGCCTCAGGGATTGACTTCAGGCTCCCTCTGCCCGCGGCTGGGTTCCGCGAGCGGTGGCTGTATGTGGATGCAGGGGTGCCCAGCCCCCTGCTATCGGAGCCAACTTCGCCTGCTGTCCCCAATTCGGGCTGGGGCCAGGAGACGCTTGAGAGCCCCCGGCTTGTCTTCGTCTGGCACCGCTTCGCGTTCTTGAGGTCGCTTGGCGTGACAGCGCCCAAGGTGGTGAAGGAGTTCCTGCTATGCCGCGTTGCTCCTCTCCAACGCCACTCCCACCGGATGTGGGCCTTCAGCGGGCGTGATGATCGTATGAGGCTCCAGGAAGAGGACCCGACGCCTGAAGTGCTGAGGACTACGCTCCTGATCCTGACTGGGGACACCAACCCTGGCAGCATCCAGCAGGGAGGGGCCTTGCTATACCTCTGCCAGAACAGGGGCGATTTTGTGAATCAGATGCCTATCCTTGATGAGTGGGGGCCGCGCCCCGCCGGCCTCCAGGGGCCTTGCGAGAACCCAGTGATGGTGACTGCCCTTCCAGTCGGCCAAGGCGACTCTTCCTCAAGTGGCGGAGCAGGGAGGCATGAGGCGCCAGAGGCCGAGGGGGCTCTCGGCGGGGTGACAGCACCGGGCGATGCTCATGAGGGAGCAGCTCTTGGGGCCCGTGCCGCTGAGGCTGAGGGTGGCAAGCAGCGGCCCTCAGCGCCTGCGACTGAGGCCCCTGAGGCTCCAGCCGCTTCTCTTGGCGAGGCGATTGGCAGCGCGCATCAGGCAGGTGCCCCTGCCATGGATCGCCTTGACGCTCCGTCTTCGTCGCAGGTTGATCCCTGCGCTCAACTCTTGGGCCGCTTCCGCGTGGACTTTGAGGCCCTCCGGAAGAGAAGGGAGGCCCTGGGCGACGATTAACCTTGTCGCCTGCTGAAGCGTAGGAAGTACTTCGCCACTGATGAGTAAGCCTTCTCCTTTCCCAGCTCCCGATCCTTCTGTTGCTTTTACTGATCCTTGCTCCGTAGGCCCCTTCCAGCCGAGCTCGCGGAGACGGCTGAGGTGTCGTCCCCCTTGGCTTCGCCCCCTTCACCGTCCTCAAGCGCTCCGAGCAGCAGAGCCCTTGTGGTGAGGGAGATCGGAGAGGCGAACCATCCCGAGGCGCATCGTGGCCCTGCGCACCTCGCGATCCTCCTTCGCGGGCCTTCTCGTGGCATAGCCAGCCAGCCGTGGGCTTCTCGCCTGGTCGTGGACTGCGATTGGCTGAGGTGCTCCCTGCGCTCTTCATCTGGGGACGGGCTGGCTCCAGGCCGGGCTTCTGGCGTGGCGTGCCCGGCCGTCGCGAGGGTTCCAACCCCCAGCCTCCTGCCCGGAGGGGGAGTGCTGATTCGTGGCCCCCGGCGCTTGCTTGGGGCAGATGATGGTGCGGAAGATGTGCTCGAGCGCGCCCGGGAGCATCGCGCTCTTCGCCAAGGATTCCTTCGAAGGGCGGCTGACGCGGTGAGCCTACTTGGTGAAGAGCTTGCTGATGAAGACGCGCGCCTTGAGGCCGAGGGCCTGCGCCTGGCTGCAGAGAGGCGCGAGCTGGAGGGCGCCATCACCCTTGCGCGCCGTCAGCGCGATCTTGACGACGTAGAGGCCAAGGTATCGCTGGTGGCCTCTTGGGAGGCCCGATCTTGGGCCGCTGAGGAGGCCCGGGAAGCTGACCGGCAGCGCCAGGGGCTCTGGAGCTCCTGGCTTGGTGCCACTCATTGGAGGAGCAAGTGGAGCTGCGCGAGGCAGCCCTCGCGTTGATGAAGGTGGCCTCTGGCGACCCAGCAGAGCTCCAGAAGCGTGAGGAGGCGCTGACGCTGGAAGCCGCCGAACGTACCCGCGAGTACGAGCGTCTGGAGACGAGGGAGCGCTTGGTGACGCAGGCGGAGGATGATGTTGCTGCACGGGAAGCCCATGTCCTGGAGGAGGTCGGACGTCGGGTGGCGATGGCGCGCTTGAACCTCGAGCACGAGTTCGAGGAGAGGCTGGGGTTGATCAGTGCCGAGGCTGAAGGTAGGACATCTGCCTTGAGGGCCAAGATGGAGGAAGCGACGCGGCGGGCCGATGCTTTTCGGGCCACCCTTGAGGTAGCGCAAGGGGAGTCAACCACCTCCCAGGCCGAGGTGCTCCTTCTTCGCCAGCGGGAGGAGGAGGCTGAGGTCATCGCGCTCCAGAATGCGGACGAGATACGTCAGCGGCGGATCCTGCAGCATGAGCACGGCCCCATGCTCACCACGCTCCGGGAGAGAGCCAACACAGCCTTGGGCAACATCTGCGAGGCGGCTGTTGGCGAGCCGCACGCAGTCAACTACGCCGGCAACCTTCAGTTCTTCACCGACGTGGTGACGCAGCTGCAGGCGCGGTCGGTCAGGGCCGACAGGTTGGTGGAGGAGAGGAGCCGCGCCCTGCTCGGGCGCGCCTTTTCTCGCGTCTTCAGCCATCTCCCGAACATGGATCCCCACTTCGATTTCGACGCCGCCATCGCCCCAGTTCCCCAGGCCGTCCGAGACGACCTGGCGCACTGGGTGGAAGACAATGTGGATGCTCTTGTCAGGGCCTTCGCTTCAGACAACGACGGCATGATCATGGCTGCCGACGAGGGCGGTGTGGTGAACGGCCCTGACGCCGCTGGCGGCGACGCAGACGGTTCGGGTGGTGCTCCTGAGGACGCATTGGGGGATTTATCCTACTGATCATGCATCGTTCCTGTTTCCTTACCCTGCATGAACAGAACTTAGGTTTTGGCCTGATGGCTGTGAGAGCATTTTGGAGGGGGAGCCCCTCATGTAAAACTTGTGTCCATCGTATTAGTAGACTTTACATTGCCCATGCTCCCGCGCCAAGTGGTTTGCTTAAGCGACGCGCTGGTCGGCTAGTTTACCTTTGTCCCGTGCGGGCCCTAAGGTAGCCTGTGGGAGGCTGTGGTGTCCTGAGTGTTCCCTGATCGAATCCGTAGGATCTGTAGTAAAAAAACCCTCCTGAGAGGACGCGGCGGCGGTAGTCTGGGCTGCGCGCAAGCTAGGCCTGACCCGGCTCGCGAGGGGAGGCAGCTGAGGCGAAGTGGTAATCAAAACGCGAGAAATTGCTCGAACGAGACTAAGCACCCCTTCCCCGAACACACGCAAATCTCAAATTCGAATCCAACTTAAATCCAACGGGGGAAAGTGACAACCAAAGCAACAAAAGCAGACAAAAGGCCGCGTCCGGCACCTAATCTAGTCTTGGACGTCTTCTCACCAGCGCGGAGCTAAGTGCTGCCACTGGGCGTGGGAGGGAGCCCCAGGGCCTGAGGCCGGCACCCTTGAGACTCCGGGGCGTGTACAGCCCCACTCATTATTACGTGAGAGTGTCATGGGGCGGCGAGCTTCATAGGCACAGGGCCTTCTTCATAGGTACCGGCCTTGCTTCATATCGCCAGACGAGGGCCCCGCCTTGCGCCACACTCTAGTGCCATCAACGACGACCGGAAACCAGGATGCCGCCGATGGGGTAGACCGATCGCCAGAGGTTCCCCGGACGACCACGGGTCCTCTGCCAGGGGCAGGCCCTGAGGCACCTCCCCAGCAGAGGGCCTACCTCCTGAGAACACCTTGCTCCGAATGCCGCGGTGGTGATGTCGAATCTCGGCCCCTCTCCTGCAGCCCCCTGCGCCCTCCTCCCGAGGGGTAGGAGACTGTGGGAGCAGGGCAGCTGCTCGCTGTCGGAGTAAATAGCCATGTGTAGCCTAGCCGGCTTCCCCTGGCCCTTCTAAAAAATTACAAGCCCGTCTGGCTCTCAGGAATCCAAGACATGGGGCCGCCTTCCCCTTGCTGGCTGTCACCCAGGCCGGCTTTTGAAAGGCGGCCCGACTTTAGCCCTCATGAAGAAAGCCATGGGAGGGCCGACTACGAGAAGCCGGCCGCGAGAAGGCCGACTCCAAGAAGCCGGCTCCCATAGAGCGGCCGAGACCGTACCCTCAAAGTTTGCATCCACCTAGCGGTGATGAGACGGGGCATGGCTACAGTAAAGCCTGCCACCCCGAATCCCGGAGCACGCCTGGCACAGTGCGCCGTACGGAGTGGCCATGACCCGTCCGGCACGGCACTATTGCCATGTTGACCCTGATGTCACCCACGACGGGCCGCCAGTACGGCCCATGGGCGGTGGGCCCCTTTGGGCAGAGAGACGCCAGAAGGCTGCCAGGCCTCCCCCAGTTAGCCCGAGGCAGGGCCGGCTCCCCGCAGCCGGCTCGCTTCCCCCTCGAAGAGGACGCTCCGATAAGGAGACAAGACGCGGTAAGGCTACAGTAATCGCCTGCCGGACGGCGGCACTTTAGCCACGCTTACCTCGACGAAGCCCTCGTCATCAGGTTGAGGCAACAGTAACCAGCCATCGACAAGACCCTTGGTAGTGGGGCCTGCCTGTTGCCAAGGAGTTGGTAGCCGGCGGGACCCACTAGCCGGCGGGCCCCAGTAGTCGGCCCAGAAGCCGGCGAGGGCAGTCACAGACGGCTGGGCCCCGCGCCCAGTCGGATTACCATTGTACCACCGGGGGGTAGGCCTATATAAACCCCCCGGGGCACCCATGTAAAGGGTTCGACCCCCTGCTAGTTCTAGACACCACACAAGGAGAAGAAGCAAGCTAGCTGTGCCCTTCTTCCTCCTCCCACCGAACAGCTCAAGGAGCATTGTGTAGCTACTTGTCCATCTAGTGATCATGCGGAGACCCCGCAGAGCAGCAGTAGGGATGTTATCTCCACGGAGAGCCCCAAAGCTGGGTAAGATTCGCCGACGTGCATGTCTTCGCCTCATCCTGTTTCCAGGCACCGGCGATGTCTTAATGGCTCCCACAATGATAAGCCACCCGTTGGCATATGTCGCACCTACCACCCGACATTTGGCGCCCACCGTGGGGCCAGGTGCACCGTCGTTCGGAGACCTGTTCTGGACGGGAACCCTCTTCCTCCCCCATGAGCGTAGCCAGCCCGGCACGCCCGATGGCGCTTGCCACGATGCGCTGCAAGGCGTCACCAACGTCTGCGCGGCGAGCAGCCTCGCCGGTCTCCTCGACGAAACCCTCACCTCCGACGAGCTCGCCTCCGATGCGGGCACCAACAACCTCGCCAACCTCCTCGGCCAGCTCCATGTCTCCAGCGAGCCCGCTGTGGATCTGGAGTCGGTTGGCTCCACCGACCCGATGCCTGTCGACTCCGACACGGCCTCCCACGACACCTTCCCCACCAACGTCATGATCTACAACGACCCGCTTCCTCGAGCTGACGGCTGCGACGCTGTCACCACCGAAGTGATGGTTGTCGGCCACGGCGGCTCGGCCGACGAGAGCGCCCACGACGCCCCACACGCGGCGGCCCACGACTTGTCCACCCCCTCTCGGCTAATGCCGACGACGAAGCACTGGAGGCAGGCCGCCTCGCCCTCCTCGCAGAGGGCCGGAGGCTGGCTTCCGTGAGACGCCTCACTGAGGCCTACCAGCGCGAAGCTGACCGCGCCGCCTTCGGCACGCCGGCCCCGGGCGGGCCAAGCCGGGCCGGCCTTGTCAGGCAAAGCGGCGCCGTCATCGCCGATATGCTGGGAGTCAACCGCCCGGTCTATGCCACTCCGCTCGAGAACTTGCGTGCCGCCCAGGCGGCCGTAGACGAGTTGGACGGCTTGGAGGCCGAAGACCTCCCCCACATGACCCGGCGCATCCAGCAACTGATTGACGCGGCCGCACGGCGGCATGAAGCCGACGCCCGCGCGGGAAGCCCTCCCCCGCGCCAAGATCACGGCGCGACGTCCCGGGCACCGACTACGAGCAACACCCGCGCGCGGCGTGAGAAAGAGCCGGCTGCCAGTCGAAGCCAAACCCGAATCTCCATCGAGCGAGACGCGGACGGCCATCCCCGAGCCATGGAATGGCGGGGCAACCCGCCTCCGCCTCGACCCCGTGGAGAGAGATATCCCACCCCGCCGCCAGTGGCGCACCCGACTCTCAGCGGCCGACTAGGTTGCCGCGAAGGAGTCGGCGAAAACGATGCCCGCCATCGGATCGACCGCCTGGCGCGATCCCTGGCGCTGGAAGAAGAAGACGATGTCGGCCTGCCTTGTTTCGGCCCCTGCATCTGCGACGAGCCTTTCCCCAAAGGGTTCTCGCTCCCAAGAGACACGCCCAAGTACAACGGCTCCGTGAAGCCGGAAGATTGGTTGATCGACTACTCCATGGCGGTTAGCATAGCCAACGGCAACCGGCGCGTTGCTATGAAGTACGTGCCCCTCATGCTGCAAGGCACAGCGCGGACCTGGCTCAATAGCCTCAAGCCTCTCAGCATTAACAGCTGGCTAGATTTCACCGAAGCTTTCATCCGCAACTTCACCAGCACCTACAAGCGGGCTCCCAAGCCCAGACAGCTCTCCTTGTGCGTACAAGGCCCCGCCGAGTCCACTCGCGACTACCTCACGCATTGGGCCGAGCTCCGCAATTCTTGCGAAGGGGTGCACGAGGTGCAAGCCATAGAATACTTCACAGCCGGATGCCGAGAAGGCACCCTCCTCAAGCACAAGCTCCTCTGCGACGAGCCGACTACCCTCGACGAGCTTCTGGACATAGCGGACAAGTATGCCACCACCGACTCCTCAATGAAGACCGAGCTCCGGGTAGACGCATCCGGAAAGGTACTCAACCCGGCGCCCAAGACACCGGCTGGGGATTCCGGCCGACGCACACACCCGAACGACCACAAGGGCAACGGCCCCGCGCCGCCTCCTGCCAGTCGGCAGGTGGCCACAGTTGAAGACGTGCCGCCGGAAGGGCGGCCCGCGCCCAAGAAACCCAAGGGTGGCCGGCCGGCTTGGCAGCCGGCCTTCTCCTACGAGCAAACTCTCGACGCCCCGTGCAAGTTCCACAGCGGCGCGAAGCCGTCCAACCGCACAACCCGGAAGTGCCATTGGCTCACCCGAATCTCCAAAGGCGAGGGGCTCGTGCCGCCTCTGCCTGCCGGCCCGCCGCCTCCGGCTCCGCCGCCTCCGGCCGCTCGGCCCGTAGTCGGAGCCGTGCACGACGAATTCCCCGACGAGCAAGCAACCTACATCATCTTTACAAGCCAGCCCGAAGACTGGCGCAGCAAACGCCGAGAGCACCAGGAAGTCAGTGTGGTTGGTTCCAACCCCGCCGGACACATGCATTGGTCAGAAAAACCCATCAGCTGGAGCCAGGCCGACCATCCAGAGGTGATGCCGTCTCCCGGCTCTTATGCGTTGGTCCTGGAAGCCACCCTCGCAACGGACAGACGCGCTGCCCGCTTCTCCCGCGTGCTGATAGACGGCGGGAGCAGCATCAACATCCTGTACCGTGACACCCTAGAGAAGCTAAATGTCAAGACGAAGCAGCTCATGCCTACTCGAACAGTGTTCCATGGCATCGTACCCGGCCTGTCCTGCGCCCCCATCGGCAAGATCAAGATTGATGTACTTTTTGGGGACAAGGAGCATTCCGCCGGGAAGCGATCTGGTTTGAAGTGGTGGACCTGGAGAGCCCTTACCATGCATTGCTTGGCCGACCTGCCTTGGCCAAATTCATGGCAGTTCCCCACTATGCATACCTCAAGATGAAGATACCAAGCACCAAAGGCGTCATCACCGTAGCCGGCGATTACAAGAAGTCCTCTGAGTGCGCGGCAGCCAGCAGCCGGCTGGCTGAGTCCCTTGTGATTGCCGAAGAAAAGAAGATGTTGGACCGAGTCGTGGCCATAGCCGGCAAGCAGTCGGCCGTGTCCCCCGATCCCAAGGAGCATGATGCTCAAGGATCTTTCCAGCCGGCCAAGGAGACGAAGAAGATACCTCTTGACCCCGAGCATCCAAAGAGGTTTGCCGTCATCGGGGCAAGCCTGAACAGCAAATAGGAAGGCGAGCTCGCCGATTTCCTCCGTGAGAATCGGGACATATTTGCATGGTCCCCCAAGGACATGCCGGGTGTTCCGAGGAAATTTGACGAGCACAAACTACACGTCCGAGAAGACCCAAAGCCAGTCAAACAACCCCTTCGCCGACTGTCGGAGGAGAAACGCAGGATTGTGGGAGAGGAGATAGCCCGGCTTCTGGCAGCCGGCTTCATTATGGAAGTTTTCTTTACAGAGTGGCTCGCCAACCCGGTCCTCGTGCTAAAAAAGAACAACAAGTGGCGCATGTGTATAGACTAGAGAAGCCTCAACAAGGCCTGCCCCAAAGATCCCTTTGCCCTGCCAAGGATTGACCAAGTGATAGACTCCATAGCCGGATGCGAGCTGTTGAGTTTCTTGGATGCTTACTCAGGATATCACCAGATAAAGCTGGATCCGGACAACTGCTTGAAGACCACCTTCATCACGCCATTTGGAGCCTTCTGCTACCTGACTATGACATTCGGCTTGAGAAATGCCGGTGCTACTTTTCAGCGTTGCATGCAGAAGTGCCTCCTCAAGCAACTCGGCAGAAATGCTCACGTCTACGTGGACGACATTGTGGTGAAGACGGAGAAGCGCGGCACTTTGCTGGGAGACCTCAAGGAAACGTTTGAGAACCTGCGCCGGTTCCAAATCAAGCTCAACCCTGAGAAATGAGTGTTCGGAGTGCCAGCCGGCCAGCTCTTAGGCTTCCTGGTCTCCGAACGAGGCATCGAATGCAACCCGGTGAAGATCAAGGCCATCGAGAGAATGGCGATCCCCACCAAGCTTCGAGACATCCAAAAGTTCACCGGATGCTTGGCCTCCCTGAACCACTTCATCAGCCAGATCGGAGAGAAAGCTCTCCCCCTCTACCGCCTCATGAAGAAGAGCACTCACTTCGAGTGGAACGACCAGGCCGACCAAGATTTTCACGAGCTGAAGAAGATGCTAGCCACGCCGCCCGTCCTAGCGGCGCCGACTGAAAAAGAGCCCATGCTCCTTTACATTGCCGCAACCAGCCGGGTGGTCAGCACCGTCATCGTAGTCCAACGCCCAGAAGAAGGCCAAGCCCAGCCGGTCCAGAGGCCGGTGTATTATTTGAGCGAGGTTTTGTCCGCTTCAAAGCAGAACTACCCGCACTACCAGAAGATGTGTTACGGTGTGTACTTCACCGCCAAGAAGCTGAAGCCCTACTTTCAAGAGCATCCCGTCACGGTCGTATGCACCGCCCCACTGGCCGAGATCATAGGCAGCCGGGACGCATCCGGCCGGGTGGCGAAATGGGCCATCGAGCTGGCCCCTTACACAATCTTCTACCAGCCCCGCACCGCCATCAAGTGCCAAGCCCTAGCCGACTTCCTCGTCGACTGGGCCGAGACCTAGTACCTGCCGCCGGCTCCCGACTCCACCCATTGGCGCATGCACTTCGACGGGTCCAAGATGCGCACCGGCTTGGGAGCCGGCGTCGTCCTTACCTCTCCCAAAGGTGACAAGCTCAGATACACGCTGCAGATTCACTTTGCCGCCTCCAACAACGTGGCCGAGTACGAGGCACTCATACACGGGCTCCGGCTTGCCAAAGAACTCGGCATTCGCCGGATCCTATGTTATGGCGACTCGGACTTGGTGGTTCAGCAATCATCCGGCGACTGGGACACCAAGGACGCAAATATGGCGAGCTACCGCTTCTTGGTTCAACAACTCAGCGGATACTTTGAAGGATGCGAGTTCCTCCACATACCGCGAGCCGACAACGAGCCAGCCGATGCCCTGGCTCGAATAGGCTCCACTCGGCAAGCAATACCAACCGGCGTCGCTCTACAACGCCTCCTCAAGCCGTCCATCAAGCCGTCTCCAGAGTCCGATTCCATCTTCGTGCCGCCTGACCCCGACGCGGCCGGGTCCGGCTCGAAGAACCAAGCAGGCGCCCCCGAGACTTCCGTAGCCGGCCCGGGGACTTCGGCAACCGGCTCGGGGACTGCCACACCCAGCTCGGGGACTGCGGTAGCCGGTCCGGGGACTGCACCAGCACAACAGCCGGCGGCCGACTCCAGCATTTCACCACCCAGCCCACCCACCCTGGTGGCAGTAGCCACATTTATAGTATGAGAAGTCGCGGCTCCGTCATGGGCTCAGTCCATCCTCAACTTCCTAGTAAACCAAGATTTGCCGACTGACGAAACAGAGGCAAGACAAGTCCAACATCGAGCCGGAGCATACATAATCGTCAACAGAGAACTCGCCAAGCGCAGTGTCACTGGAGTCCTCCAACGGTGCGTCGAGCAAGAGAAGGGCATTGCAATCCTCAGAGACATTCACCAAGGAGAATGCGGCCACCATGCGGCCTCAATATCACTTGTCGCCAAAGCCTTCCGCCATGGTTTCTTTTGGCCGACTTCTTTCCATGACGCCAAAGAATTAGTTAAATATTGCAAGGGGTGCCAACTCTTCAGCTCCAAGCAACACATGCCGGCTTCGGCACTCAAGACCATTCCCCTCACTTGGCCCTTCGCCGTTTGGGGACTGGACATGCTGGGCCCATTCAAGACGGCGCGCGGCGGCATGACGCATTTGCTCGTCGCCGTGGACAAATTCACCGAGCAGATTGAGGCAAAGCCAATCAAGAAGCTGAATGGGTCAACTGTTGTGACATTCATCGCAGACATAACAACTCGGTACGGCGTACCACACAGCATCATCACCGACAATGGCATGAATTTTGCCAAAGGAGCCTTGGCACGATTCTGCGCAGCACAAGGTATCCGGCTGGACTTAGCATCCGTCGCCCACCCGCAGTCAAAAGGCCAGGTCAAGCGAGCCAACGGCCTCATCCTCTCCGGCATCAAGCCCCGACTGGTCGTACCACTGGAGCGTTCAGCCGGCTGTTGGCTCGATGAGCTGCCGGCTGTCCTCTAGAGCCTGCGCACTACGCCAAACAAGTCAACCGGCTTCACCCCTTTCTTCCTTGTGTATGGTGCCGAGGCGGTCATCCCAACTGACATCGAGTTCGACTCACCTCGAGTAACCATGTACACGGAAGTGGAGGCCAAGGAAGCACGAGAAGACGGCGTCGACCTGCTGGAAGAAAGCCGGTTGTTAGCCCTCAGCCGGTCTGCCATCTACCTGCAGGGTTTACGCCACTACCACAGCCGGAAGGTCAGGCCAAGATCTTTCCAAGAGGGCGATCTTGTGCTTCGGCTGATCCAGTGAACAGCCGGCCAGCACAAGCTCTCGGCCCCTTGGGAAGGCCCCTTCGTCATCAGCAGAGCTCTAGGCAACGACTCCTACTACCTTATCGACGCACAGAAGCCAAAGGCATGCAAGAGAGACGACTCCGGCAAGGAGTCGGAACGACCATGGAACACCAACCTCCTTCGAAGATTTTATAGCTGAAATGCAGTATGTATCACACTAACTTTTGTACTAAGTACGAGACAATAGGCCCCCTGAGGAGGGCTCGGGGACTGCCATCTTTTATCTATGAATGAAAAGTATCATGCTTATGACCTTGTCATTTCATTTACTTATTCCGTCCGGCACCGGGTTCGACTAGTCGGCTCGGGGACTGGCCGACTGGAGTTATATTAGAAGTCCTACCCACAGTCAGACAAGTAGTTTGCCGGCTCCCAAGCTTTCTCTTGCCAAATGTCGCAGTTTGAAGAACCGGCTGTCCGGCTGGCAAGAGTTAAAGGAAGGAACGGGCGCCCACACAAAAAATGGCTAGGGACTAACGGACTAATATAACAAAAGCCGGTTTTTCTCCCACCACCGACTGGCTACCAGAGTAGCCGGCCGGCCGGTTTCCATTCACTTCACTTCAATCCAAGAAAGCTCGAGTACTTGCCTCCCCAAAGAGGGAAGGCGGCAAAGGAAAAAGCCTAAGGATAAAAAGCATACGCGAATGGAAACCAAACATGCACACAATAATATTTACATAAAAGACCTCCGAGAGGCTAGCATTCAACATAGTTTGGATACACCCCCAGTGGGTGGAACTGCGAAAACTTAATAAAGATTGTTCAAAAGACAACAAGCAGGAAGAATAAGGACGGCATGTCAAGCTGGCGGAGCAACCAACGAGCCGGGCTGGTTGGCGGAGACGGTTGTGCCGGCTGAAGGAGCGGCCGGCTGGCGAACCTCGGCTTGGTCACCGCCTCCTGCAGAGGGCGCGCTTCCATGCGCCTCGTTGCTGGAGGCACGATCGGCCTGAGGTTGGCCGGTTTTTCCACCAGCCGGCTCGACGTCTTCGTCGTCCTCCTCTTCGTCATCCTCGCCCTCGTCGCTGGAGGCGATCTCCTCTGCCGAGTCCTCGCCCATCGCCAGGTTCAGCCCGAACCACTCCTCCGGCTGGGCAACACCATCATCATCGATTTCGGGTGCAAAAACGCTGATGTCGGTGCACTCGGCGATTGTCGAAGCACGCTGGGCGATAGCCGGCCTCACCTCCTCCAGCTCCGCGTCGGCCTCCATCCGCCAAGTGTGCAGCTGGTCCAGGCTCAGCCCTGGGTACCAAGCCCGAACGAACTCCAACGCCCGCCCGGCTCCGAGGTGGGCCGCCGACGCCTTCCAAGCTTCAAAGCGACCGACTGCGACCTCCAGCTAATCGGCCGTCCGGCTTGGGGTGCGGGGGATCGTCTCGCCGGGCCAGAGGGCGGCCAACACTTGTGCCCCGGCACGTTGGAGCCGGCGAAGCATCCCATGAGCCGGCTGCAACCGCGCTTGGACAGCCAAGAGCTGCTACTCAAGTGTCCGGTTCGCATCCGGCACGATGTTGGCCCCCGCCTAACGGCGCGCCTCGCGATGGGCCTCGATGCTTTGGGCGGCGAAGGCGGAGTAGCCAGGGAAGTAGTCTACACACAAAAAAAATAAGCAGCAGCACAAGTTAAGCCAAAAACCAGGCGGCAAGGGGCAGGAGAGGAGCGAGGAAGGCGGCTTACCGTCGATCAAGTGCTCGATGCGGCCAAAGCCTTCATCCAGTGCTCGCCGGGTCTCAGCCCAGCTCGCCGCCTCGGTCTCAAACTCTGCCTTCAGGGCGGCCTCGCTATCCTGCGCTTTCTGCAGGGCCGCCTTATGGCTCTTCTCTTGGTCGGCCAGCTTCTTGGCCAGGCGATCACGCTCCTGGACCAAGGCAGCATACTCGGCATCCTTGGTATGAAGGGCGGCCTGCGCTTCACCGAGCTCCTTCCTCAAATCGGCGTTGGCCCCTGAAGACAAAGAAAAAGAAAAACCAATAAGGAAAAAGCCGTCAAGGAAGATCCGACCCGACTGCTCAGCAGTCGGCCCGAATCTTGGGGACTACACCCAGTGGGTGCGCTGACGCGCCCCCACAGGAGATAGACAAGATCAGGCACTTACTTCGGCTGTCGGCCAGGTCGTTGGTCTTCCGACCCAACTCCTGAGCCTAAGAGTTGAAGGCGGCAGCATGGGAGTTATGATATTCCTGGAAGTTTAGACAGGAAGCAAAAATAAGATAGTCGTCAAGAAAGATCCGACCCGACTGCTCAGCAGTCGGCCCAAATCTCGGGGACTACACCTAGTGGGTGCGCTGACGCGCCCCCACGGAAGAAATCAAGAGACCAAAGCGGCCAAGAATGAAAGACTCACCCGGATGACGGCCCGCGTCGATAAGAACTCCTGGGTGTACTGCTGCAGCAGGGCGACCTGAGCTTGAAGCCTGCTCCGGACCTCTTGAGCCGCCGCATTCAGCTCGCCAGTCCCCCCGCCGGGAGTCCACTCGGACGTAGCGGTGCTGGCCGCCTCCAAAGCCTCCGCCGACTGGCCGGCGCCCGCAACTCGGCGCGACTCCGACGGAGCGGCGCCTCCCCCTGCGCGCCGACGCGTCACCGGCTGCACCTCGGAGCCGGCTCCGTCCTCCGGCTCACCCTCGGCCGGCTCCTCTGGCGCCGCTGACAATTGGACGCCTTGGCCCGCTCCGGTTGGTGCTGCCGGCGGCGCTCTCCCCGCAAAGAACACGAGGTCCTCCCCCCTCTCTATCAGCGGTGGGTCTTGGACGATTTCCTCCGCCAAGGGCAATGGGGTGCCAGGGGCCACGGCTCGGAGGGGAATGGCGAGTAGCGGAGGCTGGTTGTGCGAACCCTCCGCCTTCGTTTCCGCGGTCGCCGCCTCCGCCTGGGCCTTGGCTGCCGTGTCGGCTTGCTCCCTCGCCGCCTGGGCGGCCGCTTTCTCCGCCGCCTCGTGCTCCTCCCGCGCCTCACCAGCATTCCGCTCCGTGGCCTCCCTGAGGTCGGCGCGGGGGTCCATGTGGCGGGAGCCCGAAGACCCTCCAGTCGGCCCAACTACGGAGCCGCTCGGACCCCGCTCAAGGGAAAGCGGCGCCCTGTCCAGCGAGCGGGAAAAGGTTAGGAAGAATGTTCAAACAAGAAGAGAATGATGAAGAGCATGCGACCAGGCAATCGACGACTTACGATGAGACCGCCTGAGGCTGCTTCACCGCCTTGCGAAAGCGAGCCGCCTTCACGGCCGACTCATCTCGCCTTGTTGCCGCGGTGGAGGCTTTGGACTTCTTCGGCCGGCTGCCGAAGAGGATTGACGTGGCCTGGCGCTTCTGTGCGCCGCCGCTGGCAACCGGCACGGTGGACGAGCCCTTGCCCTGATGGTCGGCCGCCCGCTGGCGATGCGGGGCGACTTCGGCTTCGGCGTCATCCGGCCAGTCCTCGAAGCTGGCGGTGAGCCTTGTGCCTCCGGGGTCGGCGACGTCCCCCACGACGGCGTCTTCCATGGCTGCCGCCCCCAAATCCGGGTCGTCGACGTCGTCCACCGTGCGGTCGGCGACGTACTGGCGTTCTATCCCCGCTGCACCGGTCGTCGGCGGGAGAAGGGGGTTCTGCTAAGAAAAACCGACCGATCAGAGGCCGGCCATCATAAAGCCGGCTACCAACAAAAAGAAGAAAGAGAGGAAAACTTACCACGGGCGGAGGGTTGGCGCGAGAATACGGCGCCTTGCCGTATTGCCAGTCTTCAGCGAGCTTGCAATTGGAGATGCGATTTACCATGTACGGTACCTACGCATGAGGCATCTCCCTGGTGCTCAGCCGGCTTGGGTCGAAGCGGCCGCTCATCTGGCACATCATGTGGGGCCGGCTTTGGAGAGGAGATATCCGGCGCTCCACGAAGGCGGCCACCAAGTCGGCCCCGCTTAGGCCTTCCGACTGGATCATCACCCGAAGCCGGGAGACGGCAGCGTTCCCGGCCTGAGACAGTGACCGGGACCGGAAAATCCATGAGGGCTGCCTCCCAGCTGGCGGGCCGGCTACGTAAGCCGGCAGGTTGACGTGGTCTCCTTGCTCGGTGAAGTTCTTCACGTAGAAGTATGACTTCTGCCAGATCTTCACCGACTGGATCAGGGGGATGGGCGGGAACGGGTTGTTCTCGCCCGCCCTCCTCATGGCGATGAAGGCCCCGCAGGGGGCGGGCACGCCTGCGACGACGGTGCCGAGTTTGCTCTGGAAGAATTCCCCCCAGAGCTCCAGCGTGGGGAGCAGCCCCAAGAAACCTTCGCAGAGAGAGGCGAAGGCCGACAGCAACATCACCGCGTTGGGCGTGAGGTGATGCGGCTGAAGATTGTAGAACTCGAGGAAGGAGCGCAGGAATCCGCTCACCGGAAGGCCGAAGCCGCGAAGGAAGTGCGAGCGGAAGATGACCCGCTCGCCCTCCTCCGGTGCTGGCGAGATCTCTGTCTCCGGCGCCAGGCGGACCCGCATGAGGTTGGCGTCGGGCAGGCGCCAGGAACTCAACATGGTCCTCGTGGATGTTGGAGCTGTCCCACAAGCTCGACAGCGCCATGGGAGCAAGACGATGTGGTGGCACGGCGGCGCTGAGACGGGAGGTTGCGGCGGCAATGAGAGGAAGAAAGGAGGACGAGAAGGGGCGGAGCGAGAGAGAGCATGCGAACCTCTGTCGCTCCCCCTCCTCCCCCTACTTATAGGCTCGCGTGGCGGAGCCGAGGAGGTGCGGCGTGGGGAAACGTGGGGATCGATCGTGCCCACTCCCCCACGTCCCGCGATTACTGTGCCATGATGGCGGAATAAAACCGCCGCGGGAAAGCGAGCGGTCCATGTGGGCCACGGAAGATCCGCGCTCGGACCGAGGCCTGCGAGTGGCAAGCCTGGGCCTGCGGCGACGTCCCGTCGCGCGCGTGCGTTGGCAGGCTTTCCTCGCCATGTGGCCCGCGTTCCCGCCTATGAGAACCGGAGCTCTCTGAAGTCGGCGCGCACGAGCAAAGCCGGCTCTTCAGGATAGGAAGCCGACCAAGCTTCTCGTCCCTTTGTCCGCCTCGAAGCTCGATCAGCTTCGGGGACTACTGTCGGAGTAAATAGCCATGGGTAGCCTAGCCGGCTTCCCCTGGCCCTTCTAAAAAAATTACGAGCCCGTCCGGCTCTCAGGAATCCAAGACATGGGGCCGCCTTCCCCTTGCTGGCTGTCACCCAGGCCGGCTTTCGGAAGGCGGCCCGACTTTAGCCCTCATGAAGAAAGCCATTGGAGGGCCGACTATGAGAAGCCGGCCGCGAGAAGACCGACTCCGAGAAGCCGGCTCCCATAGAGCGGCCGAGACCGTACCCTCAAAGTTTGCATCCACCTAGCGGCGATGAGACGGGGCGTGGCTACAGTAAAGCCTGCCACCCCCGAATCCCGGAGCACGCCTGGCACAGTGCGCCGTACGGAGTGGCCATGACCCGTCCGGCGGGGCACTGTTGCCATGTTGACCCTGATGTCACCCATGACGGGCCGCCAGTACGGCCCATGGGCGGTGGGCCCCTTTGGGCAGAGAGACGCCCGAAGGCTGCCAGGCCTCCCCAAGTCAGCCCGAGGCAGGGCCGGCTCCCCGCAGCCGGTTCGCTTCCCCCCTCGAAGAGGACGCTCCGTTAAGGAGACAAGACGCGGTAAGGCTACAGTAATCGCCCGCCGGACGGCGGCACTGTAGCGACGCTTACCTCGACGAAGCCCTCGTCATCAGGTTGAGGCAACAGTAACCAGCCATCGACAAGACCCTTGGCAGTGGGGCCTGCCTGTTGCCAAGGAGTTGGTAGCCGGCGGGGCCCACCAGCCGGCGGTCCCCAGCAGTCGGCCCAGAAGCCGGCGAGCGCAGTCACAGACGGCTGGGCCCCGCGCCCAGTCGGATTACCATTATACCCCCGGGGGTAGGCCTATATAAACCCCCAGGGGCACCCATGTAAAGGGTTCGACCCCCTGCTAGTTCTAGACACCACACAAGGAGAAGCAAGCTAGCCGTGCCCTTCTTCCTCCTCCCACCGAACAGCTCAAGGAGCATTGTGTAGCTACTTGTCCATCTAGTGATCATGCGGAGACCCCACAGAGCAGCAGTAGGGGTGTTATCTCCACGGAGAGCCCCGAAGCTAGGTAAGATTCGCCAGCGTGCATGTCTTCGCCTCATCCCGTTTCCAGGCACCGGCGATGTCTTACTGGCTCCCACAATGATAAGCCACCCGTTGGCATATGTCGCACCTACCACCCGACACTCGCTGTGGCGACCTGCACCTCCCGCGATCCATGATTAGCGTATGCCTGCTCCTGAGGAATTAGCGGTACCCGATAATCGTTGCCTCCAGCGTGGCCAGTGGGACCGTGCCGGGGCTCCTGGAAGGGCTCAGCTTCTGGCGCCTCGTCCCCCCAGCTTGGGCTGAGGAGCAAGCCTTGTTCGCCCTCGTGAGGGTGCCCATGGTCCATCATGAGGGGCACGTATTCTTCTGGCGCCGTCATCCCGAAGGCCATGCCGTAGTGCTCCGCATGCCACGCAGCTCTGCTTGACGCGCCCACCGTGGGGTGGTAGCGCGGCTGTCCACTGGGGCCGTGGGTCGCGTCGAGTCCTTCTTCTTCACGGACCGGGAGCGGGGGCAGCGCCGCTGCCGGTCCGGTGCCGACAGCTTCGCTGGCGTTGGAGTAGCCTTGGAGCCCGCGGGCACGCGCGGAGCCCCCGCGTGGGCCGCCCTGGGCTTGAGATGGGAGCAGGGTGCAGAAGGGGTGAGCCCCCGAGGCAGGGAAGCCCAGGAGCTCTGCCACCCGCTCCAGTAGCACGTCGCGACCGCCCTCTAGCAGCCTGCACTGCAGCAGCTCTCGGGCCACCGTGAGCGCGGCCCTCAAGTTCGCCTGCTCCCGGCGGGTGTACGGTGTCATGGTCGCGGCGTGATTGGAGGCCCTTGCTGCCAACCGCGCCTGCTGCGGTGTGAGAACTGTCGAAGCCTGTCCGCGTCGCCCGCGGCCCGCAGCGCCCTGTGGACCGCGAGCTGCCTGGGGCACAGGGTCGCCCGAGGCGAGCGGCTCTGCGCGGGCGGGCCACGCCGCCCATGGATCTGGGTTGCCCACTTGGTCGCCGGACATGGTGATGACGACGCGATGGGACACGAAGCGGTAGAAGGTGGATTCCGGCGCACCCCTACCTGGCGCGCCAAATGTCGGATTTCGGGTTCCGGCAGACCCTTGAGGTTCGAACACTGGGGTGCGCGCGGAGATTTCGCCTTCTACCTACCTGCACCCCTCCGCTTCGCTAAGATCTAAGTTATGGAAAGAACAGCACAAGAGACACAGGGTTTATACTGGTTCGGGCCACCGTTGTGGTGTAATACCCTACTCAAGTGTGTCGTGTGGTGGATTGCCTCTTGGGCTGATGATGATGAGCAATACAAGGAAGAACAGCCTCGCGAGGGTCTGTTCTTGGCTGGAGCGACGAACTGCTAGGAGGAGTTCAGTCACCCTTATCTCTCTCTTCTCGATTGCGATCCGATCTTTCTACCCTGTGGGTGGCTAGTCCTATTTATAGGCAAAGGCCCTGGGCCTCTTCCCAAATATTGAGCGGGAAGGGCGCCAACAATTGGCCACTTTGAAGGGGAACATCTGGTACACTTATCCTGACTAAAATTGGTCCTCGCCTGCCAAAGGCTCTGGTGGTGACGCTGGCTGGGGCTCCACAATGACTTCCTCCCTGCCGTTGAACTGGTCTTTGTCTCGTTGCACCGAAACAGGTGCCTTTGCTTGATGCTCTCGCCTGCGCTTGCTACCTTTGCACCAAAGAGGAAAAGAGGACACTGCACGGCTGGCGCCCGCTTGGCGCCTTTGGTCGTCATGGCTTGCGTCACGGGCACCTCATGAGGTACCCCGCCTTGATCTCTCCGCCTCCTCGCGGGCCAGCCTGATGAGGCCGTGCCTGAGAAAGATCCGTGTCGTCCGCCCCGCGAGGCTTGGCCCCTCGCGAGGGTCTTGGGTCTGTGTTAATGAAGATGGGCCGCGCTGGGCCCCCTTTTGAGCCACGCCGCAGGCCGCAGGCAGGCAAGTCTGGGGACCCCCGTTCCCAGAATGCCGACACTGATCCTGTGATCAGAATAGTGTTTATATATATATATATATATTGCTGTTCTAAGAATGATCATGATGCCCTCATGTCCATATTTTATTTTATCGACACCTCTATCTCTAAATATGTGGACATATTTTTCGATATCGGCTTTCGCTTGAGGACAAGCAAGGTCTAAGCTTGGGGGAGTTGATACGCCCATTTTGCATCATGCTTTTATATCGATATTTATCGCATTCGGGCTGTCATTAGACGTTATGTCACAATACTTATGCCTATTCTCTCTTATTTTACAAGGTTTACATGAAGAGGGAGAATGCCGGCAGCTGGAATTCTGGGCTGGAAAAGGAGCAAATATTAGAGACCTATTCTGCACAGCTCCAAAAGTCCTGAAACTTCACGGAAGTTATTTTTGGAATTAATAAAAAATACTGGCGAAAGAATCCACCAGAGGGGGCCCACACCCTGGCCACGAGGGTGGGGGCGCGCCCTACCCCCCTGGTGCGCCCCCTGCCTCGTGGGCCCCTGGCAGGCCTCCGGTGCCCATCTTCTGCTATATGAAGTCTTTCGTCCGAAAAAAAAATCATAAGCAAGCTTTCGGGAACAAACTCCGCCGCCACGAGGCGGAACCTTGGCGGAACCAATCTAGGGCTCCGGCAGAGCTGTTCTGCCAGGGAAACTTCCCTCCGAGAGGGGGAAATCATCACCATCATCATCACCAATGATCCTCTCATTGGGATGGGGTCAATCTCCATCATCCCCCGGCAGGGACCCGTGGTCGTCGAGGGTGCCGCTGGCGTCCCCTTTGCCCCTTGGCTTCGTCCTGGTCTCAGGACACACCAATGGTGGTCGAGGGTGGCGCAAGGCGGGGCCCTCGTCTGGCTTATGAAGTAAGGCTCGCTCCTGTGAAGATCTCCGCTCGTGACACTGTCACGTAATAATGAGTGAGGCTGTACATGCCCTAGAGTATCAGGAGTGCCGCCCTCGGGCCTCGGGGGCTCCCTCCCACGTCCTAGTGGCAGCACTTAGCTATGCGCTGGTGAGAAGACAAGAAGACTAGACTACGCGCCGGACGCGGCCATTTGCTTTTGATCTCTTCTCTGTAGCCCTGTTTTCTAGCTTTGGATTTAAGTTTGAAGTTTAATTTTCATTGGTGTGCACGGGGGGTGTCTTTTATCTTTTGTGCGATTTCTTGCGATCTGGTTCCTTGCCTCAAGTCAGGGTTCGCGCATGCTGCCTCTTCCCTCGCGAGCTCCTCGCGAGCGAGGGCTGGGCGCGGCGCAGGCCTGTTGTGCGCATGTCCTTCCATGGCTGGCGCTTGCTCCTCGCGAGGCCCTCTCGAACGAATTAGCAGGCCCCTCAGAAGCTCACGACCTCACGAGCCGGTTTGGAACTGGCCCTGACTAAGGTAAACTGCAGCAGTAAGCTCGCGGTGGGACTCACGGACTAATAAAAACACATCTCCATCTTGGCCTAAGGAATAGAGGCAGTAATCTGTTCACATGAGGGTCCCCCTCCCAAAATGCTCCTACTACTTTCAAGGCCATTCCCGAGCTTTCACATGCAGGGTCAACGACAAGGAAGCACGGGCTCAATCGGACATATCGCTCACCGCGTCCTCCGGGTCTCCCTCAGACGTGTCGCTGGCGTCGTTGTCGCCATCGCTGGCATCACCATCACCATCGTTGGCATCACTGTCACCATTGCCGGCGTCGCCCACACCATCATCGACCACATCACCTTCATCCGCCGCGACCACCACCGCGTCTTCCTCGGAGGTGAAGGCCCTGACTAGAGCATCCACATTGTCTTCTACCCAGCGCGCCAGGTCGCCCTGGATGGACTCAAGCACAGGGGAAATGGCGACGTCAAAATCGAAGTTAGGGTAGGTGTTCTATAGGTGGCTGAAGACGCGAGAGAATGCGCACCTGAGCAAGCCGTGGCTTCTCTCTTCAACAAGCTCGCGAGCCCTCTCGGATTGATTCTCCAGCCATGTCACCACATCGGTGAAGAAGAGGAGGTGACTGGCGTAATCGTTCAAGTGGGGATGAGGGCATCTTCGTCGCAGATGGTGCCCAGCGCCGTGTTGGCTCTGGTCCTGAGGGTTTGGAGCATGGGGGCGTGCACGCGCTACAACATCCGCCGTTGGAGCGCTTCCTCCCTACTCTGTTGTGCAAAGGACTCAGTGTTGGCGACCCACTATTGAAGAGAAAGCAGCTCGGCGTGGGCAGAAGCCAGGTCAGCTTGTACTGAGATTAGGGTGGCGCGGCGGCTTCCTCGCGTTGTCCCGCCTCAGCCAACCTTGACTTGAGGACAGTAGTCCTTCCCACAGCTTTGGCTTCCACGAGCTTCAGCTTCAGGTCGTACCTGCCCAGAAGATCCGCTCGAGCCTCGGCCACCTGGCGATCGACCTCCCCCTGGGCCTTGGCCTCGCGCGCTCCGACTATATCCTCCGCCTGGGCGACTTGGCGCTCCCCCGTCTCCAACCGCTCAAGCCCAAGGCTTCGCTCCGTGGCTTCCAGCGCCAGCGCTTCCTCGCGCCTCAGGATCTCTTCCTCCTCGCCAGGCGTCCCCTTCATTGACGATAGGGCAGCCTTGCGCGCCTCCACTTGCTGCTCCAAGGAGACACTCCAGGCTTGTTGCTCCCACGCGCGTTTCTCTGCGATCTCTCGGGAATGATCAGCTTCCCGGGCTTCTTCCAAGGCTCGAGGGCAGGCCTCACGCGAGGTCGCAAGAGATGCCTCGGCCTTCGCATTATCAAGCTCGCCGCTGGTGGTGCCCGAGGTTGATGGCCACCTTCAGTTTATGCCACTCCTCCATCAGCCGAAGACCCTCGGCCTCGAGGCGCGCGTCTACATCCACGAGTTCTCCGCCAAGTCGGCTCATCGCACCCATCGCCTCCCGAAAGAGCTTGTGGCGGACGACACTCTGGTCATGCACAAACTTGAGTGCGCGGCCGATTCCGTCCTCCATAGTGGGCGTCACCGACGAGATCCAAAGCGGCTCGCCCCCTTTCCGCAGGAGGCTGTGTGCTGCCCCCCCTCGGTCGCCGACTTGGCCCCGGTGGGAGCCCGGTTGATTTGAGGCTCGCTACTCGAAGAAGGAACCAAGACCGAAGCCATCCAGCCGCCGTCTACAACCAGAGGGGGAGCCCTTGGCATGCTCGTCACACCCCCGGCAAGGCCACGAAGAGGAGACGGCAGGAGCGCGGGCTCGAGGGACCAGGCTAGCATATCTGCCTCTCCAGCCGACATAGCATGCGGGGCGGCATGCTGGCTTGAGACACTCAGTGCCAGCGGGAGATTCGAGGCAGGAGGAGATTGCTCCCCGGGAGGCTTGACGGCCTTAGTAGAAGAGATCCTGAAAAGCCACCGTCAGGAAGGAAAGCAGCACTCAAGGAATTACAAAGATAAGGTACTTACTCATCTATGGCGATGTACTTCCGCTGTTTCAACGGCTGGAAGGCGCTGCTGCTGCAGCTCGGGGACTCCTTCCTTTTGCGGAGAGCATCGAAGTCTACACGGAGCCGGCCTAAGCGTTGGACGTGACGACCAGCGTAGGGCGCGGCTGGTGAAGGGCCCGAGAAGGCGACCTCAGGAGCGCCAAGCTGGCGAGAGCCATCGGGTTCCGCCTCGCGATGACCTACTGAGGCCTCAGGAGCTTCGGCCTCAGGAGAAACGTATTGCGTCGCCCCCTCAACTGCCACCCCAGAGCGAGGGTCATGGGCTCCCGGAGATGGTGCCTCAGGAGCCACGGGCGGCGTCGACATCTCAGCACCCGCGCCTCCGGCCTCTAGTGGTGCTTGCCCCCCTACGTCCACTCTTGGGGCAAGTTCGGTGCCGGCGACAAGGAGGGGAACCACGGTGACGGGGTTCTCGTGGGACCCCTCAAGGCCGATTGGACGTAGCCCCCATGCGTCAAAAGGGGGTCTATGCCCCGCGAACTCCACCCTGTTTGAGCAACAATACAAGAGATAGCCCTCAAGTGGCATATCGGGTGGCGAGGGGTCGCCCGCCAGGACCTCGAGCATTGTTCTTCGTTCCTCGAGCGGAAGCCCTGACTCCTGAAGCCTCATGCAATCCTGGCCGACAGACAAGGCCCACATCGGCTAGGAATGGCATTGAAGCGGAGCGATGCGGTGTCGGAGGAACTCCTTCATCACCATGGGCGCAGTCAAGCCAAGATCTTTCAGCCTCTTCAACTGGAGCCAGACGAAGGTGAGGCGGGGCCTCGCAAGCTTCTCATGACCCCAGCCAGAGCTGGGGACGGCGGGCGCCGACGGAGGCAAGAGCAAGGGGTTGAGCTCTTCGACATCAACATACACCCACCGCATCCAGAACCCGCTCGTAGACGGCGGGAATTCAAAGTCAATGCCTGAGCCGGCCGTTGCCGCCACGGCCTGGAAGCTCAGGCACCCCAAGCATTGCCAGAGGTCGGTCAGGTGCAGCGAGAAGAAATGGCATAGAAGGGCCACGGAGGGGCCGATGCCCACCATGGCCTCACAAACAAAGGCAAAGACAGCAAGAAGAGCGATAGATTGGGGATCTAGGTGCAGCATATGAATCTGGTAATTTGAAACCACGACATTGAAGAAGGCAGAGAAGGGAGGGACCAGGCCGGCCCATGGGGCGTCGATGAAGAATTGGACCTCGGTGGCTGTTCTATCGACAGTAGCTCGAGACGCAGGCAAGGCCACCGTACCTCCCTATTCGTTGAAGCTGGTGGCGAGCGCAGGGCAGACCTTGTCCATGGCCTCTCGATTGAGCACCCACGATCGGCCGATGATGGGCTCGACGGTCAGAGGCGGGCTGGCTGAGCATAGGGGCTTCTTCCCTTTCTCCGTTCGGTTCGGCGCCATGGCGATGGAGAGAACTGATCTCACGTCAGATTGGGAGAGGAAGCTGAGGTTCGAAGAATCAGAGGAGTTTGGGAGTGCGTTGCCATCAGTGGGGAAATAACTGTGTAGGACGTCGTGGCCGCCTAGCCAGCCAGATATCAAGGCTGCGTGGGGAAGCGGAGACACCCACGTCCAATCAATTGCCACGCGTCAAGCGGTGCCACAGGCTATTGGGGCCCGCGGCGCTCCGCACTTGCCCTTCGCCTTTGCCTCGAAACAAAGTCCCAGCGCGCCTTGGGCCCAGGGGCTACTATCGGCGTCCTGGGAACGGGGGTCCCCAGACTTGCCTGCCTGCGGCCCACAGCGTAGCTCCACCAGAGGCCCTATACGACCCATCTTTACCAGCAAACAATCAAGACCCTCACGATGGGCCAAGCCCCGCGAGGTGGATAGTGCAAGACCTCCTAGGGGGCAGCTTCACTAGGCAGGCTCGTGATGGGTATAGAGATCAAGGCGAGGGACACCTCGCGATGTCCTGTGACGTAAGCCATGACGACCAAGGCAGGCGGGCGGGTGCCAGGCGGGCGCCAGCGCGTGCAGTGTCCTTGTTTCCTCTTTGGTGCTAAAGGGACAAGCACAGGCGAGGAGTCCCGAGGCATCAGTTAAAGGATTCCATATCGGTGCAACAAGACCAAGACCAGCAGGATGGAGGTCACCGTGGAGCCCAAGACGGCATCACCACCAAAGCCTTTGGCAGGCGAAGCCCGCCTTTAGTCAGGATAGCTTGTACTAGTTGTCTCCCTTTGAATTTTCCCGTTGTGGGATCCCTTCCCGCTCAATATTTGGGGAGAGGACCAGGGCCTCTATAAATAGGACTAGCCACCACCATAGAGGAGAGATGATCCAGATCATCCTCAACCACACAAGTTCACCAAGCACAAGAACATCTCTCCTCAGGAGGCTGTTCTTCCCTTGTAAATGTTCATTCTCAGCCTGAGAGGCAATCCACCACACCACACTGGAGTAGGGTATTACACCACATCAGTGGCCCGAACCAGTATAAACTCTTGTGTCTCTTGTTCTTTGGGTTCGTCGAGCTAGGCCGTGAGATCATGATGGGCGTGACCTAGAGAGGGGGAGAGATCTTCGTGCGCACCCTAGTGTTCGAACCTCAAGGTTTTTTCCAGAACCCAAAATCCGACAATAATATATGACATGCAACTTACACAAAGCATATGGTCAAATTTGTATGTGAAAGGAGCTTCCAATGATATAATTTTCACATTATACATCTCATGTACTATTAATCTTGTCAATGGTCAATGGCGGTTTTGAAAACGCATTAGAGCATGGTTAATAATATAGCCAGCCGATGGCTATAAGGAACTACCATGTCATCTATTGCCATCATCTAGATGCACTCATACAGTAGTGTGGGCTATAAGGTTGGCTATTTCCCGAAAAAAATTATAAGGTTGGCTAGTACTTTTTTCCATCTCCTCTCTATCTCTTTCTTCATATTTATTGGATTTAACTAGGAATGCGTATATAACTAGGCTCTTGGATGAGATCTCACTCCCCTTACTTTTTCACATCTCTCTCCTCCACATAGGCCCTATATAAATGGAAGGAGGGAGTACTATGAGCACTGCATACTCTACTACAGATGTTGTCAGTACTCCACTAGTACTATTGGACAGGGAGCTTAAAAAAAGTTACTACTGGACTGGCTATATGTGGCGAAATCCTAGTAGGAAGAGCATGCACAAGAACAAGCACATTCACGTGGTTGAAAACAAATTGGAAACCATGTTTGTTTGAATACAAATTTAGGAGTACGTCCGAATCTACCAATATTGATTGGGCGTTTGTAACATCCCAAATTTTCAATTTGGAATGTTATACATAGGTCATTCATGCATATCATATTTTGTGCATTTCGACTTCCGCGATCCTCGAAATTCTAAGCAACTCAAGGACCCTCGGAGAGAGTTGGGGGATTTCACCATTTGCATATTTGAATTTTATCAAATATGGAAACAAGGATCACTTCGGTTTTAATAAATTTTCTCTCCGAAAATATTTCATACCAAAATATATGAGAGGAGACAATATGACTTATCCAAAATAAATGAAATATTGGAGGAAAATATTAGAATCAATTTTCATATTTTATTTGGATTTTATGGCAATTTTAATTGAATTAGGAAAAATATGTGTTCTCCAAAATTGCATTATAGGCCCAAATAAATGTTCACCTTGTTCGGCTTATTTTTAGAGGACGGGGAAAATTTATTTCGGGATTTTTTGAAGTCCGTTTAGTATTCCTTTTCTTTGTTTTTCTGTGCTAAATATTTTTTCTAAAAAAAGGGGAACCGACTTCGGGCCGTACCCGGCCTGGACTCCACCCGGCCGACCTCCTTATAAGCCGTGCCCCTGAGCCCCCCAGCCCACCAGCGCCCGCGCCCGCAAACCCTAGCCACCGACGCCACGCCTTGATCCGCCCGCCGCCGCTCGCCGGACGCTGCCTTGCCAGAGTTGCCGCCGCCGCCGTCACGCATTCTGAGGTAGCCGTCGGTTTTCTTTAGAAAATTGTATGTTTTTTTAGAAACCCTTGATTTTTTTGTAGATCGGTTTTATTTTCCCGGTTTAGTTGTTTAGAAAATGCTTGTTCGTACGTTCGTTTTAACGAACGGTTTTCACCCGTTAGTCACAGACAACAAACGTTCATTCGTTAGCCTGTTCGTCAGTTTTTCTTTTTCCAGGGTTTTTTCGCGATTATTTTCGATGGCGATCTCTGCCCTAATTTTCGATCTATTATATCTTTTCGCTCGTTTATCGGAATCAGGCGATTCAAGCGCCTAGATCTTCGTATCGAAGCCCTCTTTCCGTTTAACCAACTTGAATAAGATTTTGGTACTATAAAATTTGTCCTTAGTCCAGATTAGTAATCGGATCCTGTTTCTTTCGAAGTTTGAGTTTCGTTGTTTTGTTTGATTTGATTCTTTTTGCAAACTGGAGTTCTTAAGTTGAAATTTCTGGTTAGATCTTCTTATTTGAGATTTACCCATGCATCTTTACTTGATTTCTTATGTATGTTATTGTTTGTTTACGATAGAACACACAGAGTGCGAAGCGTGCTACTACGAGTCTTTAGGATTTGCAGATCGTCAGCAAGGCAAGTAACACATTGATCATACTTCTTTCATATCCAGTTTTTATGCATTAGTTCTAATCCTCAAACATTGCATGATTAGGATGTGATTAAACTTGTGGGTATTGGGAAGTAGATGATGAGGTAGAGCCTATTACTTGTTTTATTATCAAACCCTGGGAGTTACTTCTACGTTATGCTTATATTGCCATGCTATGCTCGTAGACATGGTTTGGGTTTGAGAAATCCATGACAGATGTGAGATTGATAATTAATGGTTCAACTTAAGGTGGCAACTTTAATACACATTTGGGTGGATTGCTTGTTTGGGCAACTGGTGATATACCAGTGTTGTCCAGGAGATCCCAGGGATATACCGTGAGATCCTCCTATGGTCCACCACCCAGGCTCAAAGGGATCATGAGATTATTCATGCTAGAAACTTCTGTGTGCAGCCACAAGCCATTATGGGCTCTGGCATATTTCAGTATGTTATGTGACCTCTTTCAGTGGTGGGCTAGAAGATGTAGAGGAAAAGTAGGTGTAACTGTCCACTCGGAGTAAAGAGTTAATGCTTCTGAAGGACTGTGTCTCGGTCATCCATTTCTCAAACACCACGTAGTGCGAGAAATCCAACGGAGGAGATCGAGTTTTGTGGGGAAGAGTGTGCAAACCTCTGCAGAGTGTATAAACTAATCATGGTTAGCCGTGTCCCCGGTTATGGACAACTTGATTATCTAGTACTTGGATTATACTACTGTATCTCATCACTCTAAATTAATTTGTTGGGTTGTTAATTACATTTAATTGGGATTGAGATGGGGGTACCATTCTCAACGTTTCAACTACCATGATTGTTAAATAAAAAATTTGTTCCTTTGTTGTAGGAAAAAAATTAGCTTTTCACAAAAACCATATAACCATAGAGCCCCCACCAGTCATATATGCATGTAGTGTTAGCATTTATCTATTCATTGCTCTATTGTGTTACATTGCCAGCATATTCCATGTGCTGACCCCTTTTCGTCTCGGGGTTCTATGATCATCGGTTCAAAATTTTGAATCCACCTTTGGTATCACACATGCACCCACTTGTTCTATCTTGATTTCATCTCGGGGTCCGTAGATCAATTAAAAGAGGACTAGGGTGGGTATAATACATTCGTTTCTCTTATGAATGTACAATATACTCCCTCTGATCCCCACAGACCCCCCCCCCCCCCCCCCCCCCCCCGCCGGTCATTTCTATCATAGAAACAGAGCAAACCTTTATCTCCTTGCACGACATGCAATTGATTTCTCATCATCAATCGATCTCATCAAGATGTGTCGGGGCATGAACCGAATGGGATGTCAAAACTAAGACGGGAAGGGACACGTAGTGGAGGAAAAGTGAAACTTTAAACGAACCATTTGTTTGTATGCATGTCGAAAAAAATACAACATTGGAAATACAAGCATCACTACAAAAAAAGACACATCCGTGACATTTTGGGCCGAACGAATTTTTTTTCTGTCATACATATGACACTTCTATGATGATAATTGTGACAAAACCCGGTATCATCATAGATGTGGTGGGCTCCTACTTCTATGATAAAAAATCATGACAGAAAATGGGCTTTTCATCCTGGGCGGGCCGGAGACGCAGCTGCATGACATTCTTTGGGCCATCCATGATGGAAAAAATGTGGTAGAAGCGAGGGGGAGGAAAATTTTGGGGAGTTCCCGGTTACGGTGGGAGGTCAGGGCCGAGCGATGCGTGTTTCTCTCATACACATACGCGCGTGTGTGCGAGGCGTTGGCTCTAACTGAACCCGAGCGAGGCATTGGGATCTAACTGAACCCGAACGATTGCACTGCAGGCTACGCGTTACTGAACCCGAGCGATCGATCGATGGATGTTAACTGAACTCGATCGAGCGATTCCTTCACTACTTCTGCTAACCGAAGCCGATCGATGCTGCCTCTGGGATGAACAGTGAGTGTTGCGGGGGGGGGGGGGGGGGGGGGGGGGGGGGGTTGGATGAACAGTGAGCGGTGGCATTGCCTCTGGATGAACAGGACCCCATGGTGTGGTGGAGGGCTGGATGAACAGTAGACGATGGAGGGGTGCCCGTGGAGGGGTGGTTGAACAGGACCTAGTGGTGTGGAGGGCTGGATGAACAGTAGACGGTGGAGGGGTGCCCGTGGAGGGGTGGTTGAACAGTAGCCGGTGGAGTAGCGCGTGGTGGAGGTTGGATGAATAGGAGCCCGTGGAGGCTGGAGGAGGTCGACGGTAGCCCGTGGAGGCTGGAGGAGGTCGACGGTGGAGATGAAAAGTATCCCGTGGAGTCCCATTTTGCGGTACGCCACACCCCTCCCGATGAACAGGACCCCCGTTTCGACCGTAGCGCTCCAACACAAGTCCGTTTCGTCCGTTTTGCGGTACGCCACACCCCTCCCGATCAACAGGACCCCCGTTTCAACCGTAGGAGGTCCGTTTCCTCCGTTTTGCGATATGCCAGACCCCTCCCGATCAACAGGACCCTGTTCCAGACGTAGGAGGTCCGTTTCCTCCGTTCTGCGGTACGCTAGGCCTTATTTCCATCGCCTGTTCTGTCCAAGCCCTCCCGATGAACATGAACACGCATTCCGTTCCGACCCAGCCGGTTGGCTCCCATGCATTTCGTTGCCTCCTGATGAACACGACGCATTCCGTTGCCTCCACATGAACACAACGCATTCCGTTGCCTCCCCATGAACACAACGTCGACGCTGCTTCTCCGTTCCGACCCAGTCATGTACACGAGCCCTGGCCGTACCTATGCGCGAGTAGGCGTTCGAGACCTCGCCCGTATGTACACATACGTGGCCGTATTTTCTTTCTTGCACCCTGGCCAATGTACGTACGTGTACATGCTACGTGCGCGCCTCTACTACGACACGTGCGCGCCTCTACATCCACCAGTATATATGTATGTACACGTTCGCGGCCAGAATGACAATGCTACATACGCTTCAACCAGGTGGGTCCCGACTGTCAGGCACTTCCTTGCCTGAGAAGATGTAGCTGGTGGGTCCCAGCAGTTAGGGGGGCGAATCATTTTTTTTGCCTGGACGCACTTCCTTGCGTGCGGCCGTGGACCCAGCCGTCAGCCTCTCCACGTACAGTCCACGTCTGATGGAAGTCGTTCCTTAACCACATTGACCACGCCGCGCCAAGAGCACCAGGGCGGTGGACGACGGCGAGGCCTAGGAAGGGGACGACGGGGAGCCAGGGAAGACGCGGCAGTGGAAGCCCGCGCGGAGAGGAGTACGAGGGTTCACTGGTTCGGCTGCGGTGTGAGGCTGCCGTCACCGCAGGGCCTGGCCAGCGATGGGAATAGTAGGGGGAGGTGAGGCCTCCACAGCAGCATAGCCGGCCACGGGAGGCAGGAGCATGCGGCATGACCGGCGCTGCTTTGGGCGGCTGGAGCAAGAAGACCAGAGGTTGAAGAAGCACTATGGCCGTTGGATGGACATCATACGGTCACTGGAGCAAGAATCGTTCATATTGACTAAAGTTGACAAAGCCCCCGTCCCAGTCAACTTAGTAGGCCCACAAGTCAGCCTCCCACCATGGTGGGTCCCAGCTAGCAGGGGGAGTATTCATTTTTTTGTGAGTAATAAGGAGGAACTTCCGGTGGGTCCGAGCTGACAGCGGGGGGAATGTTTTTTTTCGCAAAATACGCTGGCCCGACCGTGGGTCCCAGCAGTCAGGGGGCAAATGTTTTTTTCGTGAAATAAGGTGGCCTGTCCAGTGGGTCCCTGCTGTCAGGTGGAGGAATAATTATTTTGCGCGTAATAAGGAGGCACTTCCTTGCGGCCACCTGGACCCAGCTGTTAGCCTCTCCATGTACAGTACTCTTCCGATGGAAGTTGGCCGTTGACCACGCCGCGCCGAGAGCACCAGGGCGGTGGTCTGGACGATAGCGAGGCCTAGGGAGGGGACAATGCGGAGCCGGGGAAGACGCAGCAGTGGAAGCCCGCGCGGAGAGGAGTACGAAGCTTCACTGGTTCGGCTGCGGTGTGAGGCTGCCGTCGCTGCAGAATAACAGGGGGTGTAGGTGAGTAGAGGGATGGACTGGCCAGTGGTGGGAGTAGTACGGGGCGGTGAGGCCTCCGCGGCATCAGCCGGCCACGGGAGGCAGGAGCACGCGACACGACCGGTGCTGCTTTGGGCGGCAGGAGCAAGAAGACCAGAGGTTGAAGAAGCACTACGGCCATGGGATGGACATCGTATGATCACTGCAGCTAGAATCATTTATATTGACTAAGTTGACAAAGCCCTTGGTACGCGTCAACTTAGTAGGCCCACAGCTCGGATTTGGCAGAGAAAATATAGCCCATTTGTGATTTGTAAGAATGTACAGTCCATTTTTTAATTCTAATGGAATTTACTACAGCCCATTTATAGTTTGTTAAAAGTACAGCCCAACTTCTAGTTAGGACAACGATTAATAATGTCAAACAACCGCTCAAAACAGAATTCAAAAAAAAATTCCCACATTTTGATGGGATCCGAAATATTTTTATCCGAAATTTCTAGTCAGGTCAAATATAATTTCAAAATAAAGTTGTATTACGTTAAAATCCAACGAAATATTGCATGCGCAACAAGTAATGAAATTAAAAATTTCAAATTCCAAAAATAATATATTTTTCAAACTAATTACGTGTTTGGTGCATAGTAACTGTCCAGTTATTATAATTACATCCCATTTATTATTTCTTAAAGTCCATTTTCTTGTTAAGCCTAATGCATACCTCCTAGGAAAGTTTGCAGCCCAGCGGGGCAGAGAATAACAAGTTGACCCAGATATATTGTACAACTGTCGTCCCAGTTGCATTGCTGATGTTGAAAAAAAGGCCTGTGTAGTACAGTACAACCTAACATGGTTACTCAGCCCACATTCAGCGATGCCGGAAAGGCCCAAACAAGGCTTCTGTACAACTTTTTGAAGTCACTGAGCTCAATTAATAACTTAAGAAAAAAGTTAGATTACAGTGGAACCTAATTAAAAGATGTCATGAGCAAATAAATAATTCAACGGGTCCCACTTATGCGTTTGCACGTGTGTGTGTGTGTGTGAGAGAGAGAGAGATAGAGAGAGAGACCCATCGGTCGATGCTCGTAAATACATCTTTCAGCCATATGCATTGCTGATGCTCAGTAAAAACTTATATAGTTGACACAATCATATAGAACATCATAGCACACCGAACTTGCATACAAAAATTTCACGCAGGCGGCACAATCAGGATGGAAGCAGTGGATCGCTACGGGAAGGGCTATGTTGAAACCAACCGAAGTCGTACATAATGGTTCATCGTCTCTATCAATGATGGGGAAATATCTTGAATGTGGTGCAAAGAAAACAGACAGACAACACAATAAGTTCTACTAGCACATTTAGTTGACGTACAGCCCTTTCTAAAAAAAGTTCAGTTACAAAATTAGAATAGGTCACAATCAAATGTACCGGCATATCAGTGCTTCACACCCATAGCTCGGATTTAACTAGTACTCCCTCCATCCGGGAAAAGTTGTCTATAGGGCAGTGTATTTGTTTTTTGCAAAAAAACCACAGAGTTTTAAACACGTCACAAAGAAGTCCATCTCCTTCCTTCTTCCTCCCCCGTCCCTCGCGCCTTGCAGCCATCGCCGGCTACCCACCTACGCCGCCGCCCGCCTGGATCTGCGCCGCGACCAACACCAGAACCGTGGCCCAGCCCGTGACCAACAACAGCGCCGTCGCCCGCTTGCACCTGTGCCGCGGCTTACCACCTGCACCGCCCGCCGTGAAGGTGACCTGCACGGGCGCCCTCCTCGAGCTACGCCGCCGGCCCCGTTGAAGGTCGCCGCCCATGTTCGCCCACCTTCGCCGCCCACCTGTGCCTCCGATTTCGTCCGCTTCAGCCGCCGGCGCTGTGGACAATTCTGGCCACTCCCGCCTCTCATGTTGCTACTGGTGGACGATTCCGGCGCCATGGACCTCTGATGCTGCTTTTGCCTTTTCCCCTGCCTCGCCTCTGCTGCCACTCCCGCCTGTGCTGGTGAGTCTGCCCCGCCCACCTCTGCTACTGCTGTTGTTCAATTTTTTGCTGCGAGTCTGAATTTGCTATTCTTAGTACAGGCAGAGAAAATTCAGTCAGGGGATACAAAGCTAGAGAAATAATCTAGGACAAAGGCTATACACTGCTGCTAAATGATGAACAGATTATAGTGAAAATTTAGTTTGATGCCATCAAATTCATTGAGTAATACTCTTGGCATTCTTGGAGATTTGCTAGTTTTTGGAAGTTTTTCTTGCTACAGTTAACAAAAAATGTCCGGTGTTCCAATACTGTAGAGAAACTACAGTGCGTGTAATTCAGTTATGACTCCTTTACTGAAACTGTAGTGTTTGCTAAAACTGAGATGTAAACTAAAGGAGTTTGTTATTTGCAAAAGCTGTAGCATACTCCAACAAGTGATAAATGCACTCAAAATTTCACTGAGAAAATGCAGAGGCTGCTCACTTGTTACTCGAAGTTTTCTGGAGTGATAAATGCATGCAAAAGAAGTTCAGTTAACTGTTACTGTTGCTGTATGAATTCCAACCAGGTCAATTTGTTGTCAATTACTCTATAATACTCAACCAGGTTTATGCAAAATGAAGATCAACCATGTTTATTTGGATTTATTTGAATCATTTGAATTTATTTGCTTTATTTGTATTTATACACCATTTGTCCAATTGCAAACATACCAAAGTTTCCAATTGTCCAATTTCAGTCACTCATTTTACAGAGAGCTAAGCATAGCCATGACTCTTCCCTAAATATTTCTGTAGAATCAATTCCAGCAGCACAAAACTGAAAACTGAAAACTACCACAACCCCTTAACTAAGAATTGATAAAAACATGTCCCTAAAATTGGAATTATTTGAATTAGCTAGGTTTATTCTTCTTCATATACAGAAAAAGATGAATATTGTTCGTCTACTAGTTACTTCAAATTTAGAACTGAATAAACACTTGTCATCTTCAGTAAACACTTGTAAATCTAGAGTGGTTTTAAACTTAGAATGCACCAAGTACTAATATCCTTTGCCAGGCTACACACCATCTACTTGGAGTAGACAGCAAGATTCACAGAGACATGCACGCTTCAATAGACTTGTGAATGCTAGCAAAGTGATAAGTAAAAACTTGGATGTTCTCAAAAATATAGCACCAGAGGACATTAAGTGAACTAGCCTGTATGCTAAAGGCAAGGAAATGCCACCTTCTTTTCTTCTTCGAGCAGTTGATGAACTGGCCTGTATGCTGCAGCTACACATATGTTCTACAGAAAATGCACCAAAAGAGTTACACACAGGTGAAGTAAGTGGAAAGAAACATTTAATCTCCAGTTCTTTTCTTTTGATAGTGAAATTCAATCTGAATTTTGTAAGCACAGAAAATGCACCAATACTGAACATTTATTCCCACCTCCACCACCATCTTGTCAGTTTCGATAGTGTGTGTATGGAGTAGTTTTGACGGCAGTATAATTGTGCATCATGTAAACATTATGAGAATGATTAAGGGTTCAGCAATCAGATTATAATTATGACCAGAACAGAGGAACAAATATCATGGTTAGTTTTATGTAAAAAACAGAAATGGAGTTACTCACTTGAAGTTACTATAGTTACTCACTTGAACTTACTGTAGTAGTGGCCAAAATTCAGAAAAGTTACTAAACAGCAGAAGTAGTGGCCAAAATTCAAAGTACTAAAAAGATTCGACACTAAATATACAGTGTTATCCATGTTCTGTATCCAGGACATTTTTTATCTGTTTGCATGCATAGGTCCCACCTATCAGGAAGGTTGGGCACGTACACGAACAGGTATGACTCATCAGTCTACCCGCATAGCCTTTTCATTTAGTCTACCTAGCCGTTTAATCAATTGCCTGCACGCCACTTCTCCCATTTACTTCTCCATCGGGAACTGATTCTCCTCGGCTTCTTCACCTCCCCTTCATCTTCATTTGCATCCAAACCCCACTACGTTCACATTGTTTTAACCTCTTTAAATAATCATCTACTACTTCAGTTAGACTAGCCATCTAATCCTAATTCTCCAAACCATAGCCCTCTGTTCCAGCGGTTCCAAATGGCGGAAGAGATCGAGATGCAGGTTTTTAGCGTCCAACATGTCCTCGTCGAAGGCTCGATGCACATAGTTGCCACCGTCACCGTCCACCCAAGGGTTGTTCGGTAGTGGATCAACAATGTATCCAACTTCCTCGAAAAGGTAGAGACGAGGGTTATCGGTCTCGACGCAGAGTACACGGAGTGTGCCCCTGGGAAGATCCAGTGCGCCGCCGTCCTTCAGCTGTGCCATGAAGATGATGTTTTGGTGTACCACATCATACACTCGTCCTCCATACCACGTGAGCTTCACGATTTCTTGTCTCGGGAGGACGTATACTTCTGTGGGGCAGCCATCGAAGGGGACAAACAGAAGCTGAAGCCGTACAACCTTGATTTGAAAAGCATCGCTGACCTACAAACCAGAATCAAAATTCCTGTAGAAGATTGTGATAAACAGACACCATCCCTATTCGACGTAGCAAATTTTGTGCTCGGTACAAATCTTCAGAATGGTGATGAGACGGTGGCATTAAGGCCGTCTCGATGGGAGAATTATCCCTTGACATATGAGCGGATAAAATATGCTGCCCTCGATGCCCGTGTGAGTTTCAAGATAGCTGCAAGGTCCAAAGAGCTTGTTGCAAAGCCGTCTCCCACAGAGAATGAGAACAAGAAGAAGAAGAAGAAGAAGAAGAAGAAGAAGAAGAAGAAGAAGAAGAAGAAGAAGAAGAAGAAGAAAAGGCTGCACCAGCAGGAGGGCATTATGGATGGATGAACAATTTCCTCTCTTGTAAAAAAAATTATTCCCTCTCGGTGTATATTGATATAGATGGACTATTTCGATGGTGTGCATGTCTTTGGAACAGAGTAGTAGCGTGGGTCCGCTTGACTATAAGGAACTATTTATCCACATATATAGCTTTCTCTGCTACTCCTCCAGTGATCGGTATGCAGTGCATGTGTCCGTAGACATGACAGCTTGTGTGCATGACATGTGGGCCACCTAAAATGCGGCAAGCATCAAGTTTCTACCACAGCCACTTGCGATTCCCACGATGCCACTCGAACCCATGAAACCACACGTCCCCCGACCTGCGGCTCATCCCTCTTGGCCCCACTACCCCTCTGCCTACGGGAGCATTACACGTGGACCAGTCACCTATCGGGTCCACATGTTATTGACTCAAAGGTAGGTGTAGTAAGGCGCTAAAGCTCAGTCCCGACGGCCCTGAGAGGGAAATGTAACTCCTGCGCCAGGGCTTGTGGTGCTCCCGCAGCACGAACTTGTGCCAAACTCGAGATTTGTTTCTTTACTATACATGCACGCAACGATTTAATGGACATTGTAATCTCAACATGTGATGGGGAGCTCTAAATTTGAATTTGAAACTTATAAAATGAAAAGATTCAAAACAAATAAAATAGGAGAGGGGGATTATATCGTAGGATGTGTCCCATACAAAATAAGTCCCCTGGTTTGTCACCGCGAAGATGCGTTTAGAAAGGAGCACAGCATCTTCCTACTCATATGGCAACAAATTGGCCGCAGACAGCATGGTCCGCCTTTGACCACCATGTGCAAGGTTCGTGCTATCTTATTCAATCTCACCATGGTTTCATCGCACCAATTCATGTCGTGGCCCATTTCATGGCTGATCCCAATGTTGGAAAAATGTTCTACGGGAATGGTGTCACCGTTGTAAATGTTGTGCAAATTGATGTTGGTACCCTCCTGTACATATGCAAGCCAATCTCCACTCGCACCGAGCCTAACCTGTGAAACAATGGGCAGGGGGAGAATTGGAAAATGGACACAGAAGTAGTCTTTAGAATGCATTTACTGCGTGATCAAACTCATCTTACCTATTCATCAGAGGAAATCCGAGTGCCCCTCAACGTCGGCATATCAAGGGGCGTCAACTTGCAACTACGGCCACGCCGCGCTGGAGAGACCGCCAAGGAAACATCCTCATGCGTTCCATGGAACATCAAGATGCATTTGTATGAGTAGTTTATCTTGTGAGAGAAAAGGATGAATGAGGGAAGGCCTCTAGAGATAGAGATGGACATTACTACTACCAATGTGCTGGCCCGTGCGTTGCAATGGATCCAAACTAGTAGAATAATACTTGTTCACGTGCTTGAAATATAAACACTCTAGTTTTGATATACATGTGTCAGCATACATGACAGCTTGTCCATGGAAGTTGAACCACGGCGACCATCACGTTTCTTGTTTCTACCACTGCCACACCCACACGCGATTCCCACGACGCCGCTCCAACCCACGGCACGACGTCCCCGACGTGGACATGGATCCTCTAACGTGGCTACCACTGCCTTGCCCTGCCTTTCCTTCACTGACAGGTGGGACCCACCCTTATGAAAATATATTAGCATCTATAATATCTAATAAATATAATATGAAAATATATTCCAAGATGAATCTAATGATATTGGTGTTGTTATGTGAATGTCTATAATTTTTTATATAAACTTGGTCAAAGTTGGATGAGATTGACTTCGGACAAACCTAATATGCAGAGTAAAAAGGACCGGAGGGAGTACTACAGGTAGTACCCGCCGGTGTGGCCATCTACGCTTCGTAACGCCCCGACGCCCAGCTGTGGCACCCTCGCCACGGCCACGCCACCACCGGTCGGTTCATCTCGAACGAGTGAATCGCGAACCAAGACACCACCATGAGAATGACATGTGGGCCAGCCGCATTTAAGGTCCGCATGTGATTGACTCATAGGCCGGGCACTAAGCCACTGAAGTTCGGTCCCGTGGGCCCCGAGAGGGAAATGTAACTCCTGCGGCAGGCCTTGTGGTGCTCCCGCAGTACGAGCTCGTGCCAAAACTGGAATTTGTTTCTTACTACTACCAACTACTAGTACTAGTAAGGTACACGTGCATTGCACGCATGAGATTCTGGTGGTTTGTGCATTATGCTTCTACATGTGGAGCTTCCTGGATTCTAACATGTGGCAAAATCTGGTGGAATGTAAGGTTAGGCAAGTTTGGTTAACTTAGGTGAGTGTTTGGTTCAAGCCACACCTTAGGCAAGCCACACTAAGGCCCCACATGACATGCACACAAAAAATGTGGCAACATTCCCTTAGGCTTGCCAACTTTTTTCTCCCGTTTTGAAGAACTAATAACTTTGCCTAAGCTTAGTTGTGGCAAAGTTAGGGTCTGTTTGATTCAAAGGATTTTCATAGGATCTTTTAAGGATTAGAATCCTTAGGATTTTTTCCTACGTTGGTCGTTTGATTCGTAGGATTGAATCATGTAGAATATTTTCCTAAGGATTCATTTGTACTACGTTTCACAGGAATTCTAACATGCACTCCAACCTCTTGAAAGAAATCCTTTGTTTTTCACGTGACACAATCAAACAAACTCAAATCCTATAGGGATCCAATGAACATGCCATTCCAATCCTACTTTTTTCCTATTCCTGTGTTTCTGCAATCCTATGAATCAAAGAGGCCCTTAGTCATGAATTAAGTTCAACCATGGAGTCTTCTAGATTATACATGTGGCAGAATCTGGTGGATGATATCCAACGGCCAGTAGTGCTCGGATTTGCCATCTTTGTATGGTTGGATTGGCTTCATCCAACGACCAACTTTCAAAGTTTTTCACACACTATATAGGGGGTATAGATATAGATGTGCCGGTCCGTTGCAATGGATCCAAAGTATATATATGTATGTATTATATATATAGTGGAGTGCACTCTAAACACATTATCTATTTATTTTTCTCTAACCTTCCGTAGCCATGCAACCAAGCCACATAAGCTTCATGGGTGCCCCCACATCATATTATTCATCCTATGTTGATTGAAAAAAAGATAAATCACCCAAAACAAGATCTTCCCGTTTTTTGTTCCTACGATGTTGTGCCGTGCATGTACCTACTAGTTGTATAGTGGTAGTACTAGTAATATAGTATTAGGAGTACAAACTTGGTACTAGTATGAGTAGTACTAGTATGGAATGCTCCTACTCTATCAACGAGCCCCGTCTGACATTAAATTTCTTGGCTTTTGTGCTACACCTAGATCTTCCCCTTGTTTCTGTTTTCCAACCCGGCGGCGGGCGGGGTGTCGGTTTGCTCAACGGCGGTCCCACATGAAAGCGAAAATTCTAGGCAACACACCTTCCCTAAGCTATGTGTCGTGCCGGACGGGCCGTGTTGTACTCCCGATTCCCGGGCATGTGGGGGTGCGACGCGAACGCGGCAGGCCTTTTCCTTTTACCAGCAATGTGCCCGTGTGTTGTGACGGATCCAAAGTAGTAGAATAGTAGTATTTGTTCACAAACTTGAAAGAAATCACTATTGTTTTGATATACTCCTAATACATTACTCCCTCCCTACCTAAATATTTGTCTTTTTTGAGATTTCAAATGGACTATCACATACGGATTATATAGACATATTCTAGGGTTTCTAGCAAGATGCCCGCACGTTGCACGAAGTTGATGGAAAATGTAAGCACAACTTATAAATTGACGGATGGAGTACTAGTTACAGTGATGCATATAATTAAGCAAAGGGATCGCCCATGTCGGTATTGACTGGAATGAGAATGCAATAGTACAATAAGAATTAAGGCCACGATGATGCGATCGCAGTGGTGGTTACAGAAGGCAAGAAGAAAGATGGATCCACGAACGTATGACCTCCTCCTCCTCAACTTAGTGCGCCGGGCCACCGACCGGCGTCTAAGGAGCGGCGGCTTTTGTGGTGAGGTCGAGGTGCTTCTCAGCAAAGGCATCCAAGGCTTCCAGCCGGTTGAGGAAGGCCAACGTCGTAGCGTCCTCACTGGCCTTGTAGATACCTATGTACACGATTTCCTCATACATGTGGATGTGTAGGTCAACGAATTCTTGCAGGGCGAGGCGCCTCGCGGTGAGCGCGACCTCCAGGTGGACTTTCTTCATGGCGTCGGTGGGCAGTCGTAGGGCCACCAGTGCTTGAAAGAGGTTCCGGCCATGGAGGCCGATTAGGGTGGCAGGCAATGAGGAGCCCGGGCGCGCGGACTAGAGGAGTACGGCTATGTCATCCGCGAGCTTCTTGAGGACGGTGAACTTGTTGCTGGTGGCAACGATCATCTGGTCCAACTGAGAGTCGTAGTTGGCGTCGAAGGCGGCCATCCACCAGCCGGTCTCCAACACCGTCTGGAGACGATCCTCGGCGCCATGCCGCAGGCCGGCGTCGTGGACCATCTGGTGCAGTAGTTGGCCGCTCACGAGCATCGCCGCCATGGGTCAGGAGTGAGCTCTTTTGCACTTAGTGTAGGTGCTTAGGAAAATGCTTAGGTGCATACGATGTGGTAGATGCATTGGAATGGAGGGGCGCCTTTATATGAGGGCAATGAGGGCAAACTGTGTTGCATTCACATCGTGCAGCCTCTTTTCCCGGACCTCCTCCCATTACTTCCCTCATGCATTAATTGAACATGGATGCATTGGCCGTTCAACATATCAGGAACCGCTACTCCCTCCCTCGTCTGCATTAAAGCCGTATCGGGAATTGCACCGCCCGCTGTCAAATCGAATACTCCCTCCATCTAGGTGAGTATTAAGTCATCTTACAAAAACCAAATAGTAAACACATAGGCGTGGTGCATTAACTCTCACGTTATTTCTTATTTTTTGACATAAATAGAGGAATCAACCAAGAAGAGATGTGGGGCTTGTATGCTTTTAATAACTTGAGACTATCAAACATGACATGAAGTGGTCAGTTCGTTGCACAAGAACAAATACAACCCACGTCAGCACACACGCATTTTATATAGCATCACATCCAATGGCTATAAAAGATGAATGAGACCAAATTATATCTCATCTAGATGAGTTCTAGCAAAATTGTATTAATAATACTTAGTACTCCTGCGCCATGTATCATATATTAGTATCATGTAGTACTTTCTTTATTTATGAGGTATTCAGATGGCACTGCACCGCCAAGAAAAGAGGGTAACATCAAAATTATGGACTACTTTTTTGAGTGTGTTGGTAAGGTCCGGTCATAGTCACTTGTTGAAATCTCTAAAAAGACAAATACTCCCTCCGTCCGGAAATACTTGTCATCAAAATGGATAAAAGGAAATGTATCTAGACGTATTTTAGTTTTAGATACATCTCTTTTTATCCATTTTTATGACAAGTATTTTCGGACGGAGGGAGTAGAAAATAGAGTTGGTGATGATGGTGTGCGTTCCATCCTGCAATATAGGCTGTCGGATTTATATCTAACGGATAGGAAAGAAACTATGGCAATTTTGCAAAAATATACCCACACATCTCTCCACGTTCGCAAATAAGGCCTTCCCTTGTTCAACCTTTTCTCTCACAAGATAAACTACTCATACAAATGCATCTTGAGGTGTCCATAGAATCGAAGAGAGGGATGATGTGTGTGTGTGCGCGCACGATCGATAAAGAGTGCCATTGAATTTGTGTGTGCCCATGTCAAAGATATAGAGTGGCTGGCCTACTGGAACGTGAGATGGGACATGTGCAGTTTGTCTCTGTGGCATGGATACCTACCTGCAGTGCTCGACTATCGGTGTGTGGTGGGGGAAGAGGGAGGCCCAATTAACTATAGAGGTACAATGGCTGGTATATGTGTGGAGGAGGAGAGAGGCCTACCTCATGTATTAAGGAGATCGATCTGCCTCATGTATTAAGTTAGATCGATCAGCATCCATGCATATGTGCAGGAGAGGAATAAGGTTGGGAGAGAGAGCTAGAGTGTTGGAGGGGTGGTAGTGGAGTTACTTCTAACAAATGGTGGGATAGGCTTGCTAGACAAACGGAGGGCACGCCCGCAATATCAATAAGAGAGGAGATGGCTGCTTGTTGTCTGTGCACGTGCGTGTGAGAGACGGGTCAGGAGGCATGCACGAATGATGAGGGGGGACGATGTGGCTGTGGTAAGCAGACGTAACTACATAGGAAGATCAATCGCCCTTTGTTGGAGAAAGGAGAGACATAACTTGTGAGGTACGTCGATCGATGGGGGGGTAGTTAAAGTCGATCTAGGTATATGTTGGGAGATCGATCGGTATACATGCATGTATGTGTTAGAAGCAAATGAGGCACGAGGAGAAGGATAGAGAGAGAGAGAGGGGTGCATGTAGGAGGTGGTACGAGAGGCATACTATATCGAGGGGGGAGGAGTGTGCGAGTATGAGAACGATGAAAAGAGTGGTGGGAGTGAGGCATGGACGGTGACAAGAGAAGAGGGGAAGCTTGTGTTTGTGCTAGGCACACCTGGCTAGAGAGGCATATCGATCGATGTGTGCCGTAAAGAAGGAGCTGGGGGGCCTACACACACCGTGGGTGAACGACCTAAAGTGAAAAGACGAATTTGCGCGATGGAGCTAGAGAATGCTGAGGGAGGGTGAGAGGGATGCGGGCGTGTGCATGCACAAGAGAAAGTTAGCGCTAGCTACAAAGATAACAGGGTTGTGTGGGTGTAAAAGACAAATAGAGATCCTATATACTTCATTATAAAAAGCGAATTCGGATATTTGAAGAATTTATCATAGTGTTTCAAACCGACGCATGTGTGAATATATATAACGGTGATACACATGGTGTGGTTATGAACATGTTATACTACATTTAATATATTTTATCTCTACTCTTATAAAAAAACGGAGTTGTTGATGATGGTGTGCCTGCCATCCTGCATTATAGGCCGTCCGATTTATATCTGGCGGATAGCAAGGAAACTATGATGGTTGAAGTTGGCAACAATCATGATTGTAGATTCTTATTGAAATATAGAAACGAATTCAAATTTAGTTCAAATTGCAGCGGTAGTATAGACATTTGGAATGCACTAAAATGTTGGTATAAGTAGGTTACATGCATTATACAGCAAGCAAAAAAATTTAATCGGACATAACATGGATTCATACTCCCTCCTTCCATCTATATAGGGCGTAATGAGATTTTTAAGACCGCCGTTGACTATTGACAAGATTAATACTACATGACATGCACAATGTGGAAATTATATCATTGAAAGAACCTTTCACTGACGAATTTAACGGTGTGCTTTGTGTAAGTTGCATGCCATATATCATTGCTCTAATATTTGGTCAAAGTTAGCATCAAAAAACGTATTAGGCCCTATATAGATGGAAGGAGGGAGTAGCTTTGAATAGCATTTGTATAGTAAAACGGGGCAAGACTCTCTCTTCGTGTGGTGTGAATAGTTTTAGTTTTTTCGTTTTCTTTTTGGTTGAGGGAAGTGCGAATTGATTTGGTACGTACAAGTACAATATTACTACATGTTAGGCTTATCCCTAAAATTCAACCCGCGTCTTGTTATCTCCCGAAAATTCAGATATCGTGCTCCCAAAACTGGCGCCTTCACAACCCGCGCCTTGCTATCCCGAAATTACAACGCGCGCGAAAATTCCCTCCAGCTACCAAATCCCGACACGAGAAATCCCCCTTCTAACCCTGAGCCGAAAGGGCCGCTAGTTCAAATCGGTGGGGGGTACTTTTGTAACACACCCTACATTTTGGACAAGCGCATCCCTATGTCATGCTTCACCCCCTCCCATCGCCCCCTTTTCGCCATTTGAAATCCCAGGCCGCCATAACCTCTCCGCTCCAGCCGCGAAACCCCACCCTCCTCCATCGGCCACATCACCACTGCCCAGCCGGAGCCTCTTCCCCGACGATATCGTCCACCGCAACAGCTCGACGTCCCTCGTCCACCTCCCCGGATGAGGATCCGTCGTCCATCTCACCGTCCTGCCGGTTCAGCCGCCCCGTCCTCCACCTCCAAGGAGCTGCTCCGACGATCGCCTCGTCTATCGCGGCTGCTCCATCCCCACGGCGCCGCCTTAACCTGCTCCACCGGAACCGCAGCATCCTCACCGACTCCTCGGACAAAGCCGAGGCCTCCTCGGCGCCACCAAAGAGGTTCTACACTCATCGCATCGCACCTTCTCCTTAACTCGACCTCCCGGCGTCGACGGTGCTCCATCCCGCACCCCCATGGAGCGGCTACCTTGAAGCCGGCGCCGTGGGCGACATCTCCACGGCGGCTCTCCCCCAGTGTGAGGCCCCTTAGGCGGCGGCGTCCATACCAGCCAGATATGCTGCTGCTGCTCCGGCTCTTGCTCGCTCGCTCGCACTGCCGCTGCTGCTCCGGCTCTCACTCGATCGGTCGCTCGCCCAGCTGCTGCTTCTGCTCTCCCCCTCGCTCGTGCTGTTGCTCTACTCCGATTAAGCCACACTTCAGTCGACTGAATCGACTTTTGGGTCATTCGATTTTCAGGGGTTGGGGGGCTCGCCGGAGTTAAGGAAGAACCACCCGCAGCGGGGACGGGGGCTCGCCGGAGAGGTACCCCACTATCTATCTTAGGGTTCGGGGTGGGGGCGGGGGGCCTAGAGGGCTGGCCGGGGCGGCTGTGGCGAGTTGTTTCAAGGTGACGAGGCGGCGCTGGTGCCGGCGGTTCGGCCGGTGGTGGCTGGCGGCTCAGGGGGGTGTAGGTTGAAGATAAACTCCAGGCCCTCCCTAAACTACATGTCAAGTGCCTCTCTGCTACCATTGCATTCAGTTTCGACAGTAGCATTCAGATTCCACAGTAAATTTCAGTTTCGACAGTTAAGTTCAGAGTCAACAGTTTTTACCTATCTGTTGTAGTCAGGTGGTTTTTGGTGATGTTAATTTTACATCCATTTTACATCATCTATTGGAGATGCTATTAGAATCCCACTTGAGATTGACGATGTCTGTCTTGTGCTGCTTCAGCCTTGACGTCCTACGGCTCACCAGAGCTGCTCCCATGACAAAACGATCCATCACAACAGAGCAGTGCCCTGGACGCCGTCTACAAAATCCTCAGATCTTCCTCCACACCTCCGACAGCCACCTCTGCCTCAACTGCTTCAGCGACCAACCCAATGATGCTGAGGTCGACACGGCTATGGCAAAGAGGTTGTACACTTGTTGCATCACTTATTACTATACATTCACGTCGATCCATTAGGGCTATTTTGGTTCAACGGAAAAACGTTGATCCACTAGTTGTTACCATCACTCTAAATTTATGCATGCTCTCCTAACATAATCTCACCATATTTTTCTCGTATGCATGTCAGATATTGTACACAGTCATGCTGAACATGTAGAGAAAAAGAGAAGAGTTTTGCGCGGCAATACAATGCCATGGAGACATCGCTCCATGGTGGGTTCAATGGCAAACCCTCCCCACCCCTCTCCAGATTGTAATCCAGAGGAAGATATCTGTTCTAAGGCGGATTCAGACGCCGATGGCCACTCCTATTTACCCCCAAGGTGTTTGCTCTACCTTGGCATGATGTTGTTAGTCATATCATGCATATGTTGCCTTGCCGTGCCTACTTTTGACATCATATATGTCATATGCTTAGTTTAGACATGTTGTGTAATGCCACCTGTTTAGTTTCTATATCATATATGGGAATTATGCAGTCTCATGTCTTTTAGCCAGCCATAATATATGTGAAATGTGCAATGCCATCCTGTTTAACCAGGCATCATATATTTGAATGATATCTTGCCCATCCTTTTCTTCATTACATTTCCATTTGTCGACAATGTTTGTACATTAAACTACTCTTCCTGTGAATCAGCCATTTGGGTGGGAGATGGAAAAATCTGGAGTGAAAACAAGGCCTTCAGAGCAGACAGTGCTACCTATCGAAGCAGATCTCTTATTGGGTCCCGATAGCTCCTCAGAGATGGATTCAGAGACAGATGACCAGCCCTATTCCCCCACTGAGGTGTATGCTCTAACTTTGCACGGTTGTACTACTCATATCATGCATACGGTGTCTTGCATTGCATAGTTTAGACATCATATACACAATATTCAACACCATGTTCTTAGTTCAGACATCATATCGAATGCCCTCTATTTAGCATATAAATCGCATATGTGAATTAAATGATGCGATCCTGATTACTTAGATAACATGTAGGTGAATTATGTCATGCGATCCTGTTTAGTTATTCATCATATCTTTGAATTATGTTATGCTATGCTATCCAGTTTAGATAGACATCATATATGTGAAATTATGTCATGCTATCCATTTTAGTTAAACAATATACATGTCAACTATTTCATGCCCTCTTTTTTCCACACTATCTATTGCATCTGTCTCTCATACAATGTCTGTACATTCAACTATGTTTCCTGTTTATTAGCCATTTGAATTGGAGTGGGTGATGCCAGTATCTAGCGGACTAAAAACACGGTCTTCAAATAAAATAGTGCTACCTCTTGGTGGAGATAGCACCCCGGTTGTACATGCACAAGAACCAGCCCTACCACACATAACCCAAACCCTCGTAGATTGTACCCCTACTGCGATGGACAGAGAACCAACTTCACCCAATCTAACCCCAACCCCAGCCGATAGTAACCCAGTTTCTGTTGACACAGCACCATCTCCACCATAGAGCTCCCAAACAAGAGCAGTTAGTAAGGCAGCTCCAGTGCCCAAAGGTCCAGTACTATCACGGCGAACCCCAACTCCACCAGTTAGTACGCCTATTCCTGTGGAGGAAGCACAACCAGCTAGTCGTAGTTTAGCATCTATCGCATTTGATGTTGTTAAATCGTATGTGCGTACCTTCCCATCTTGGAAATATTATACTGAAGATGAAGGAAAATGCCAGTTGCATGTGTTTGTCCAGGAGTTATGTGTAAGTAATGTTATTCATGGCAATTACTTTGCTTCGTCCCACACATCCTACCTCCATGATGGTTATAATACAACAAATTTTCCCATTTTTCTCTATAGAGAAGGACCGATTTGGAAACTCAGGATGAGGTAACCTGTGCTAATACCTCTGCTATCTTCAAGAATGCTTGGTGGCAGTATTGGAATTACCTGAAGAAAACGTACTTCACCGGCAAAGAAACTCATCAAATTCCCTTACGTTCTCCTGAGACACATTTACTGGACGATGACTGGGAACGCCTTGTTCTGTACTGGTCCCGAACCAAGAATGTGGTAAGGTCTATGAGCTCATTTTCTATTTTTAAGTATTATATTCTTGCGTCTTACTGTAGTCTGTTCATGCAGAACAAGTGCCTAAACCTGAAGAACAATTGTTCTAATTTAAGATTCCATTGCTACCATAGTTCAAAAAAGTGCTATGCATTAATTGTGCGTTTTGCCACCGCCTTGTGATTTATTGACCAAAGCGCATGCTTATGCGCAGTTATGCACAGATTATGCATAGTTATGCGCAATGCGTTTTGCCAACGCCTAGAGCCTAGGCGCGCTTAAGCGCTCACTTAGGCGCGCCTTTTTTAACTATGATTGCTTTGCTCTTGTATCACTGTATTTACTCGTACAAACATATTTTTAAATTGAAGGATCCAATCGAAACTCCAATGGCACAGCAGGTATGTTCACGCATGTTTCTTTAACAGGTTTGCTCTTATCAATAGATCTGTTGATTTCAATTTCAATTGTGTATACAGTTGAATTTCATATCATGCACATTACTAGCATCACAACAGAGCCAATAGTGTTGTTGTACATGTAGACCCGTGGTACCCATCTGAAATCTTGTTGTGCCGTGTAGTTTCCCACGCTTTGTATTCTTTCACTGCTTCTTTGTCTTGAACTGATATGATTTGAACTGTGTCTCTATTTTGATTTCGCAAGACAATGCAGTGACCGTAGGACATAGATATATGTTTGTTTGATGCTTTTATTATGTACTAGTACTTGGCAATAGAAGACTTGGTAGTTTAATCATGTCCACCTTACTAATGATCCGGTTCACCAAAATGAGTTTCATAAACTAGTACATGCTAAACATGTTATGTGTCTACTTGTTTCTTCTTTTAGAATGCTGACAGAATATTGGGGAAGAGTGCCTTATTAAGCAATGGTAAAGGAAGTAATGCAGATAAGGTTCAGGATAGTGACACATCCTTGTTGGTCTCCAACAAAGCTGATAAAACAGCGAGACAACCCCAAAGTCCTGTCTTGGTTTAGTGTTCAAGTTACTGGCCACTACCGCTTGCACAAGCTATTCAAACTCACTGTCTTAATCAGTTCGGTTTCTTGAGTCTCAACTACAAGCTGAAAGACATCAATCAGCTGTGCTGCGACAAGAAGCGGAAGGACTGCAGAAGCCCCTGGATCATTCAGATGAATACTTTCTGGTGCAACAGCAAGCGTTGGAGGATTTTAGCGCCAAACAGGACAAAGCTAATCAGCTTGCTAAGCTTATTGCCAGCATGGTGGATACCCAGGATAACGTTTCTTGAGCTCTTCTGAAGTTGTTTCAGTTATGCTCTTGTTTTTCTGCCGTGTTTATTTGCACTGGTGGCCAATTTTGACGATCAGTGTATGTAATGTGCTGCTTTGTTCCCTATATTTGCACTAGTGGCGAACTTTGATGCCCAATGGATGTAATATGTGCAATAGCGGTAATAGGCTAGCGTTAATTGCTTGCTTATTTATTTCCTTATTGTCTTGTTTAGTTGTTTGCTTGTAGTCACTTCAGTTCTTTTTCTGTTTTTTCTAGTGGCCACAATAGCCTATTTTTGGTAACTAGGCCAAAATAATCATGGGCCTTCTACGGGCCGTATGATCCATGGGTCTTCGTCTGGCCGTAGGATCCAACGGCCTTCTATATGGGCCTTAGGGTCCATGGGCCTTCTACGGGCCGTACTATCCATGGGCCTCATACGGGCCATCGGATCCATGGGCCTTCTACGGGGCGTATCATCATTTCGCCAATCATGGGTCGTACTATTCATGGACCATAATGGGTCGTTAATAGGCCGTATTTGATAACTCTATGAAAACAGCCCAATGGGTTTTTTTACATGAAAATGGCCCAACGTATTAACGGTCCGCAAACGGGCCGACTGTGACGACGGGCTGAATTTGGCCCACAAGCAGAAAATGACAGTAATGGGCCGTATGTAACCGAATGCTGCAAATGAGCCCAAGAATCAATGGGCCCTGAGAAGGCTGAAAGATAACTTGGGATGGAAACAGCCCAATGGAATAACGGGCCGTTACGGGCCAGTTTCACCACGGGCCGTTAATGGGCCAAGAGTTACAAAGGTCCTCATCTGGGCTGAAAGAAGTCATGGGCCACACATGGGCTAGAAGTTAAAACGGGCTGAATCATATTGGACGGCCCAGATGACGCTATTGGGCCTAATTCGGAAAGGGCGTAACAGGCCCTGGGTTAGCGGGCTGTAAATGGGCTATATGTGAACAGGCCGTTAACAGGCTTTCCGTGGGCCGGCCCGCCACCTTTTGACCAAGTCAAACGGGCCGACCTTTTCACAGGAATGGGCCTCTATTGGGCCGTGCCACATGTCACCGTATCATAGGCTCCTTCGGTCCAATGAGCGGATGACATATGTCCCAACGGTGAGCCGACACGTGTTTCCTCCAGCCAATGATGATTTTACACGTGGAAAATCCCCATTGGTCGGGGCTGTTAACGGGTTATCGGATCCAAAACCCGACCCGATAGCTTAACGGCGTTCCGTTACGATGGATGCCACGTGTCGGTCACCCTTGACGAAAGCACTTATGTGACGCGCCATTTATCGTCATGGAAGTGGACACTTCCGTGATGATAATTTTGGTAATGTCATGGAACACTTCTACGACAGCACAAGTATGACTATCTTGATTCTGTCATAAATTTGTCATGGATGTACATGCATGACAAAAAACGCGACCTACTGTGACAAACACGTATCATCACGGAAGTGTATTTTTTTGTAGTGCATGGTCTATGCCCACATGCGAACGATACTCGGCGGAATGTTCAAATGAGGCATGCGGGAGCGACACGCTCATCGTTGCTTTACACGGTCGGTTTCAGTGTGCCGAGGGTGGCGTTGGCGCTGTGGCACAACCAGCAGATCAACACCCGGCTCATCGAGGATGCACAGGGCGCCGAAGTGCGTGCGTGCCATGACGCATCCGCGGAGTGGTGTAGCGCAGCCAACTACATACCCAGGACCTAAGACCATGCCGGATCGTCTTGCTTTTTCAATGACATGTGGGGTCGCATGTGAGCAAAGGGCATCTCCAACGTAGCCATGACCACAGCTGACTACCCTGGCACACCAAAAACCCTCGTCACTCGCGCTGTCGCGCGGTGCGTTCCCAGACGGCGCCAGCTGCCCGCATTCGTGCCGTATGTCCATATGCCGTCGTTAAGAGGCTCAGTGCCCGAGGAACCAACTCCGGCGACTTTAATGACACACTCGGACGCTTGGCCTCATGAAAGTGCAACTATCCCTAGGTGGTTTTGGTAATTCATAACAACATATAGCTCATTGAGCTAATGCTATTCCAAGATGATTATTTTAGGAAAGCTCAATGATTGGCATGGCATGGATGTGAAAGTGGAACCCTCAAAATGCTAAGAACAAAGGATTGGCTCAAGCTCAAAAGCTCAAGACTCTTCATTTTATATTTTAGTGATCCAAGATCACATTGAGTCTTTAGGAAAAGCCAATACTATCAAGGAGGGATGAGGTGTTGCTTAATGAGCCTCTTGCTTCATGTGCTTAATGATATGCTCCAAAACCCTCAACTACTTTCCCATATCCACAAATGACCTAAACCCTAAGCCAAACTCGGTGATACCGATTCTTTCTATCCGGCGCCACCGAGTTTTACATGTCATTAGCCACTGCCAAACCCTAGCAATTCGGTTCTACCGATAGGGATCTCGGTCTCACCGAGATGGGATTGCAAACTCTCTGTTTCCCTTTCGTAACTTTTTGGTCTCACCGAAAGAGCGAATCGGTCCCACCGAGATTGCAATGTAAATTCAGTGTTTCCTTTTTGTAACTTTTCGGTCTCATCGAAAGAGCAAATCGGTCCCACCGAGTTTGCCTTACCAACTCTCTGGTTGGATAATTACCAAAATTGGTATCACCGAGTTTGTGTAATCGGTCTCACAGAGATTACTTTATGCCCAAACCCTAGCCATATCGGTCCTACCGAGTTGCATGTCAGTCCCACCGAAAATCTCTAACGGTCACTACGTTTACCTTTTCGGTCCGACCGAGTTTGTTGATTCGGTCCCACCGAGATTGGAAAACTGTGTGTAACGGTTGGATTTTGTGTGGAGGCTATATATACCCCTCCACCTCCTCTTCATTCGTGAAGAGAGCCATCAGAACACATACACAATTCCAACTCATATGTTCTGAGAGAGAACCACCTACTCATGTGTTGAGACCAAGATATTCCATTCCTACCATATGAATCTTGATCTCTAGCCTTCCCCAAGTTGCTTTCCACTCAAATCTTCTTTCCACCAAATCCAAATCCTATGAGAGAGAGTTGAGTGTTGGGGAGACTATCATTTGAAGCACAAGAGCAAGGAGTTCATTACCTACACACCATTTGTTACTTCTTGGAGAGTGGTGTCTCCTAGATTGGCTAGGTGTCACTTGGGAGCCTCTGACAAGATTGTGGAGTTGAACCAAGGAGTTTGTAAGGGCAAGGAGATCACCTACTTCGTGAAGATCTACCGCTAATGAGGCAAATCCTTCGTGGGCGATGGCCATGGTGGGATAGACAAGGTTGCTTCTTCGTGGACCCTTTGTCGGTGGTTGCTTCTTCGTGGACCCTTCGTGGGTGGAGCCCTCCGTGGACTCGCGCAACCATTACCCTTCGTGGGTTGAAGTCTCCATCAACGTGGATGTAGGATAGCACCACCTATCCGAACCACGGGAAAAACATCCGTGTCTCCAATTGCGTTTGAATTCTCCAAACCCTTCCCTTTACATTCTTGCAAGTTGCATGCTTTACTTTCCGCTGCCAATATACTCTTTGCATGCTTGCTTGAATTGTGTGATGATTGCTTGACTTGTCCTACAATAGCTAAAATCTGCCAAGAACTAAAATTGGGAAAAGGTTAAGTTTTTATTTGGTAAAGTAGTCTAATCCCCCCCTCTAGACATACTTTCGATCCTACAAGTGGTATCAGAGCTTTGGTCTCCATTTGCTTTGATCTCCATAGCTTTTGGTGGTCATAGCCTTGGTTTCACAACCTAGGAGAGTATGGTGTCTAGCGAGGGAAATTATCACCGTAGAGGTCCTTACTTTCATGGTACTAATTTTGCTAGTTGGAAGCATAAAATGAAAATGCATATTCTTGGACATAACCCCGCCGTTTGGGCTATTGTGTGTGTTGGTTTGCAAGGTGAATTCTTTGATGGGAAAGAACCAAACCGTGAAGCTACCACGGATGAGTTGAAGATGTTGCAATACAATGCTCAAGCTTGTGATATTCTCTTCAACGGATTGTGCCCCGAATAATTCAACAAAATCAGCCGTCTTGAGAATGCAAAGGAAATTTGGGACACTTTGATTGATATGCACGAAGGTACCGACTCTGTCAAGGAATCCAAGTTGGATGTGCTTCAAAGTCAACTTGACAAGTTCAAAATGAAGGATGGTGAAGGTGTCGCTGAAATGTACTCTAGGCTTGCTCTCATCACAAATGAGATTGCCGGCTTAGGAAGTGAAGAGATGACCGATAGATTCATCATCAAGAAGATTCTAAGAGCCTTGGATGGAAAATATGATACCGTGTGCACATTGATCCAAATGATGCCCAATTACAAAGATCTAAAGCCAACGGAGGTGATTGGAAGAATTGTTGCTCATGAGATGTCACTTAAGGATAAAGAGGAACTTCACAATAAATCAAGTGGTGCCTACAAAGCCTCATGTGAAGCCCCTACATCATCAAGTGAGAAACAAAACTTCGATGAAGAACTGAGCTTAATGGTGAAGAACTTCAACAAGTTCTACAAGAGTAGAAGCAAAGATAGAAGCTTCAAGTCAAGGTCCTACAATGACAAAAGATCTTCTAGTCGAGAGCGAAACTGCTACAGTTGTGGAAGACCCGGACACTATTCCAATGAGTGTACGGCTTCCTACAAGAGAAGAGAAGATTCTCCAAAGAGAAGAAGCAAAGAATCACCACCAAGAGAGAGGAGTAGAGATGATCGTTATGAACGAAGATACTCATGGAGAAGCAAGGATTCGGAAAGGAAGGAAAAATCATCAAGGAGCTACACAAAACGAAGACATCAAGCTCATGTTGGTGAATGGGTATCCGGCTCCGACTCCGACAGCCACTCCGAGAGAAGTTATCACTCCGACTCCGAAGATACTCAAGATGAAGGTGTTGCCGGTCTAGCACTTGTGTCAACCAACTCCTACGACATATTTGACTCACCAAATGAAGGAATTGGAAGATGCTTCATGGCCAAAGGTCCTAAGGTAACACACCCCGAGTATGTTGATTTTAGTAGTGATGAAGATGACTTGTTAGGTGATGATTTGCTTGTTGACAACTCTAGTGATGAATACTATGATGAAACGTCAATTAATCATGCTAATCAAGATCAAACGAATGACAATGATAAGGAGATATTAAGGCTCTAACTAAAGAACTAAACACTCTTAAGTTAGCTCATGAAACTATCTTCGAAGATCATCGAGAACTTTTAAGAGCTCATGAGAAATTACGCTTTGAAAAGCTCAATCTTGAGCAAGAGCATGAGTTCTTAAAAGCAATCAATGATGATCTCCGCAAGAAAAGTTCTTCTTACATTGCCAAGCGTTTACTCTTATCCACTTACATGCCTCAAGTCAAGTCTAGTAACAAGAACAAGAAAGATTCTTCCTCTAGCAGTAACAATGATCATGCTAAATCCAATATTGTTGCTTCTAGTAGTTCTCTTGATTCCACTAATGATTCTCTTAGCCAAGTTACACTTGAGCAAGAAAATAGCTTATTGAAGGGAATTATAGAGAAAGGAGTGTACAAAAGCCTTGCCGGGAGTAAGCAATTCGAGGAAATTGTGCGCAAGCAAGGAATGCACCGGAAGAATCAAGGTGTTGGTTTTGAACGAAAGTTCAATGCCAATGGAGTTGAGTGGGAAGAAGATCAATACCCCAAGACAAAGTTTGTTCCTCAACAAGAGAAGTATGATACTTCTTTCAAGGGGACACAAGCTCAAGATGATCTTCCACCACAAGACTACAAGCAAAAAGGCAAGGACAAGCTTCAAGAGGAAATTTATGCATTTGAAGAAGCTCCTAAGACCTTAGTCAAGTGGATTCCCAAGACTACTTCAAGTTCCACTTCATCAAGTACGACTACAACTCCAAGGATTCCCATCAAGATGGTGTGGATCCAAAAGAAGAAGAACTAGAGAGTTCTTGAGGGTGACTCCGCCAACAAACTTCACTCTTATCATTTTGGCAAGAACAAGTGCAATCAACTTCCACATCTTGCACTAGTTCAAGGAGTCACAAACCCTCTTGTTGGTAAGACAAGGGACAAGGTAACCTAAAAGTTTTCATGGACATCATCTTGTGTGTGCATCACTCTATGTCTATGGATATCCTTGTTTGTTCCTTGTGGGACTAACCCATGTAGGTATTGAAAGTGCAATACACTCAAATGGATAGCTCCAAGTGATCTACATCAACATTGAGCATCCACATCTTCAACATCTACATGAAGTCATCATCGACAAAACCTGAGGTTAGTTCATCCCTCTAAGGGGGGATATCACATCTAGGGGGAGCTTTACTCTAAGACTTGAGCTAAAGCAACTTTAAAGATGTGAACACAACAATGCTTTATGTAAAAGTGGTAACCCCACTTGAGCTTAAACGATGAGTATGACCTATGATCAAGTGTTCTCACTTGACTCCTAAGTCAATATACTCATATATAGATGACCTTGTCATCACAAATTGCTTGATAGATGCTAGAATTGGTTGTGCATGCCTTGTCACATATTTCATTTGCCATCTTATTGTGTGAGCATGCTGGTTGCATATTTTACTCATTCGAGGACATCCACTTGTTGTTTTGATTGTTTGGTTTTATTTCCTTTTGCCAAGTGGATGGACAAGAATGCCTAAGAACCTCCTCTACCTATATATGCTTTTCTCGTCTCAAACTCTATTCATGCTACATCACAAAATTTGATCAAGTCAGATTCAAACCACTCTGTGTGAGGAGCGCTCGGAGTCCCCGATTCGTCATAGACTTAAACTTCCAAAACCTCTTTATGATTCTCGGTCTGACCGATACCCTACTTTCGGTCCTACCGAGATCATTAAGTTGATCTATGTTTTCGATCTCGGTGCAACCAATTTGAACCATTCGGTCACACCGAGTTGCAATAACTGTATACAGTTTTGCGTCTCGGTGCCACCGAGTCGTTCCACTCGGTCACACCGACAGGGTCGGGCTATATATAGTCACAGGCAAAAATTTGGAAATTTCTCCGAACCCCTTCGCCCGCATGATAGCCTGCTCTGCCAACGTGGTCTCCGGATCGTCTCCTCGCCGCCAGCCGCCTCCAGTCACTGGTCTCCATCGCCGTCAACGGGAATTCAACCCCGCCGTTGCCACCGTAGCGAGTCTCCGCCGAACTAGGGTATGGACTCGATCTTTGTGCTATTCCCCAATCCGATTCTTAGCACATTGTGATCATCATGATTCTTGCCACGATTGAAACACTCCTATCCAGTCAATGCGCTCGTAGATTAGGTTTGATTCAAAAATTTTAGGGTTAGGTTTCCGCCGAAACCATCTCGGACCCACCGAGTTGAAAAACTCGGTCCCACCGATTTGGCTTATGCCATTGCACAAGTGAGACTCGGTCTGACCGAGAATTACTTATCGGTGTGACCGATTTTGGAACTCTGTGAAACCCTAGCAGTCTCGGTGCCACCGAACTGTGACTCGGTCCAACCGAGTTCACTAGTTTAGGTTCCAAAACTGCTTCGGTATCACCGAGTTTGAAAATCGGTAGATCCGAGATGATTTCAGTGGGAAACTAAAACTAAGTTTTTGGATCATTCTTTTGCAAAAATCTCTGCATTTTGTGATGCTCATCTATTCTACCTCATCTATAAACTATTCACAGGGTCAGCAGTCAGCTTGTTTATCATGTCAGACCAAAGTGATAGCCAGAACATGTCAGAAGAGCAAGTGCAGATGAGTGAGGGCACTAGTCCCTCAAGTTCTTCAAATGAAGGCAGCAGAAGTACTCCTAGCAATCTGCCAAAAGCTGCCACCAGACAAAGGAAGAAGAGAACCTCAGAATCAGAGGATGAGGACTATGTGGCAGAAGAGGAAGCAACTTCCAAGAGAGTTGAGCCAGCACAGGGCACAAAGCCAGTATTCAAAATCAAAAGGCCAGCAGGTAGGCAGCCTATGCCAATGGCTAGAGCCTCAACTCAGATTCCTGAAAAGCCTGCAACCACAGAGCCAGTTGCTGCTGAGGGAAAGAAGAGGAAGGAAAGGGTCAAGAAGACCGTAGCCAGAGTGCTTGGAAAGGCTTCCATCATGGAAGAAGAGGAAGAAGAAGAGGTTGCTGCACCAGCACCTAAGGCACCTAAGCTTATGGGTGATGCTATAAGATCAGGGGCTGCTGCATCCAAGCCCAAAGAAGCACCCAAAGCTGCCTCCAAGCCCAAGACAACACCAAAGAGAAATACGAGGAGCATACCTACAACTGAAAAGAACAAGGTCCCAGTGCCTGACATTGCTGAAGAAGAAGAAGGTCAAGTGCTCAGAAAGCTCAAGCCCAAGATCCCAGACCATAGTGATGCTCATCCTGTGGCTGAGGACATGAAGCTCAGGAGAGACTCAGGGCTCAGGAAGTGGAGAGAAGCAGATCCGTATGCTTCAAGGAGAAGGACTGCTGTTGACTACAGGTTCCACACTAAGGAACAGCAGGACTTTTATGAGACAGTGCTGCTTGATAAGAAGCCCATTGTTTGTGACATGAGATGGGTCGACTGGACCTACATGAAGGAAAATGAGGAACACTATCCTGGTGTGATTGACAACTTTAGTGCTTGTGGAGTTGCAGACTTTGTTGGGCAGAAGCTCACAAAGTGGAACGAGGAGCTTATTATGCAATTATACTCCATGGCACACTTCTATCCAGATGGTAGAATAACTTGGATGTCTGAAGGTACGAGGTACCAATCTACAGTTGCTGAATGGGCTCACCTGATTAATGCCCCAGAAGAGCATGATGATGACTTGGACATATATGCCAAGAAGAAGATGGACCATAACTCAATGTCAAACATGTACAAGGAGATCCCAAATGAAGCACTTGATACTTTCATGTTTGGCTCAGTGCATTATCTTCTGTCAGGTCTGCCAACTATCAATTGGATACTGAGGCACACCTTATTGCCCAAATCTGGAGATCACAAGATGATCAAGGGCCACGCGATCAACTTGCTACATATCTTTGATGTGCCACAAAAGTTCAAGGTGATGAGCCTCATGGTAGAGACCATCAAGAGGACAGCAGCAGACCAGAAGAGGAGCTGTGGTTATGCCCCTCAGATCCAGGAGCTCATTAACTCCAAGATGGGCACGGGGATATACCTTTTGGATAAGGAACATCTTCCCATTCATCCAGATTTTGAAGATAATCAGGTTGTCATGCATGAGAATGAACCATCGTCCGTTCAAGCACAAGCCAAGAAGGAGAAGGCAAGGAAGGAGAAAGCTGCCAAGATGCCAACTCAAGAGGAGGCATCTGAGTATTTCTTGAAAACCAAACAAGAGCAGCTTGGTTACTTGATTGCATCCACACTGAGGATTGAGCAAGGACTGGCCACCCTCACTCAGAATCAGCAGAGCCTAGAGAGAATCATGGAACAAAAGTTCTATGACTTGGATGTCAAGGTGACAGAGATTCAGACTGCAGTGGAGCAACTCCAGGATGACATGCAGGAGAGGAGAGGCAGGACTACAACTGATGCCTTTGCTAGAGTGCCACGAGGTCCGAGGTCGTCTGCAGTGCCAGTTGCTGACACCAGAGCCACCACTTCTGCACCAGCCACAGCCTCAGTTCCACCAGCTCCAGCGTCCACTTCAGCCTCGACTCCGACCACGACTACAGAAGGCTTCGTCCTTGGAGTGCTCCGGACTCCACCACCACCTGAAGATCAAGCCTGAGTGTCGATTTAGCACTATGCATTTTCTAGGAACTTTTTGGTAACTTGTTGCCAAAGGGGGAGAAAATGTATAGATCATAGGCTTCGAGAGAGAGAGAGTGTTGCTTTTCTCTCTTGTTTTATTTGGTGGTTTTTCGAACTTTGTTTGCTTTTGAGTGCTTGAGATACTACGTCATTATCTGTGAGACATTGATGATCATGTGTTTGATCATAAGCTACACTTAATGTTTGCTTAATGCTATTATATTATCTATCTTATGTGATCATTCACTATTCTTGGTGATGAGTGCATGTATTTTATTCTTATCATTTTAAGCGCTCCACCAAGATGTATGTGACATGGAAGAGTAACCCATGACTCTAACTCCTTGTGCATTTGCAGTCCAAAGCAAATTTTAAATATGCACAAATTTAGGGGGAGCTCTTACTTGTCACTTATTTCTCAAAGCGACGATATATTTCATGCTTATTATCATTTGTCGAAGCTTTGATCTATATGTTATCATCAATTACCAAAAAGGGGGAGATTGAAAGTGCAACTATCCCTAGGTGGTTTTGGTAATTCATAACAACATATAGCTCATTGAGCTAATGCTATTCCAAGATGATTATTTCAGGAAAGCTCAATGATTGGCATGGCATGGATGTGAAAGTGGAACCCTCAAAATGCTAAGGACAAAGGATTGGCTCAAGCTCAAAAGCTCAAGACTCTTCATTTTATATTTTAGTGATCCAAGATCACATTGAGTCTTTAGGAAAATCCAATACTATCAAGGAGGGATGAGGTGTTGCTTAATGAGCCTCTTGCTTCATGTGCTTAATGATATGCTCCAAAACCCTCAACTACTTTCCCATATCCACAAATGACCTAAACCCTAAGCCAAACTCAGTCATACCGATTCTTTCTATCCGGCGCCACCGAGTTTTACATGTCATTAGCCACTGCCAAACCCTAGCAATTCGGTTCTACCGATAGGGATCTCGGTCTCACCGAGATGGGATTGCAAACTCTCTATTTCCCTTTCATAACTTTTCGGTCTCACCGAAAGAGCGAATCGGTCCCACTGAGATTGCAATATAAATTCAGTGTTTCCTTTTTGTAACTTTTCGGTCTCACCGAAAGAGCAAATCGGTCCCACCGAGTTTGCCTGACCAACTCTCTAGTTAGCTAATTACCAAAATCGGTCTCACCGAGTTTGTGTAATCGGTCTCACCGAGATTACGTTATGCCCAAACCCTAACCATATCGGTCCTACCGAGTTGCATGTCAGTCCCACCGAAAATCTCTAACGGTCACTAGGTTTACCTTTTCGGTCCGACCGAGTTTGTTGATTCGGTCCCACCGAGATTGGAAAACTGTGTGTAACGGTTGGATTTTGTGTGGATGCTATATATACCCCTCCACCTCCTCTTCATTCGTTGAGAGAGCCATCAGAACACATACACAATTCCAACTCATATGTTCTGAGAGAGAACCACCTACTCATGTGTTGAGACCAAGATATTCCATTCCTACCATATGAATCTTGATCTCTAGCCTTCCCCAAGTTGCTTTCCACTCAAATCTTCTTTCCACCAAATCCAAATCCTATGAAGAGAGTTGAGTGTTGGGGAGACTATCATTTGAAGCACAAGAGCAAGGAGTTCATTACCTACACACCATTTGTTACTTCTTAGAGAGTGGTGTCTCCTAGATTGGCTAGGTGTCACTTGGGAGCCTCCGACAAGATTGTGGAGTTGAACCAAGGAGTTTGTAAGGGCAAGGAGATCGCCTACTTCGTGAAGATCTACCGCTAGTGAGGCAAGTCCTTCATGGGCGATGGCCATGGTGGGACAGACAAGGTTGCTTCTTCGTGGACCCTTTGTGGGTGGAGCCCTCCGTGGACTCGCGCAACCGTTACCCTTCGTGGGTGGAGCCCTCCGTGGACTCGCGGAACCGTTACCCTTCATGGGTTGAAGTCTCCATCAACGTGGATGTAGGATAGCACCACCTATCCGAACCATGGGAAAAACATCCGTGTCTCCAATTGCGTTTGAATTCTCCAAACCCTTCCCTTTACATTCTTGCAAGTTGCATGCTTTACTTTCCGCTGCCAATATACTCTTTGCATGCTTGCTTGAATTGTGTGATGATTGCTTGACTTGTCCTACAATAGCTAAAATCTGCCAAGAACTAAAATTGGGAAAAGGTTAAGTTTTTATTTGGTAAAGTAGTCTAATCCCCCCCTCTAGACATACTTTCGATCCTACACCTCACCGGAAGGCGCTACTTACAGCGGCAACTCCCAGCTAACCTCCACACCATAGCGCATCATCCTGCTAGCTGGCACCACATCCGCCATGACCGCAAGTGTGAACGCTCTACGGGAGAGCTTGTATTCGGGGATGAAGCTCGAGGTCGCCGCCCTCGCTCAAGTCACCGCTCGCGACGCAATAGCGGCGTAGCCGGACGCGGACACGACCACACAAGCGGTGGCCACGCTGGCGGCCCAGGACGGGAGCACTGTCAGCCATGCGTCCTACTTGCCGTCGTCCAACGTCTAGCACCACCGAGGACGGGGACTCCTCCGAGGATGAGTAAGGCATGGGAGGCGGCAGGGCATGGTGTTCCAACTGGCAGGTCTGTTTCCCGTGTTCTACTCTTCCTCGCCGGAGACCACACCTTCACTTCACGGGTCTTGAACCCCACCCCCGTACATGGAGATCGCAGATGGAGGACATCGGTCGCCACCGTAGGATAGGTTTAGGGTCGGGTTTCTTTTATTTTTCTGTCCTATAAAAGTTCGAAATGTAATGAAAATTTGCCGTGTTTGCATTAATCTCGGCTGGTGTATATGAACTTTCACAATAATATAGTATATTGTAGGAGTACTAGCAAGATGCCCGTGCGTTGCACGGAACATCAAGATCTTGTGGGAGAAAAGTACGAACGAGGGAAGGCCTTATCTGCAAATGTGGAGAGGAGTGTGGGTAAATTGTCATAGTTTCCTTCCTATCCGTTAGATATAGTGTTGGGGAACGTAGTAATTTCAAAAAAAAATCCTGCGCACACGCAGGATCATGGTGATGCATAGCAACGAGGGGGAGAGTGTATCCACGTACCCTCGTAGACCAAAAGCGGAAGCGTTAGTACAACATGGTTGATGTAGTCGTACATCTTCACGATCCGACCGATCCAAGTACCAAACGCACGGCACCTCCGAGTTCAGCACACGTTCAGCTCGATGACATCCCACGAACTCCGATCCAATAGAGCTTTGAGGGAGAGTTCCATTAGCACAACGGCGTGATGATGGTGATGATGATGCTACCGACGCAGGGCTTCACCTAAGCACGGCTACGATATGACCGAGGTGGATTATGGTGGAGGGGGCACCACACATGGCTAAAAGATCAATGATCAATTGTTGTGTCTCCAAGGGGTGCCCCCTCCCCGTATATAAAGGAGTGAAGGAGGGGAGGGGCTCCCCTCTCTATGGCACGCCCTAGGGGAGTCCTACTCCCACCGAGAGTAGGATTCCCCCTTTCCTAGTAGAACTAGGAGCCCTTCCAAGTAGTAGGAGTAGGAGAGAAGGAAAGAGAAAAGAGAAGAGAAGGAAGGAGGGGGTGTCGGTGTCAAAACCGGCGGATCTCGGGTAGGGGGTCCCGAACTGTGCATCTAAGGCTGATGGTAACAGGATGCGGGGGACACAATGTTTACCCAGGTTCGGGCCCTCTTGATGGAGGTAATACCCTACTTCCTGCTTGATTGATCTTGATGATATGAGTATTACAAGAGTTGATCTACCACGAGAACGTAGAGGCTAAACCCTATAAGCTAGCCTATGATTATGATTGTTATCGTCCTACGGACTAAACCCTCCGTTTTATATAGACATCGGAGGGGGCTAGGGTTACACAGAGTCAGTTACAGAGGAGGAGATCTACATTTCTGAATCGCCAAGCTTGCCTTCCACGCAAAGGAGAGTCCCACCCGGACACGGGACGACGCCTTCAATATTGTATCTTCATAGTCCAACAGTCCGACCAAAGTATATAGTCCGGCTGTCCGAGGACCCCCTAATCCAGGACTCCCTGAGTAGCCCCTGAGCCAGGCTTCAATGACGATGAGTTCGGCGCGCAAATTGTCTTCGGCATTGCAAGGCGGGTTCTTTCTTTGGATACTCCATAGAAGATTTTGAACACAAGGATCGTGTCTGGCTGCAAACCAAATTCCACATACCACCTTAGAGAGTACAATATTCCACAAATCTAATCCACTGACAACTTTTCCTAACGTGACACCACGCCACGATCTGCTCTTCATTCAAACCATTCTCCCTAACCAGCTACTGCGCCTGTTGCAAGGCGGTTTTATGGGCATGTCTTATCAAAGCAAAGATCGTGTCCCCCTATCTCGGGATTCTCATCAATACGGGTATGGGTAATCCAACCGCTTCTTTAGCGTGATGCTTGGGGAATAAGCGAGTTTACCGGGAAAGTGGGGAGGCGCTCGATCCCTGCCGCCTTTATAAGGAGATAAGGACTCCCCTTTTTCACCCACACCTTCTTCTTCTGCTCATCCATTCCCCTCCGCTCAAGCCCCAACGCCCAAGCGTTCGTCCTCTCCGGCCACAAAGGCCTTCCAAAAATGTCTGGATCTAGAGCAGGAGACAAATGGATGGCCTCTACCGTCCGGGAGAAGGATATCAAAAAGCTTCGGGAGGCCGGGTACGTGGACCAGAAAATCAGCCACCGTCTCCCGACGGCAGGACAGATCGTCCCTACTCCGGAACCCCACGAGAGGGTTGTTTTCCTCCCTCATTTTGTCCGTGGGCTGGGGTTTCCCCTCCACCATTCATTCGCACCATCATGTATTACTATGGGATCAATTTTCATGATCTATCCCCCAATTCCTTCCTCAATATCTCGACGTTCATCGTCGTGTGCGAGGCCTTTCTCCGCATCTCGCCACACTTCAGCTTATGGCTGACGATCTTTAATGTGAAGCCCAAGGTAGTGGGTGGTGAGCACGCCGAGTGCGGAGGCTCCGTGGTGAGCAAGATGCCCAACATCACATGGCCAATAGGTACTTTCAATGATTCCGTCAAAGGGTGGCAGCAGCAGTGGTTTTACATCACTGAGCCGCGCGACACGAAATGGGCCGCTGCTCCTGAATTCCGATCCGGAGCCCCCCTACGGCTTACGTACTAGCCTAAGAAGGGCCTGGGTTGGACTTCGTCCGATGAGCTACCGGCACTCCAGACGCGCGTCAAGGATATGGAAGACAAGAATATCAAATTTGTCAATGTAGTCCAGGTGATGTTAGTTCGCCGGATCCTTCCTTGTCAACACCGGGCTTGCAATTTATGGGAATTTGACCCGGCCAAGCACCAGACCCTGCGAGAGCTCTTTGGCTCCTCACACAAAGACATCTGGAAGGTGCTTTTTAAGTCCGGCAAATCATGGCCGGACTCAGCCGAGGACCGTGGGTACCACCTGTCCCGCCCCGCAAATTCGGTAAGCCATCATAAGTTTTATTTGCATAACCCAAGGGAAACACTTAATGTGTTTTCTATAACTCTCCTAGGACTGGGGAAGAAGGCGGGACGGATCTATTGTCCGGCCCTGCTACCTGATGAACCAGCCGACCCCCTTTTAACGAAGATGCTGGTCCCGGCGCCCTACAAGGCGCCGAAGAAGAAGGCCGAGAGAGAGACCAAGAAGACCAGGGGTGGCCTCCGTCATCGTGGCGCCTCGGACACGATATCCAAAGACTCCAATGCCCGTTCTTCCTCCAAAGAGGACGAAGAGGAGGAGGAGGAAGACGAATCCCCAGCGGGGGGAGAAAGAAAAGGACAGCCTCCACATCCTTGGAGGCCGAGTCGCCTAAGAAGGGAAAAACTCCTCTTCCAGGGGAGTCCACCGCCACTGATAGCAGCCCGGAGTGGGATCCTAGGGCTCAGCCCCTGGTGAACTCGTGAGTATATAAAATCTGAACACATTTATGCGTCCAGACTCATCATGGCGTAATATTTTAATCTGGGCCATACTTTTTGCAGTCCGGCGAGGTCCCGCGCTGAGCAATCCTCGTCGGAGGATTTGCTAGGCTCGGATGCTATGGAGAGCGGGACACCCCCGAAGGCCCCTTCCCCCAAACACGTGAATGACACCGAGGCTTTGTCCCAGGAGGACCTAGGCCAAGGAGGGGGGGAAAGATTGCCAAGGTGGCGCTAGGAGGTCAAACCTCATGGGCCGGACACATGGGAGAGAAGGCTCCCATGGGCGTCGTTGGCGGGAGCCATCTTGAATTCGGCCCCCAGCCGGACGCAATTCCGGAGACCAATATGGTTCCAGAGTCAGGCAGGCGGCCTCCTTCGGCTAGAGGGGGTGTACCTGTTGCACCGGCAACCTCTGTCCAACCAGAGGTGCTGGATACTTTATTGGCGGCGCTGAATAGCGCCTCCATCGTCGATGAACACTGTGCCCTTATGGGTGCGGTGATTGAGAAGATTCAGTCTACGGAGAGTGGACTAAATGAAGCCTGTATTAGCCTTATAAGAGGCTTTGAGGTATGTTTTGTAAGGTTTCGATGAGTGTCAAAGTATAGACGGTAGCCCCTGATACACTATTCGGTGAGAGAAAGAACCGGATAGAGGATCAAATCTATGTTCGCAGGAGACTCACTTGATGACATTTACCTCTCTTCTTTTATAAACAGGCGTCTGTAGCGACTACCGCCTCTCATACTGCGGAGGTCTCCGGACTAAATCAAAGTCTGGAGCGGGCCACAGAAGAATTGGGCCAGTTGAAAAGGCAGTTGGAGGATAAACAAGGTATACACAAACCTTGCTCACGTTCAGTGCGAACGAATTTAAAATATGTTTTATGATTTGCACCAGGGGCGATGACCGAAGTCGAGGCTCTTAACAAGGCTGTTGCCGAGGCCGAGAGAAAGGCAACCGCAGGGCGGGCTCTTTGTGAGAAGCACAAGGCCATGGTTATTGAAGCTGGGCAAGAGCTTCAAGAGGTCGTGAGAAGATGCGAGGCCTTGGAGCGGAGTCTAACGGAGAAAGAATCCGAACTTACCAAGGCTCATCAGGCCGCCTGCGATGCCTAGTGGGAAACCCAAGGTGCCTTGAAGGAGTTCCAAGAGGCGAGGGAGATCGCGGCGGGTAAGGCTTGTTCCATGTAAGGCAAGTATTTGGGGAGAAAATCATGTTTCTAATCTTGAGTTCGGATTTCTCCAGGGGTATTTGCGGAGCTGCCACGTAACATATCTGATGCCGCACAATTCTACCAAGTCGAAGAAAGGAACACTGCGGATAATCTCTTCTGGTCACAGTATCTAGGACCGAATTGTCCGGTGCCTTTTGCCGATCAACTGAAACAGCAGATCGAACTGCATAAGGCGGCCGAGCTAGCCATGAAGGATTTGATTATCCGGCTATGGCTCGCTGAGCCGATTCCAAGCAGCTACTTCGGGCGCGTGAAGCGGCTTGCGAGTGCCTGCCCTCGACTTGACGTCATCAAGCGGTCAGTCTGTATAGAGGGTGCGCGAATGGCCTTCGCCCGCGCAAAGGTGCGCTGGGGGAAGATGGATGCTGAAAAGCTGGTGACCGAGGGACCGCCAGAGGGAAAGGAGCACTGCAAACCTGAGTTATATTATGAAAGTGTCCTGAAAGGATCGTGCCTTGCGGTGGAGCAATGCACCAAGGACATTATATTTCCATGAATACAATCATGTTGTCCTTTGTAATGTTGAACAAGGTCATTTCTCTTATTTGTTGCATGTTATATGAAAGTTTATCCTCCTGCGCGGCCGTTTTATATATTAATCCTGAGAGTTGGCCAGTCGTCGGCTTCTGCCCCCACGTAGGAAGTACGGGGGTGTTCGAGATAAACCTGATCACTCTTTATCCCAGTTTTGGGTCCTTCGAAGGAGGTGTTCAGCACAACGAACCAGGCAATCGGAGTATAGGGCTTTATCACTCTCACTTAGCCATAGGAGCTTTAGAAAAGGAAGGTAGGCGCAACCCCTGGTGTTCGGAAGACCGCACGAGGGGATCTATAAGCACCTGATCGGAAGAAAAGCCGATCCATCGCACGCTGCATTGGTTATGGCATTATGCGGGAGGAATCCTTAAAGATTTTACAACCTCTCGAACAGCTGACCAGCTCTCGCCGTATCATGACAGTCAGTTTTCAGCTTTCTCTACTGAGGTGCTTGTCCGGAAGAACCAGGACACAATCGCAGTAGTTCTCCCTGTGCCGCCTTAGCCAATATAGCGGAACGTAAGGCAGCAAAACATGGGAGCCGGGCAAACCAACATTTGACCCAAGACATGATTCGGAGCTGATGCATATAATGCTATAAGTTCGGGGTGCCGAACTACCATGAAGGTGTTCAGACTTTATTGTCGTATTATGGGTAAAACCAAGCCTCTGGCATATTAAGGCATATCGCGGTGTACGGATGCCATTTGACAAAAAGAATTTCAATAAGAGATAACGGCAGATAAGCGTCATATAAATCCACATGTTGTATTTGAATAATACGTCGATGCGTATGAGTACATGTAAAGTGATAAAAAGAGAAAGTGACTGTGGAACATACTGAGACCAGGCGGGAAGAAGCTGTGTGCGCATCCGAAGTGCAGTCAGATGGTCATCGAGGGGAATATGTAAGGGTTCCCTTGCGCGTTCGAGCTGTTTCCATATCGCCGGTCCTTGCCTGGGCAAAAATGAACCTATAAAGAAAATGCAAGATGTGTTTGTGTGCCGCAGAGCGGTTGAGCCGCAGTATGTGGCCTGTCCTGGCTTTGGCCGAAGTATTTAATTGAGCTCTGGACGAGCCGGGCTATCCTGCCGCAAAGTAGTTCGGAGTCCTTTGGCGGTGTCCGGGAGCTTGGCCATCGAGTCGAGGTTCGATTGAAAGGTGCCACTTGTTGCTTCTATTGTTAAAGCAGCGGTATACTCTTTGGTACCGAGGGGGAGTTCGGCCTTGCCATCAACCGTGATGACGCCGCGCGGACCGGGCATCTTGAGCTTACGGTAGGCATAATGTGGCACCGCGTTGAATCAAGCAAACACGGTTCGTCTGAGCAGTGCCTGATAATCACTGCTAAAGGGGACGATGTCGAAGATTAACTCTTCGGCACGGTAATTGTCCGGTGATCCAAAGACTACCTCAAGGGCGATGGAGCCTGTACAACTGGCCTCCACACCTGGTATAATACCCTTAAAGGTGGCTTTAGTGGGCTTGATCATCGAATGATCGATACCCATCTTGCGCACTGTGTCCTGGTAAAGCAGGTTTAGACCGTTGTTTCCGTCCATAAGGACTCGTGTGAGGTGGAACCCGTCAATTATTGGGTGGAGGACTAGTGCGGCTGAATTACCCTGATTGGTATTAACTAAATGATCTGTGCGGTTGAAGGTGATCGGCCCTGGTTTATATTGTGGGGCGACTGGTTCCGTTAAGTCGACATCCCTAAGGGTGCGCATCCGTTTCGGGTTGGGAGTGTGGGTGGCGTTTACCACGTTCACCGTTTGTATTTGTGGGGGAAATTTCTTTTGACCTCCTGTATTCGGTGATCTGGGCTCCTCGTCACCATCATCGCTCTGAGGCCCCTTCTCCTTGTTTTCGGCACCTGACCTGCCGGCTTGTTTGAAGACCCAGCATTCTCTGTTGGTATGATTGACTGGTGTTCCTGGGGTGCCATGAATTTGGCATGGACGGTCGAGTATGCGGTCCAGACTGGACGGGCCCGAATTGTCATTTTTGAATGGCCTTTTCCGCTGACCAGACTTAGAGCCACTAAATCTGGCATTGACTACCGTGTCTTCAGCGTTACCACCATTTTTGCGACACTTGTGTTTGTTGCGTCGGGGTTTGCCGTTGCTATCTCTGGCCTCTGATGTGCCACGATTGCTTGTTGTGTTGTTGCTACGGGCCAACCACCTATCCTCACCCGCGCAAAAGTGGGTCATGAGTGTCGTGAGGGCTGCCATGGATTTTGGCTTCTCTTGGCCGAGATGTCGGGCAAGCCACTCGTCACGGATGTTATGTTTAAAGGCCGCTAGGGCTTCGGCATCCGGACAGTCGACGATTTGGTTCTTTTTACTTAGGAACCGAGTCCATAATTTCCTGGCTGACTCTCCAGGCTGTTGGGTTATGTGACTTAAATCCTCAGCATCCGGTGGTCGCACATAAGTGCCCTGGAAATTGTCCAGGAATGTGTCTGCCAGGTTCTCCCAACTTCCGATGGAGTTTGCCGACAAGCTATTCAGCCAATGCCGAGCCGGCCCTTTGAGTTTTAGTGGGAGATACTTGATGGCATGTAGATCATCCCCGTGGGCCATGTGAATGTGGAGGAAGAAATACTCTATCCATACCGCGAGGTCTGTAGTACCATCATATGATTCAATGTTCACGGGTTTAAACCCTTCTGGGAATTCGTGGTCCATTACTTCGTCGGTGAAGCATAGGGGGTGTGCGGTGCCTCTGTGCCAGGCTATATCACGACGCAGTTCATACAAGTCTTGTCTGCTGTATTCGGCCCAGCCGGATTTGCTTTTAGTATATCTGGCGTGACGGTCATCGTCACGCATTGGGGCACGCCCCCGTGATCCGTAGATCGATCTTGTATGTCCTGCTTTGTTTTCCAATACGTCTCGTAGATCCTGCGTGTAGCCCCGGGCCTTGGTGTTTTTGTTTGACTGGCGACGGGGTGCGGGCTGGACTTCGGGCTGATACGTCGCTTTGTCTCAGCCACGAGGTGGCCAGTCAGCCGCATCATATGCTGGTAGTGTGGGTTTACTGCTTCCTCCTCGAGTTGGGGTAGCAACCTGCGCTTTGGGTAACTTTTGGTTGGGCGCTCAAGTTCGTATTCCTCGGTTGCCAAGACCTCAGTCCATCTATCCGCTAGCAGATCTTGATCAGCTTGAAGCTACTGCTATTTTTTCTTCAGGCTTTTTGCTGTGTCTATAAGCCGGCGCTTGAAGCGCTCCTGCTCGACGGGATCCTCAGGCACGATGAACTCTTCGTCCCTGAGGCTCACCTCGTCTTCAGAGAGGGGCATGTAATTTTCATCCTCTGATTCTCCATCTATCGCCTGTTCCTTAGGGCTGGCTTGCCCATCCTCCCACTCGAAGCCTAGCCGGAGGGGATTGTCTTCGTCTTCGGCACTATCCGTAGTGTTATTGTTTCTTCTGCCGGTATCGCTGCTTTTGCTATGGCGGGGCTTAGAGAGGCGCCGATGACTCCGGTGCTTAGATTGCTTCTCGCGGGGATTATCCTTCGTTGCCTTATTGCCATCGCTTTCTTTGGGGTGTCCACCATATATATATATATATATATCATATGATGAGGTGGCTGTCCAGCACCCTGTGGGCGGTGGTTCCAGTTCTTCTCTTGCATCGTCGTCCATACCGTCGATGTCTTTGGAGCCGAAATCAAGCATGTCGGTTAGGTCGTCGACAGTGGCTATTAAGTGGGTGGTGGGTGGGGAACGAATTTCATCGTCTGTTTCCCACTCAAGCCAAACATAGTTCGGCCAAGGATCTCCTGACAAAGAGAGAGACCTCAATGAATTGAGCACGTCGCCCAAGGGCGAGTGCTAAAAGATATCCGCGGCGGTAAACTCCATGATCGGTGCTCAATCAGATTCGATAGGCACGGACGCAAGCGGTTCGGAGCCTGTGGCCGGGGATGAATCCAAGGGTCCGATGACACAGGTCTCATAGGAGGTGAAGTCAGTATTCGGCTCTATCGCCGCTGAGTGTGCGGCCTCCGTGGCGGGGTCCATCCACTGGTCCTCAGATGGCACGATCTTCTCCGGATTGAGGGCCGGAGTAACCGCAGGTGCGATCTCCCGAACACCGTCCGATGGCAGACCTAAGTCATGCTCGTCGTGACTGTGCGGCGCGCCTGACATGAGCTCGAATCCGTCGAAGATCAAGTCTCCGCGGATATCGGCAGTGTAGTTCAAGCTTCCAAGTCTGACCTGATGGCCAGGGGCGTAGCTATCGATCTACTCTAGATGGACAAGCGAGTTGGCCCGCAGTACGAAGCCGCTGGATACGAAGATCTGTCCGAGGGAAAAACCTCACCCTGGATCGCATCGTTGCCGATGATCTAAGGAGCCATCAAGCCTTTATCGTGACGGCACAGTGGAACTCTCAATGAAAGCACCAATGTCGGTGTCAAAACCGGCAGATCTCGGGTAGGGGGTCCCGAACTGTGCGTCTAAGGCTGATGGTAACAGGAGGCGGGGGACACAATGTTTACCCAGGTTCGGGCCCTCTCGATGAAGGTAATACCCTACTTCTTGCTTGATTGATCTTGATGATATGAGTGTTACAAGATTTCATCTACCACGAGATCATAGAGGCTAAACCCTAGAAGCTAGCCTATGATTATGATTGTTATCGTCCTATGGACTAAACCCTCCGGTTTATATAGACACCGAAGGGGGCTAGGGTTACACAGGGTCGGTTACAGAGGAGGAGATCTACGTATCTGAATCACCAAGCTTGCCTTCCACGCAAAGGAGAGTCCCACTAGGACACGGGACGAAACCTTCAATCCTGTATCTTTATAGTCCAACAGTCCGGCCAAAGTATATAGTTCGGCTATCCGAGGACCCCCTAATCTAGGACTCCCTCAGGGGGCACCGCCCCTCCCCCTAGTCCAATTCGGACTAAGCATTAGGGGGGTGCAGCCTCTCCTCTCTCTTTCCCCTAAATCCTAATAAGGCCCATATACTCCCCGGCGAATTCTCGTAACTCTCCGGTACTCCGAAAAATACCCGAATCACTCGGAACCTTTCCGATGTCCGAATATAGTCGTCCAATATATCGATCTTTACATCTCGACCACTTCGAGACTCCTCGTCATGTCCCCGATCTCATACAGGACCCCGAACTACCTTCAATACATCAAAACACATAAACTCATAATACAAATCGTCACGAACGTTAAGCGTGCGGACCCTACGGGTTCGAGAACTATGTAGACATGACCGAGACACGTCTCCGGTCAATAAACAATAGTGGAACCTGCATGCTCATATTGGCTCCTACATATTCTACGAAGATCTTTATCGGTCAAACCGCATAACAACATACGTTGTTCCCTTTGTCATCGGTATGTTACTTGCCTGAGATTCGATCGTCGGTATATCAATACCTAGTTCAATCTCGTTACTGGCAAGTCTCTTTACTCGTTCCATAATACATGATTGTGGTTTAGTAAGAATATTGGTGTTAAGGTTTGTAATTCCCGAAGCATGCATGTATAGTCTGTCATTATGCTATGAAGTTGGAGCATGATTTATTATTGATTGTCTTCCTTATGAGTGGCAGTCAGGGATGAGCGATGGTATTTTCCAACCAATCTATACCCCTAGGGGCATGCGTAGTAGTACTTTGCTTCGAAGGCTAATAAACTTTCACAATAAGTATGTGAGTTCTTTATGACTAATGTGAGTCCATGGATTATATGCACTCTCACCTTTTCGCAATTTGCTAGCATCTTCGTTACCGTGCATTGCCCTTTCTCACCTCGAGATGTGGTGCAAACTTCGTTGGTGCATCCAAACCCCGTGATATGATACGCTCGATCACACATAAGCCTCCTTATATCTTCCTCAAAACAGCCACCATACCGACCTATTATGGCATTTCCATAGCCATTCCGAGATATATATTGCCATGCAACTTCCACCATTCCATTTTTTCATGACACACATCATCATTGTCATATTGCTTTGCATGGTCATAAAGCTAACATAGTATTTGTGGCTCAGCCACCGTTCATCATTTTTATACATGTTATGCTAGATCATTGCACATCCTGGTACAACTCCAGAGGCATTCATATAGTCATATTTTGTTCTAGTATGGAGTTGTAATTTTGAGTTGTAAGTAAATAGAGGTGTGATCATCATCATTATTCATTATTAGAGCATTGTACCAAGTGAGGAAAGGATGATGGAGACTATGATACCCCCACAAGTCAGGATGAGGAACCGGGCAAATAAAGAGAAAAAAGAGAGGCCAAAAAGAGCCCAACAAAAAAGAAAATTAAAATGAGAGAAAAAGAGAGAAGGGGAAATGTTACTATCCTTTCCACACGTGTGCTTCAAAGTAGCACCATGTTTTTCATATAGAAAATCTCCTATGCTTTCGTTTTCATGTAACTAGTATGAATTTTTCATTATAGAACTTGGCATGTATATTCTAGTGATGGGCTTCCTCAAATGCCCGAGGTCTTCATGAGCAAGCAAGTTGGATGCACACCCACTTAGTTTTATTTTTGAGCTGTCATACACTTATAGCTCTTAGTGAATCTATTGCATGGAAATCCCTACTCCTTCCATTGACATGAATTGATGGGCATCTCCATAGCCTGTTGATTAGCCTTGTAAATGTGACACTTTCTTCTTTTTGTGTTCTCCATATTATCTCTTTCACAATACTCTATTCCACCCATAGTGCTATATGCATGGCTTGTGCTCATGTATTGCGTGAGAGTTGAAAAAGATGAAGCACGTTAAAAAGTATGAACCAGTTGCTCGGCTTGTCATCGGGTTGTGCATGATAAATACTTTGTGTTAAGAAGATGGAGCATGAAAAGGCTATATGCTTTTTTTAGGGATAACGTTGTTTAGCACTGATATTTCGAAAGGCATGATTGTTTGTTAGTATGCCTAAGTAATTTTGTATACCAAATTATAGACTATTGCTTTGAATCATTCAGATCATAATATTCATGCAATAAAAGAGATTACATGATGAATCTGATAGGTAGCATTCCACACCAAAAATTCTAATTTTTATCATTTACCTACTCGAGGACGAGCAGGAATTAAGCTTGGGGATGCTTGATACATCTCCAACGTATCTATAATTTTTTATTGTTCCATGCTAGTATAGTATGAATCTTGGATGTTTATTATGCAATTATATATCATTTTTTAGACTAACCTATTATCTAGTGCCCAGTGCCAGTTACTACTCTTTGCTTTTTTCTCTTTTCAGAAAATCAGTACCAAACGGAGTCCAAATGCTACGAAACTTTTTGACAATTTTTTTAGGACCAAAAGGGACCCTAGAAGCTTCGGGAGAAGATCTGAAGTGCTATGAGGCAGCGACAAGCCTGCCAGGCGCACCCTAGGGGGGCGCCCCCTAGGCCTGTGGTCCCCTCGTGGCACCTCCTAAACTAATTCCATCTCTATAAATTCCCAAATATTCCCCGTACATCATAGAGCCACCCCAAATACTTTTTCTGTTGCCGCAAGTTTCTGTTATTCTGAGATCCCATCTATAGAGCTTTTCTGATACTCTGCCGGAGGGGGAATCAATCACAGAGGGCCTCTACATCAACCTTGCCGCCCCTCCGATGATGTGTGAGTATTTTACCATAGACCGACGGTTCCATAGCTAGTATCTAGATGGCTTCTTCTCTCTCTTTGATCTTCAATACAATGTTCACCTCGATGTTCTTTGAGATCTATTCGATGTAATCCTTCTTTGCGGTGTGTTTTTGGGATCCGATGAATTGTGGGTTTATGATCAGATTATCCATGAATATTATTTGAGTCTTCTCTGAACACTTTTATGCATGATTATTATAGTTTTATATTTATCTCCAATCTATCCGTTTGGTTTGGCCAACTAGATTAATTTATCTTGCAATGTGAGAGGTGCTTTGTGATGGGGTCGATCTTGTGTTCCTCAATCCTAGTGATAGAAATGGACATGACACGTACTTGTATCATTGCCTTAAGGATAAAAGTATGGGGTTTATTCATATTAATTGGGTTTACTTTGTCTACATCATGTGATCTTGCTTAAGGTGTTACTTCATTCTTTATCAACTTAATACTCTAGATGCATGCTGGATAGCGGTTGATGTGTGGAGTAATAGTAGTAGATGTAGGCAGGAGCCGATCTACTTGTCTCAGACGTGATGCCTACATACGTGATCATTGCCTTGGATATCATAATAATTATGCCCTTTTCTATCAATTTCCCAACAGTAATTTGTTTACCCACTGTATGCTATGTTCAAGAGAGAAGCCTCTAGTGAAAATTATGGTCCCGGGGTCTATTCCAATCATATATTAAAATCCAAAAATACCTTCCTGCAATTTATTTACTTTTATTTTATTTTGCATTTTTTTATCTAACAATCACTACGATATTTGATCCTTGCAATCAACTGCCAAGTGATTGAAAACCCCTTGTTTGCGTTGGGTGCAAGTATTTGATATTTTGTGTGTAGGTGTTGTTAACGAGGTGCGTGATTCTCCTACTGGATTGATAACCTTGGTTCTTAAATGAAGCAAATACTTATCTCTATTGTATTGCATCATCCTCTCCTCTTCGAGGAAATCCCAACGTAGCTCACAAGTAGCAGCCCATCATCGCAATATACAAGCCATGTTCTATAGTGAAAATTTCCACTAGTATATGAAAGTGACAACATAGGAGACTCTCTATATGAAAAACATGGTGCTAATTTGAAGCACAAGTGTGGAAAAGGATAGTAACATCATCCCTTCTCTCTTTTTCTCTCATGTTTTTTGTTGGGCTCTTTTTGGCTCCTTTTTTATTTTTTTCCTCACTAGGACAATGCTCTAATAATGATGATCATCACACTTCTATTTAGTTACAACTCAACATTACAAACTCAATAAAACTGAAACATATGACTATATATGAATGCCTCTGGCAGTGTACCAAGATGTGTAATGATACTAGCGTAACATGTATGATAATGATGAATGGTGGCTGAGCTACAAATACTACATCAGCTATATGATCATTCAAAGCAATATAACAATGAAGATGTATGTCATAATAATGGAACGGTGGAAGTTGCATGGAAATATATCTCGGAATGGCTATGGAAATGCCATGGTAGGTAGGTATGGTGGATTTTTTGAGGAAGATACAAGGAGGCTTATGCGTGATAGAGCGTATCATATCACAGGGTTTGGATGCACGAGTGAAGTTTGCACTGACTCTCGAGGTGAGAAAGGGCAATGCATGGTACCGAAGAGGCTGGCAAATTGCGAAAAGGTGAGAGTGCATATAATCCATGGACTCACATTAGTCATAAAGAACTCACATACTTATTGTGAAAGTCTATTAGCCAACAAAGCAAAGTACTACTACGCTTACCCCTATGAGGGAGCTTGGTAGGAGTTAACCATCGCGCGGCCCCAACCTTCAAGCAAAGGAAGACATGCACTAATAAATCGTGCTCCAACTTCTTAGCGTAACGAGAGACTATACGTGCATGCTTCGGGAGTCACAAACCTTGACACCAATATTCTTTCTAAACCACTATTATCCACTAGTACAACCCGCATATCACAATCTCTATATCATATAAGTATTGCAAGCAATCAAACTTATAATATTCAGTGGTCTACATGAAAGTTTTTATTATATCCCTCTTGAATACCTATCATATCAGGACAAATTTCATAACCTGTGCAAATTGTCCTATTTATTAGACTCTCGAAAAGATAAAGTGAAGCATGAGAGTGCAACTATTTCTTTAAATTAGATCCACCTTCGTGCTCTAAAAGATATAAGTGAAGTACTAGAGCAACTGCCTAGCTCAAAAGTATAAGTGAAGCACATACAGTATTCTAACAAATCACGAATAAATGCATCTCCCTCTCAAAAGGTGGGTGCAGCAAACAATGATTGTGGAAAACTAAAAAGCAAACAAAGTAAAGACTCATATAATACACGACGCTAAATGGAAAACTCATATCTGGTGATGAATAAAAATATAGCTCCAAGTAATATACTGATGGATTGTAGACGAAAGGGGGGATTCCATCTGGGGCATACCCAAGCATAGATGCTTGGTTATCGTTGAATATTACCTTTGGGTCCCTTGGGCATCCCCAAGCTTAGGTTCTTGCTACTCCTTATTTCTTCATCCATCATGATCTCACCCAAAACTTGGAAACTTCAGCACACGAAACTGAACAGAAACCTTATGAGATCCGTTAGTATAATAAGAAAATCATAAAGTTTAGGTATTGTTATCCACCCATTCATATTTTATTATTGCATAATACCTACTATATTCTAACTTCTCCATGACTTATACCCCCCCCCCCCGATATAATCCATAGCATCATTACAACAAACAAACTTGCAAAGAAAACAAAATTTGTCAAAAACAGAAGTCTTTAATGACATGAACAAACGAAATACTTCTATAACTCCAAAAACTTTGAAAAATTAGGACAATGTGGTAAATTTGTATATAAATCATGTGTAAAAAAAATTAGAATTTCATCACTTTCCATTGAATTTAAATAATTTCAGTACTCGGTGCAAAAGTTTTTGTGTTTTCACCGAATCAAGTCAACTATCAACCAAATCATCCCAAAGGCTTTGCTTGGCACAAATACTTACTAAAACATAAAAACATAAGAATATAAGTAGCATAATTGTGTGGAAAAATTATAAATTATAACTATTGGTTTGTCTCCCTACAAGCTCTTCCTTTATGTCCATTAAGATAGGCTTCGAGACTTCAATGATGCTCGCATAAAAGACAAGAATTGGAGCACAAAGAGAGCATCATAATACATGTAACGAACACATTTAAGTCCAATATACTTCCTATGCATAGGAATTTTATAAGGAAACAAATTGTCAAAACAAGAAATATCTATCATATTCAAGGGAGAAGAATAAAACATTGACAATCTCAACATAATGAGAGGTAATTTAGTAACATGGAAACTCTGAAAAATTAGGACAATCTCAACAATATAACTATCATGTAAAACATTCTCTTTATAATCCAAATGCATGCAAGTATTAGAATCTTCCAAAATAGTGGGATTAACATCAACTAAAGTCATGACCTCTTCAAACCCACTTTTATCAATAATTTCATAAGATTGAACACTCTCCTAATATGTGGGATTTTTCCCAAAGTTGACACTCTTACAAACCCACTTTCAATATTATTGCAAACATTATTATCAATATCATATCCATCATGAGGCTTAAATAAATTTTCATGATCATAAGAAGCATTATCACACCAATCATGATCATTGCAATAAGTAGTGGACATAATAAAACTATCATCCCCAAGCCTGTAGCTTTGCATATCATTAGCACAATTGACATTAATAGAATTTATAATAACATCAATGCAATCATGCTTTTCATTGAAGAACCTATCATGAATCACTTTATATATTTCTTATTTTAACACTTTATCACAATTTCCAGATTCATGTTTTTCAAGAAAAACATCATAGAGATAATCAAGTGCACTCAACTCACTAGCAATTGGTTCAACATAATTGGATCTTTTGAAAAGATTAGCAAGTGGATGACGATCCATATGTCTTTACTTTTCCTTTTTGTTTTTGAGTATCCAGATGAAGGCAATTAAAAGAAAGTAAATGAGCAAACAAAAATAATTTTGTTTTTTATTAAGAAAATAGAATTTGGGGATAAGAAAACGAGACACAAAGGCAAATAAAAATTCAGAGCAAGTAGATGATTGTTTGTGTGGAGGTACTTGATAGGTTTTGGTGATGTCCCCCCGGCAACGGCGCCAAAAATTGTTCTTGCTACTTATGAGCTGCGTTGAGATTTCCCTGAAGAAGAAAGGATGAAGCAACACAGTAGAGATATGTATTTCTCTCAGTTAAGAACCAAGGTTATCAAACCAGTAGGAGAACCGCACAGAACCTCGTTAGCAGTGATACGTCTCCATCCTATCGACTTTTCCAAACACTTTTACCCTTGTTTTCGACTCTAATTTGCATGATTTGAATGGAACTAACCCGGACTGGCGCTGTTTTTAGCAGAATTGCCTTGGTGTTATTTTTGTGCAGAAACAAAAGTTTTCAGAATGACCTGAAATTTCACAGAGATTACTTTTGGAATAAATAAAAAATATTGGCGAAAGAAACAACCAGAGGGGACCCACGCCCTCCTGTCTTGTGGGTCCCACGAGGCTCCACCGACCTAAACTCCAACTCCATATATTCATGTTTAGGTAAAAAAATCAGAGAGAAGGATTCATCGTGTTTTACGATATGGAGCCGCTGTCACCCCTTGTTCTTCATCGGGTGGCCAGATCTGGAGTCCGTTCGGGGCTCCGGAGAGGGCAAATCGTCGTCATCATCATCACCAACCTTCCTCCATCACCAATTTCATGATGCTCACCGCCGTGCATTGGTAATTCCATCATAGGCTTGCTGGACGAAGATGGGTTGTATGAGATTTACCATGTAATCAAGTTAGTTTTGTTAGGGTTTGATCCCTAGTATCCACTATGTTCTAAGATTGATGTTGCTATGACTTTGCTATACCTAATGCTTTTCACTAGGACCCGGGTGCCATGATTTTAGATCTAAACCTATTATGTTTTCATGAATATATTTGTGTTCTTGATCCTATCTTGCAAGTTATAGTCACCTACTACGTGTTATGATCCGGCAACCACGGAGTGACAATAGTCGGGACATTTCCCGGTGATGACCGTAGTTTGAGGAGTTCATGTATTCACTAAGTGCTAATGCTTTGGTCTGGTACTCTATTGAAAGGAGGCCTTAATATCCCTTAGTTTCCAATAGGACCCCGCTGCCACGGGAGGGTAGGACAAAAGATGGCATGCAAGTTCTTTTCCATAAGCACGTATGACTATATTTGGAATACATGCCTACATTATATTGATGAATTGGAGCTAGTTCTGTGTCACCCTAGGTTATAACTATTGCAGGATGAATGCCATCCGACAAAATTATCCATCATTGATCCATTGCCTACGAGCTCATTTCATATTGGTCTATGCTAAGTTACTTTTCCATTGCCACTTTTACGATTGTTACAAAACTGCTACTATTACTTTTGCCACCGTTACCGTTACTTCCGTACTACTTGGCTACTAAATACTTTGATGTAGATATAAAGTCTTTCAGGTGCGGTTGAATTGACAACTCAGTTGCTAATACTTGAGAATATTCTTTGGCTCCCCTTGTGTCGAATCAATAAATTTGGGTTGAATACTCTACCCTCGAAAACTGTTGCGATCCCCTATACTTGTGGGTTATCAAGACCTTTTTCTGGCACCGTTGCCGGGGAGCATAGCTCTATTCTTTGAGTCACTTGGGATTTATATCTGTTGATCACTATGAGGAATCTGAAAGACATCAAAACCAAGGTCTATCCCTCTACTATGAGGGGAGGTAAGGAATTGCAATCTAGCTCTGCACTTGATTCACCTTCTATTTTGAGTAAACTTGCGACACCTACACCTGCTATTGATGCTGATATGTCGCATGTTATTGATGATGCCACTTCTGCTATGCATGATGCTTATGATGATACTACTTCTTTGCTTGATAATACTATGCCACTTGGTGAATTTCTTGATGAACAACTTTCTAGGGTTAGAGAGAATGAAATTACTGAAACTGATGATATTATTCAAACTGAAGATTATGATTCTCCCCCTAGATATGAATTGCCTATTGTACCTGAAGGTTATATTATGGATGAGGAAACTGTTAGAGACTTTCTTGCTTGTAATGATAGAGATGATCTTAAGAAATTGTTAGCTAAGTGGAAAGAAAAGTCTTTGAATGCTAGAATGCAATATGACCCTATGTTTGCTACTTCACCTATCTTTGTTACTGATAAGGATTATGAATTCCTTTCCGATCCTGAGTTAATTACTTTGGCCGAATCTGATCCTTTCTATGTTTATGAATCTGAAACTGTTGTGGCACATCTGACTAAATTGAATGATATAGCCACCCTATTTGCTCATGAGGAAAAAATTCGCTATTACTATATTCTTAAGTTGTTTCCTTTCTCATTAATGGGTGATGCTAAGTTATGGTTTAATTCTCTTGCTCTTGGTTGTGTGTGTAGTTCCCAGGATATGATTTACTACTTCTCTGGAAAAAAATCCATGCTCACAAGAAATAAGCTGCTTTAAAGGAAATATTTAACTTTGTGCAATTTGAAGAAGAGTGTCCCCCACAAGCTTGGGGGAGGCTTCTCCAATTACTTAATGCTTTGCCTAATCATCCTCTCAAGAAAAATGAAATACTTGTTATCTTTTATAATGGACTAACCTATGCTTCTAGAGACCACCTGGATAGTTGTGTTGGTTGTGTTTTCAAGGAACGAACTGTTGAACAAGCCGAATTGCTATTGAATAATATATTGAGTAATGAAATGATTGGACACTTCCTGAACCAACTCCTAAGCCAGCTCCGAAGAAAAGCGGTATTCTATTTCTCAGTCCTGAAGATATGCAAGAGGTGAAGAAATCTATGAAAGAAAAAGGTATTAAAGCTGAATATGTTAAGAATTTACCGCCTATTGAAGAAACACATGGTCTTGATAACCCGACACAGGTAGTAGAGGTAAACTCTCTCCATAGATTTGATGAAGGTGATATTCCTCATAATAAGTCTACTAGTCAATGCTTGGATGAGTTTGATAATTTTATTGTTAAACAAGAAAACTTCAAGGCTTATGTTAGTAGACAATTGAAACGTAATGCTCACATGCTTGACTACTTGGGTGATTATATGAGTAGAACTGTTAATGATCTTAAGCTTATTAGTAAACATGCTTCCATGGTTACAACTCAAGTAGAACAAGTACTTAAGGTACAAGATGACTTGCTTAATGAGTTGAATAGTAAGAATAATGATAATGTCGTTAGGGTTATGACTAGAGGTGGTAAAATGACCCAGAAACCTTTCTATCATGAGGGTCATCCTAAGAGAATTGAGCAAGATTCTCAGAGACTTAATACTGATGCACCTTGTCCTAGTAATAAAAATAAAAAGAAAACTGATAGGACTTTGCATGCTTCTAGTGAACCTGTTATAGATAAACCTGAGAATCCTAATGATATTTCTATTTCTGATGCTGAGGCACAATCTGGTGACGAACATGAACCTAGTGATAATGTTAATAAAGATGTTCATTGATACGTCTCCGATGTATCTATATCCCATGTATCTATAATTTATGAAGTATTCATGCTGGTATATTATCATTCTTGGATGTTTTACAATCACTTAAAAACAACTTTATATCATTTCTTGGGACTAACCTATTGACCCAGTTCCCAGTGCCAGATGTTGTTTTTTGCTTGTTTTTTACATCGCTGGAAATCAATATCAAACAGAGTCCAAACACCGCGAAACTTTTCATTGGGCTAGAAGACATCCATTGGGCCAGAGCAGCACTTGGGGGTGCCCCGAGGGGGGAACAAACCACCAGGGCGCTCTTTGGGGCCCAGGCGCAGCCAGGTGGATTGTGACCACCTCGGTGGCCTCCCGCACCCCGTCTTGGCCCCATAAATTCCCAAATATTCCAAAAACCCTTGGGGTAACCCTAGATCAGAAGTTTCGCCGCCACAAGGCTCTGTAGCGACCGAAAACCAATCTAGACCCGTTCCAGCACCCTGCCAGAGGGGAAATCATCTCCGGTGGCCATCTTCATTATCCCGGCGGCCACCATGATGAGGAGGGAGTAGTCCACCCTCCGGGCTGAGGGTTTGTACTAGTAGCTATGTGTTTAATCTCTCTCTGCTGTGTTCTTGAGATGCCACGATCTTGATGTATCGCGGGCTTTGTTAATATAGTTGGATCATATGGTGTTTTCCCCTCTCTATCTTGTTGTGATGAATTGAGTTTTTCCCTTTGAGATTTCGTTGCTATCGTATTGTATACTTTTATGGATTTGAGAGCACTTGATATATGTCTTGCATGTGAATACTCGTGGTGACAATGGGGTATCATATTGATCCACTCGATATATGTTTTGGCACTCAACTCGCGGATTCCCAAGGTGACATTGGGGTGATCTATGCATACGGGTTGATGCACGTTCTTGTCTTTGTTTCTCCAGTAGAAATCTTGGGGCACTCTTTGAGGTTCTTTGTGTTGGATTGAGTATTATGAATCTGAAATTATTTGGTGTTATTATAGTACGAACTCTAGGATAGATCGTTCAGAAAGAATAGCTTCGAGGTGGTTTCGTACCCTACAAATGATTTTTTCTTATGTTCTCCGCTAGATAAGAAAGTTGGAGTGATTCTTCGTTGCACACTGAGGGGTGGTTATGTGATTCAATTATATTAGCATTGTTGAGAGATTGCACTAGCGAAAGTACGGACCCTAGTCCTCATTTTCAAGAATTAAAATATTGTTTTTATGCCTATTTACTATTTTCTACCTTGCTGTTTTTTTATTTATTCAGATTATAAAAATATATTTCTACCATCCATATTACACTTTTATCACCATCTCTTCGCCAAACTAGTGCACCTATACAAATTACCATTGTATTTAGTGTGTTGCAGACACAAGAGACTCTGTTATTTGGTTGCAGGGTTGTTTGAGAGAGACTATCTTCATCCTACGCCTCCCACGGATTGATAAACCTTAGGTAATCCACTTGAGGGAAAATTTCTAATGTCCTACAAAACTCTACGCTTGGAGGCCCAACACGTGTCTACGAGAATAAAGTTGCGTAGTTGACATCAAGCTCTTTTCTGGCGTTGTTACCAGGGAGGTTAGGTAAGAGGCACTCACATCCCGTCAACGGAGCTCTTTTTTGGTGCCGTTGCCGGGGAGGTGAGTGCATGAAGGTATATCTTTATATCTTGCAATCAAATCTTTTAGTTTCTTGTTTTATCACTAGTTTGGGTTACAAACAGAACTACATGAAAAATGGAGTCGAGGTTGCATCATATTATTGATCATCTTTATAATATCTTTCTTGAAAAGGATGTATCGGAAAATTGTGCTCAATTGTTAGAAGAAGTCAATAAAATGTTTGGTACAAAATATTTGAATGATGAGCACGATTGCAATGTTGTTAGTATGAATTCTTTGAATATCCAAAATGCTAACGATAATTGCACAAGTCATGAGAAAAATGTTTCTTAGAAGCATGTCAAATTTTGTGGAGTGCATAAAGTTTGTGAAGACGTGCCTCATAGGGAAGATAGCTTTTGGAAGAAGCACAAACATGATAGAACTAATTCTTTGCTCAAGGTGATAGATGAATTCTCTACAAAATTTTGTTCTCTTTGTCCTATTACTTGTGATATTTGCAACAAAGTTGGTCACCTTAATTTCCAATGCATGCTTTTTCATGATCGAATTGGTCCAAATATTGCAATAACTTGATCACCCTTGAACTTTATAATGAGCTTTGTCTATTTTGCGGGACTGAATAATTGACATATAAAAATAGTTGGTTTGAAGTATTCATTCTCACGGATGACATTGAAACTAAACTAAAAAATATCTATATGTTTTGCATGGTAAATTGCAATGAGAATCCTTATATTGCCAACAATAGAAAGATGGGAAAACCAATAGATTATAAAAGGAATACTAATGAAAGGGTAAAGATTTATACTTTCCCTCCTATTATCTCTTGTGATGAAATAGGTAACGAGGAGGAGCTTCCTATCCAATCAATCTCTTCAACAAGAAGCTTGAGAAAATTAATTAAACCCACATATGATGTGGTGAAGAAGAAGAAGAAAAGAAGAATAAGAAAGAATAGAGGTAGAAAGGTATCTCTCCCAAATAGTGTTGCTCCTATTATTTTTGTGCCTCATGAAAATGAATCAAAAATAATTGTGGAATATGATGAACTTGATGATGATATTGCTTCTATGTCTTATGGCATTATTGATGATGATTTTGTTATGCCTATTGCTTGTTGTGATGATTATGATTGGGAAGATGATGATACTTCTTATAACCTTGGAAATCTTTTTGACACCAACTTGGGAAATTATGATGATATTAATTGTTATACCGTTGTTGCTATTCATACTATTAATGATGAGAGTGATTATTCTTATGATATGCCAAGTCACAAGCTTGGGGATGCTATGCTTAATGAAGATGATCTTCTTAGTCCCCTTACTTTGAATGATCAAATTTGCTATGATGATTGCATGCCTCCCACTTATGATGATTATTGTGATGATACTTATTTTATAAAAAGTAGTGATAATTATTGTCATAATTTTGAATATCCTTTTACTGAAAATTACTCTTTTAATGTGGAAAAAATTTATAGTATTCGAGTTTCATATGATACTCCCACTATTGTGAATGAGAATAAATCTGCTTATGTGGAGAGTAACAAAATTTGTATGCTTATGTATCATGAGAAGAATGTTTTATGTGATGGTTATATTGATGAATATATCCATGATGCTACTAAAAATTATTTTGAGAGTGGAACTTATGATTCATGATGCTCTTGTTATGTTTCAATCCTTATCTTTTATGCGAGCATCATTGAACTCTTCATGCCTAGCTTAGAAGGCATTAAAGAAAAGCGCTTGTTGGGAGACAACCCAACACTTTTACCTACTGTTTTTGTGTGTTCACATGATTAGGATACTGTAGTAGTCATGTTTTATTGCTTTCGTTTCAAAAAAGTGCCATGTAAGACCTTTGGGATGGTCTATGGTGATAGTTGATTTGATCTTGCTGAAAAACAGAAACTTTTGCGCTCAGGAAAATAATTCTAATTTTTAATAGAAGCGTGATAAAATGTTGAATCTTTTATAAGAAGATCAGTAGACAAATTGCCCAGGTTTTCCTAATTTTTCAGAATTTTTGGAGTAGCAGAAGTATGGTTGGAGTACAGATTACTATAGACTCTTCAGTTTTTTGACAGATTCTGTTTTCAATGCATAGTTTTCTTGTTTTCTAGTTTCTATTGCTTATATTGCTCAATATAAATTGTGGAAATGATATTCTACAGTAGGCATTGTGTGGAAACAATTATGGATCTTGTCTTTGACAGTACCAAAGTGAAATGGTTTGCTCTTTATCATACTAACCTATCTCACGAAGTTCCGTTAGTTTTGTGTGATTTAAGTTTTCAAGTTTTCGGTGAGACATTAATATGAGGAGAATAAGGAGTGACAAGACCTTAAGCTTGGGGATGCCCCGGAACGCATCCCCTCTTTCATCTCGAACACTATCGGTAACCTTACTTGAGGCTATATTTTTATTCGTCGCATGATATGTGTTTTGCTTGGAGCATCATTTTATTTTGCTACAATTTTCTTGCTGTTATTTAGAATAATGTTTTTGCATCTTTTATTTCAATAAAAATGTCAAGTATAGCCTTTGCTATGCTTATTTTGCAAGTCTACATGTTTCTGTTTGAAAACAGAAAGTTTATCGTTGTTGCAAAATTCTCTAGAAAAGTCAGAATGTGATAAAATGTTGAAACTTTTTGCACAATAAGATATGATAAATTTTCTACAGTATGGTAAATTTTCGTGATTTTGTAGTTAAAGAAGTATTGATACTCTTGCATTCTTTACAGACTGTACTGTTTTGGCAGATTGCTGTTATGTTTGCATTGTTTGCATATGTTTGCTTGTTCAATGATTCTATTTGAGGATAGGAGTATTAAATATGCAGAGGCATTTAGTATGAAATGTTGAATAATAATTTTAGTGATTTGCTACAGTATAGAATGATAAAGTTTTCATATTGGTTTATACTAACTTATCTCACGAGTTCTTGTTGAGTTTTGTGTGAATGAATTTTTTTAAGATTTACGGAAACCATGATATAAAAGGAATTAAGGAGACACAAAAGCTCAAGATTGGGGATGCCCAAGGCATACCAAGATAATATTTCAAGAAGTATCAAGCATCTAAGCTTGGGGATGCTTTGGTAGGCATCCCGCCTTTCTTCATCAACAATTATCGGTTAGTATTGGTTGATCCTAAGTTTTTGCTTCTTCGCATGATATGTGCTATTCTTGGAATGTCATATTATTTTGTTTTGCTTGCTGTTTTAATAAAATTCTTAGATCTGAAACTTTTTAATAAGAGAGGGTCCTCAATTAGCTACCCATTTACTTAACTACTCGCATGATCTTCACCTATATCTTTTTGGAGTAGCTTGTCATTTACTATTGTGCTTAACTTATATCACATGAGTAAATTGTTGAATGAATTGAATATCATGAAGTTGAAATTATATGTTCATATCATGCCTAGTGGTAGCTTCACATTGGGATTAGAAATTGAAATCTTTTGAAGCTTGACAATCACAATATTGGTTATATAAGGAATTCATGGATGATTAGTAGAAGGAAGAGAACTTTCACATGAAAATACACTATCATGGATATATTTTGTGATTGTGAGCCCCCATCAAAATATTATATGCCAAAATTGTTGACATTGGACAAGTAAGACAACATAATGGTTTATGTTTGTTCATATTCACATAAAAGTTATATTATCATAGATCCTTCAACATGTGGTGCTTGCCCCCCATCCTTGTTAGCCAAAAATTCCACACCAAGTAGAGATACTACTTGTGCATCCAAAAACCCTTAAACCCAAATCTTATTTTCGAGAGTCCATCATAACTACCTAAGGATTGAGCAAGATCCTTCAAGTAAGTTGTCATCGGTGCAATAAGGCAATAAAAATTGCTTCTAAAAGTGTTAGATCATTTAGTGTAAGAGAAAATTGAGCATTGTACGAACTTGTGATGGCAAAGAATAAAAGTGACAGACTGCATAATAAAGGTTGCTATCATAAGGGGCAACATAACGTGATGTTCTTTTGCACTAAGGGGTTGAGCATACAAACAAATAAGCGCATGGCAACCTCCGCTTCCCTCTGCGAAGGGCCTACCTTTTACTTTTATGTATTTACTTTCATGCAAGAGTCAAAGTTTTTCTCTCTATTCCTTTTTATTTTTTTCTTTTGGCAAGCATCCTGTGGTGAGGAAAGATCTAGGCACATATATCTAGTTGGATATGGGTAGCATGAGTTATTATTGTTGACATCACCCTTGAGGTGAATACGTTGGGAGGCGAAATTATAAGCCCCTATCTTTCTATGTGCCCGGTTGAAACATTCTGCTCATGTGTATGCGGTGAGTGTTAGCAATCATAGAAGACTATATGATGGTTGAGTGTGTGGAGCTCTTACTTAAACTCTATTGAATAAGTTGAATTACAATTTCTTGGTGACTGAGAACATAGGCTGTTGAGTTTCAAGACAATTCATTGTTTGAACCTTAACATGTGAATTTGTTGCTACTTTAACATTAGAAGTTTTATAAGAAAGAATTGTTGTTATGACGCTAGGAAATGTGATTGAAATTGTCATTGATCAAACTTGTGCACTTTGCTAGCATTCACACTTCATAAATTATTTCTTTTATCATTTACCTACTCGAGGATGAGTAGGAATTAAGCTTGGGGATGTTGTACGTCTCCAACGTATCTATAATTTAGGAAGAAGTCATGCTGATATATTATCATTCTTGGATGTTTTACAATCATTTTACAGCAACTTTATATTATATTTTGGGACTAACCTATTGACCCAGTGCCTAGTGCCAGATGTTGTTTTTTGCTTGTTTTTTACATCGCATGAAATCAATATCAAACAAAGTCCAAACACCATAGAACTTTTTGTGGATTTTTTATGGACCAGAAGACATCCATTGGGCCAGAGCAGCACCTGGGGGGTGCCCCGAGGGGGCACAACCCACCAGGGCGCGCCTGGGGCCCCAGGCGCGCCCAGGTGGGTTGTGCCCACCTCAGTAGCCTCCCGCGCCCCTCATTGCCCTATAAGTTCCCAAATATTCAAAATAACCTCGGGGTAACCCTAGATCAGAAGTTCTGCCGCTGCGAGGCTTTGTAGCCACCGAAAACCAATCTAGACCCATTCCGGCACCCTGCTGGAGGTGGAAATCATCTCTGGTGGCCATCTTCATCATCCCGGCGGCCACCACGATGAGGAGGGAGTAGTCTACCCTCAGGACTGAGGGTTTGTACCAGTAGCTATGTCTATAATCTCTCTCTCTCTCATGTTCTTGAGATGTAATGATCTTGATGTATGGCGGGCTTTGTTAATATAGTCGGATCATATGGTGTTTTCCCCCCTCTATCTTGTTGTGATGAATTTAGTTTTTTCCTTTGGGATTTTGTTGTTATCGGACTGAATACTTTTATGGATTTGAGAGCACTTAATATATGTCTTGCATGTGAATACTCGTGGTGACAATGGGGTATCATATTTATCCACTCGATATATGTTTTGGCACTCAACTCACGGATTCCCGAGGTGACATTGGGGTAATCTACGCATAGGGGTTGATGCATGCTCTTGTCTTTGTTTCTCCGGTAGAAATCTTGGGGCACTCTTAGAGGTTCTTTCTGTTGGATTGAGTATTATGAATCTAAAATTATTTTGTGTTATTTTAGTACGAACTCTCGGATAGATCGATCGAAAAGAATAGCTTCGAGGTGGTTTCGTACCCTACAAATGATTTCTTCTTATGTTCTCCGCTAGATAAGAACTTTAGATTGATTCTTCGTTACACGTTGAGGGATGGTTATGTGATCCAATTATATTAGCATTGTTGAGAGATTGCACTAGTGAAAGTACGAACCCTAGGCCTCATTTTCAAGCATTGCAATACCGTTTTTGTGCCCATTTACTATTTGCTACCTTGCTGTTTTTGTTTATTCAGATTATAAAAATATATTTCTACCATCCATATTACACTTTTATCACCATCTCTATGCCAAACTAGTGCACCTATACAAGTTACCATTGTATTTGGTGTGTTGGGCACACAAGAGACTCTTTGTTATTTGGTTCCAGGGTTGTTTGAGAGAGACTATCTTCATCCTACGCCTCACACGGATTGATAACCCTTAGGTCATCCACTTGAGGGAAAATTGCTACTGTCCTACAAAACTCTGTGCTTGGAGGCCCAACATAGTAATGATAATGATGTAGAGATTGAACCTGCTGTTGATCTTGATAACCCACAATCAAACAATCAGCATTATGATAAGAGAGACTTTGTTGCTAGAAAACATGGTAGGGAAAGAGAACCATGGGTTCAGAAACCCATGACCTTTCCTCCTAAGCCATCCAAGAAAAAGGATGATGAGGATTTTGAGCGTTTTGCTGAAATGATTAGACCTATCTTTTTGCGTATGCGTTTGACTGATATGCTGAAAATGCCTCCTTATGTTAAGTATATGAAAGATATTGTTACAAATAAAAAGAAAGATACCGGAAGCTGAAATTTCCACCATGCTTGCTAATTATACTTTTAAGGGTGGAATACCAAAGACACTTGGAGATCCATGAGTACCAACTATACCATGTTCTATTAAAAGAAACTATGTTAAAACTGCTTTATGTGATCTTGGAGCCGGTGTTAGTGTTATGCCTTTCTCTTTATATCGTAGACTTGAATTGAATAAGTTGGCACCTACTGAAATTTCTTTACAAATGGCTGATAAATCAACTGCTATACCGATCGGTATTTGTGAGGATGTGCCTGTTGTGGTTGCAAACGTTACTATCTTAACGAACTTTGTTATTCTTGATATTCTCGAGGACGGCAGTATGTTGATTATCCTCGGTAGACCCTTTTTAAATACTACAGGGGATGTTATCGATTGCAACAAAGGCAATGCCACTTTTCATGTTAATGGTAATGAGCATATGGTACACTTTCCGAAGAAACAACCTCAAGTGCATAGTATCAATTCTATTGGAAAATTTTCAACTATTACTATTGGAGGTTTTGAATTCCCTCTTCCTATTGTCAAGAAGAAATGTGATATTCTTATTGTTGGGGACATGCATACCCCCATTGTGATAACCTAGTGTTATTCGAAAATTCTCCAATTTCATGTCATTCAGAAGAAGTTTGTTAATAAGACTTGATCAACCTTGTTAATGGATTCCTTTTAATGGGCATGAGACGGATGAATCTAGAAAGCACCACCTTATGTACCAAGTTTTTACTTACTATTATTTAGAATAAATAAGGCAAAAATAGTATCTTATGTCTATTTTTTGAATTATCCGTGAAATAAAAAAAGTCCCGAAAATAGAAGTTCTCCAAATGCCCTGAAAATTTAGTATGATTTTTTATAGTATATTTTAGAATTTCTGGCACTGAACATGCACCAGGGGGATGCACCAGTGGGCCACAAGTGTGGATGGCGTGCCCCCTATCTTATGGGTCCCACGTGGGTCCCCTCCACTTATTCTAGCACCCATCCACTTCATATTCCCCCAGAAAAAATCATCCCCTAGCTCAAACCCGTGTTCTAGCTCATTTTGCTGCCATTTTTGATCTCCTTGCTCAAAGCTCCATTTGCTAAACTGCTTTGGGTGATTGTTCTTCGTTATGTGACTCCTCCAATGGTCCAATTAGTTTTTGTTCTAGTGCTTTATTTATTGCAATTTTTTGCTGCTATGGTGACCCTGTTCTTGAGCTTGCATGTCAAATTTATATGGTCCAAAGGAGTCTTGATGCATGATATAGCCTCTAGACACTTGTAGGAGTTGTTGCTATCAATATTGTTGAGTTTGGTTCACTTTTATTTTGAGTCACTAAAAATTTCAGAAATTTTTCAGAGGAAGAAAAATTTCTAGGAAAATGTACCAAGGTGGTTCTTCGAGGAAGCAAGCACCGAGGCTCGCGATACGTGCGCCGGACCTTGAACCACCAAGGGAAGCTCAAGTGCAGCCTTGTGAATGTCCATTGGATGAATTCATGGTTCATGCAGGTTTCAAGGATGAGTTTGATGCATACGTACGAAATGCTGGCCTCGAGGACTTCTTGTCAGGAAAGTGTCGACAATACTATTACCTCACCGATTCCTTTGTGCGGAGGTTTGAGTTTTCATCTAAGCGCAATACCCATACTGTTTTATTTGATCTTTATGATGAATCATATACCATGGACCTTGAAGATTTTAATACTGCATGCAAAATCCCATAGTGGGGCATTCATAGTGAACCTCGCAAATCTGAATACAATGATTTCCTTGCTAGCATCACTGTGGGAGAAACTAGAAATATCACACAAGCCTCCATGGGGAGCATTCATTTCCCTGCCATACATTATTTTGCTCTCTTTATAGGTTGATGCAATAATGGTAGAGATGATCATAGCCACCTTTGTGCATCGGATCTTAGTGTCCTCAAGTGTGCAGTGTTGGGTGATAAGCAATAGAATCTAGGGGCCATTATTGCTAGGAGGTTACACCTTAATGCTAAAGATGGATATTTATTCGGTGGGATTTATGCAACTCGTTTAGCTAATTATCTTGGTGTACCCATAAGAGGGAACGATAATGAGTTGCCACCTGATTTTCTTGATTATAATGCTATGGTGCACTATCAGTTTCTTGAGAGGAACGGACAGTCTCTCCAGTACCGACTAATCTTTGACAGATGACATGCCGTCCATGTTACCCTTCCTGCTCCTTTCTTTTTAAATTTCAGGAAAAAGGGAGATATTTTATAACCAGAGAGGAAGCAAGCGAGTATGAGAGGGAAACGGAGGCTGCTCGCCTCTAGGAAGCAGCTCACCAAGCCATAGCCCCTGCAGCATAGTACAACCCCAACTACGATTTCGGATATCATCCGGGCCAGTCGTGGCCCTAGATCAACTTAGGCCAAAAGCCTAATCTTGGGGGAGTACGTATTTCTCACTGACATTATATTCATGTTCACACACTCATTCCAGTTGTTGGTGTTCATACTTTTTCATTGTATTATCCATGCTAGTTTATTTTCTTTTTCCCGCTTTCTTCTTGTGTGTTTGAAAAACCTTAAGAAAAACCAAAAGAATAGTTGTAGCTTATGTCTAGTTTACTTTCCATGCTCACTTAGTAGTAGTATTAAAAGAAAACCCAAAAATATTTCTCGTTCTTCTTTTGCTTGTTAGGAGCTTTCCCGTGTAAATAGTTTTTCTCGTTCTTGTTTTACTTTCTTCAGAAAAATAAAAACTCCAAAAACATTTCAGTGTGTTTCTTTGAAATTCTTTTCTTTTCTTTGGGGGTCGAAAAGAGAAGACCACGATGAAAATGTTGAGTGGCTCTCATATGCCTTATTGTTGATCTAACAGAGAGCCCATATTACCTTGTCTTCTCCTTTGAATAAATGTTTGCAGATTCCAGCTTAGTCCAATGCACGTGCACTATTATTATTATCCACACCGTTTGTTCGTGCAAGTGCAAAGAAATAATGACGATATATGATGAAATGGTTGAGATGAGGAAAAGCTGGTATGGACTCGACCTATCTTGTTTTTGTAAATATGATTAGTTCATCATTCCCAATTCAGTCTATTATGAATGAAACATGTTTGCAATGGAAATTAGAGATTATAGTTACTCATGCCATGCTTAATTAGCTAGGAGTTTATAATGGTTTACCTTGCACGACAACATGCTTTTAAAATGATTGTGATGTGGTATGATAGGATGGTATCCTGCATTGAATGATTCGAGTGGCTTGACTTGGCACATGTTCACGCATGTAGTTGAAACAAAATCAACATAGCCTCCACGATATTTATGTTCATGGTGATTTATATCCTACTCATGCTTGCACTCAATGTTGGTTAATCTCAATGCATGTTTATGACCATTGTCACTCTCTAGTTGGTCGCTCCCCAGTCTTTTTCTAGCCTTCACTTGTACTAAGCGGGAATACTGCTTGTGCATCCACTTCCATAAACCCGAAGTTGTTCCATATGAGTCCACCATACCTACCTATATGCGGTATTTACCTGCCGTTCCAAGTAAATTTGCATGTGCCAAACTCTAAACCTTCAAATGATAATCTATTTTGTATGCTCGAATCACTCATGTATCAACTAGGGTTTCAATATCTTCCATGCTAGGTGGGTTATTCTGACGATGAGTGGACTCTGCTCATCACTCACAAGAAAATTGTTGGTAACCGGGATGCCCAGTGCCATGCTCAAATAAAAACAAAATATAATTGCAAACAAAACTCCCCCAGGTCTGTTGTTAGTTGGACGGTACCCGTTGTTTCGGACCTGCCGTGGAATGTGCTTGTTGGTGGTGGGGGAGTATAAACTTTACGATCCTATTTGGGAACCGCCTATAATGTATCTAATATGGAAGATACCGACATATCTTGGTTGTTATGTTGACAATGAAAGCATACCGCTCAAAATATTGTTTATCTCTGTTTCAAAAACTTGAGCACGAGCACCTCTACAAATCCCTGCTTCCCTCTGTGAAGGGCCTATCTATTTAGTTTTATTGTTGAGTCATCATCCTCTTATAAAAAGCACCAGTTAGAGAGCACCACTGTAATTTGTATGCGTTGTAATTAATTGTTATTGAGTATGACTGTGACTGGATCTCTTTTACCATGAATTACAATGTCTAATCAGTCCTTGATCTTCAGGGGTGCTCTGCATTTATGTTTTGTGGTCTCAAAAAGGGCTAGCGAGATACCATTTTGTTATATCATATCATGATTGTTTTGAAAAAGTGTTGTCATCCGAGATTTCTTATTATTGCTCGCTAGTTGATTATGCCATTGAGATGAATAAATGTGAGACCTAAATATTATTGTGAATATGGTTAGTTCATAATATTTGCTGAAAACTTGAATGTTGGCTTTTCATATTTGCAACAACAAGATCAAATAGAGTTTGTAAAAGTTTTTCTTTATCACTTTCAGTTTGTCAACTGAATTGCTTAAGAACAAGCAATGTGTTAAGCTTGGGGGAGTTGATATGTCTCCGTCGTATCTAATTTTCCAAACCTTTTGCCCTTGTTTTGGACTCTAATTTGCAAGATTTGAATGGAACTAACCCAGACTGGCGCTAGTTTCAATAGAATTTCCATGGTGTTATTTTTGTGCATAAATAAAAGTTCTTGGAATGACCTGAAACTTCACGGAGATTGTTTTTGGAATAAATAAAAAATATTGGCAAAAGAATCAACCAGAGGGGACCCACCACATGTCCACAAGGGTGGAGGGCGCCCCCCAAGGCGCGCCCTCCTGTCTTGTGGGTCCCACGAGGCTCCACCGACCTCAACTCGAACTCCATATATTTACGTTTAGGGAGAAAAAACCTAGAGAGAAGGATTCATCATGTTTTACGATACGGAGCCGACGTCACCCCCTGTTCTTCATCGAGAGGCCAGATCTGGAGTCCGTCCGGGGCTCCAGAGAGGGGAAATCGTCGCCATCATCGCACAAACCTTCCTCCATCACCAATTTCATGATGCTCACCATCGTGCGTGAGTAATTCCATCATAGGCTTGCTGGATGGTGATGGGTTGTATGAGATTTACCATGTAATCGAGTTAGTTTTGTTAGGATTTGATCCCTAGTATCCACTTTGTTCTAAGATTGATGTTGCTATGACTTTGCTATACCTAATGATTGTCACTAGGACCCGGGTGCCATGATTTCAGATCTGAACCTATTTTCATGAATATATTTGTGTTCTTGATCCTATCTTGCAAGTTATAGTCACCTACCATGTGTTATGATCCAGCAACCCCGGAGTGACAATAGTCGAGACACTTCCCAGTGATGACTGTAGTTTGAGGAGTTCATGTATTCACTAAGTGCTAATGCTTTGGTCTAGTACTCGATTAAAGGGAGGCCTTAATATTCCTTAGATTCCAATAGGACCCTGCTGCCATGGGAGGGTAGGACAAAAGATGCCATGCAAGTTCTTTTCCATAAGCATGTATGAATATATTCAGAATACATGCCTACATTATATTGATGAATTGGAGCTAGATCTGTGCCACCCTAGGTTATAACTGTTGCATGATGAATTCCATCCGAAATAATTATCCATCATTGATCCATTTCCTACGAGCTCGTTTCATATTGATCTTTGGTAAGATACTTTTCCGTTGCCACTGTTACGATTGTTACAAAATTGTTACTATTATTTTTTCCACCGTTACCGTTACTTCCATACTACTTTACTACTAAATACTTTGTTGCGGATATAAAGTCTTTCAGGTGTGGTTGAATTGACAACTCAGCTGCTAATACTTAAGAATATTCTTTGGCTCCCCTTGTGTCGAATTAATAAATTTGGGTTGAATACTCTACCCTCGAAAATTGTTGCGATCCCCTATACTTGTGGGTTATCAAGCAGCACATGCACACACAAAAGCAAATACTTGCACCCAACGCAAACAAAGGGATTGTCAATCCCCTCGGCCGTTACTTGCACTACAAAAAAAGACACTTCCGTGATGATAGGTGTTTGTCATAGTAGGTCACGTTTTCTGTCATGCATGTACATCCATGACAATTTTATGACAGAATCAAGATAGTCATACATGTGCTGTCGTAGAAGTGTTCCATGACATTACCAAAAGTATCATCACGGAAGTGTCCACTTACATGACAATAAATCCCATGTCACAGAAGTTCTTTCATCAAGGGTGACCGACACGTGGCATCCACCATAATGGCTCGCCGTTACGCTATCGGGTCCGGTTTTGGATCCTATAACCCGTTAACAGCCCCGACCAATGGGGATTTTCCACGTGTAAAATCATCATTGGCTGGAGGAAACACGTGTCGGCTCACCGTTGGGACAGATGTCATCCACTCATTGGACCGAAGGTGCCTATGATACATCGACACGTGGCACGTCCCAACAGAGGCCTATTCCTGTGAAAAGGTCGGCCCGTTTGACTTGGTCAAAAGGTGGCGGGCCGGCCCACGGAAAACCTGTTAACGGCATGTTCGCATATAGCCCATTTACAGCCCGCTAACCCAGGGCCTGTTACGACTTATCCAAATTAGGCCCAGTAGCGTCATCTGGGCCGTCCAACATGATTCCAACCCATTTTAACTTCCGGCCCATGTATAGCCCATGAAGTCTTTCGGCCCATATGAGGCCCTTTGTAACTCTTGGCCCATTAACGGCCCGTGGTGAAACTGCCCCACAATGAACAGTGTATCACTTTATACCCATTAATGGCTCATTATACCGTTGGGCTGTTTCCAGCCCATGTTATCTTTCGACCTTCTGAAGGCCCATTTATTCTTGGGCTCATTTCCAGCATTCGGTTTCTTACGGCCTGTTACTGTCATTTTCTGCTCGTGGGCCAAATTCAGACTGTGGTTAAAGTCGGCCCGTTTGTGGCCCGTTAATACGTTGGGCCGTTTTCATAGCGTCACCAAATACGGCCGATAAACGACGGCCCGTTATGGTCGGCCCATGAACGGATGATTCCAACTCTAGCCCGTTTACGGCCATAATGCGGTATGTTATTGGCCCATGTTTGGGCAATCGATCATACGGCCTGCAGAAGGCCTATTGATGATACGGCCCGTAGAAGGCCCATTGATGATACGACCCGTAGAAGGCCCATTGTTTCTACGCCCCGTAGAAGGCCCATTGTTTCTACGGCCCGTAGAAGGCCCAGTGTCACTACAGTAAATATGTAGCCCATGGTTATCGTGGCCTACTTTTAAAAATAGGTTATTGCGGCCACTAGAAAACCGCGGAAGAAGAACAACACTGACTACAAGCAAACAAATAAACAAGACAACAAGGAAATAAATAAGCAAGCAACTTACGCTAGGCTATCAAAACACATATTACATCCACTGGGCATCAAAGTTCTCCACCAGTGCAAATATAGGGAACAAAGCAGCATATCATATACACTGGTTGTCAAATTTGGCGACCAGTGCAAATAAACGCCGTAGCAAAACAAGTCCAGAACTAAAACCACTTCAGAAGATCTCAAGAAACAATATCCTGGGTACCCATAATGCTGGCAAGATGCTTAGCAAGATTATTAACTTTCTCTTGTTTGGCGCTTAAATCCTCCAGCGCTTGCTGTTGTACCAGAAAGTATGCATCTGAATTCTGCAGGGACTTCCTTAGTCCTGCAGCTTCCTGTTGCAGCACATCTGATCCATGTCTTTCAACTTGAAGCTGAGACTCAAGAAGACGAACCGATTCAGGCAGCGAGTTTGAAGAGCTTGTGCCAGTAGTAGTGGCCAGTAACTCGAACACTACATCAAGACAGGACTTTTGGGTTCTCTCACTGTCATCAAGGTAGTTTTTATCAACTTTCTTGGAGAGCAACAGGGATGTCTCACTATCTTGAACCTTATCTGCATTACTTCCTTTACCATTGCATAACGGGGTACTGTTCTCCAATATTTTGTCTGCATTCTAAAAGAGAAACAAGCAGACACGTCACAGGTTTACCATGTTGTATATGAAACTCATTTTGGTAAATCAGTTCAGTAGTAAAGTGCACATGATAACAACATTAAACAAACATATATCTATGTACCATGGTCACTTTATGGTCTATATCATTCTAGTTTTTGTTGCCAAATCAAGATAGAGACACAATTCAAATAATATTTGTTCAAGACAAAGCAGAATAGATAGAATATAAGTGTGGGAAACTATAGAGCAATAACAACACATGTAATGTGCATGACATGAGAACATAACTGTTTATTCAATTGAAACTGAAATCAACATAGAGCAAGTTACAACAGCAAACTAGTTAAAGAAATAGGTTTAAAACATACCTGTTGCACCATTGGAGTTTCAATTCCATCCTTCAAATTTGAAAATAGTTCGTCTGAGTAAATAAAGTGATGCAAGAGCAAAGGAGTATGAACCATAGCTATAGAACCTGACCTGAGAACAATTCTTCTTCTTTAAGCGTTGAGTTGGGATTCGGAGTGGTGGTCCTCGTGCTTTGGGCACTGCAGTTCCCTTCCTAACTGCTCGTGTTTGGGTGCTTTGTGGTCGAGACGGTGTTGTGTCAACTGGAACTGGGTTACTATCTGCTAGGGTTGGGGTTAGAAGGGGTGTAGCTGGTGTCAGTGTCAAAAACGGCGGATCTCGGGTAGGGGGTCCCGAACTATGCGTCTAAGGCGGATGGTAACAGGAGGCGGGGGACACAATGTTTACCCAGGTTCGGGCCCTCTCGATGGAGGTAATACCCTACTTCCTGCTTGATTGATCTTGATGATATGAGTATTACAAGAGTTGATCTACCACGAGATCGGAGAGGCTAAACCCTAGAAGCTAGCCTATGGTATGATTGTTCTTGTCCTACGGACTAAACCCTTCGATTTATATAGACACCGGAGGGAGCTAGGGTTACACAGAGTCGGTTACAAGGGAGGAGATCTTCATATCCGAATTGCCAAGCTTGCCTTCCACGCAAAGGAGAGTCCCATCCGGACACGGGACGAAGTCTTCAATATTGTATCTTCATAGTCCAACAGTCCGGCCAAAGTATATAGTCCGGCTGTCCGAGGACCCCCTAATCCAGGACTCCCTTAGTAGCCCCTGAACCAGGCTTCAATGACGACGAGTCTGGCGCGCAGATTGTCTTCGGCATTGCAAGGCGGGTTCCTGCTCCGAATACTCCATAGAAGATTTTGAACACAAGGATAGTGTCCAGCCCTGCAAAACAAATTCCACATACCACCATAGAGAGTATAATATTTCCACAAATCTAATCTGCTGACAACTTTTCATAACGTGACATCATGCCATGGCCCCGGTTATTATTCGAACCGTTTTTCTCAACCAGCTACTGGACATATTGCGAGGCGGTTTTCTTGGCACGTCTTGTCGAAGCAGAGATCGTGTCCCCCTATCACGGGATTCTCATCAATACGGGTGTGGGTAACCCAACCGCGCCATTAATCACGGCGCTTGGGGAATAAGCAAATTTACCAGGCAGGTGGGGAGGAACATAGTTTCTTCCGCCCTTATAAAGGGGTTTGGGTTCCACCTTTTTACCCACGCCTTCATCCCCATCCATTCTTGCACACTCAAGCTCCAGAGCCCAAGTTCGCATTTTCTCCGAAGAACCATTCCAAATATGTCCGGAGCGGGAGGCAAGTGGATGGCCTCTACCGTCCGAAAGAAGGGCATCAAGAAACCTCGGGAGGCCGGGTATCTAGCCCAGAAAATCGGCCACCATCTCCCGACGGCGGGACAGATCGTCCCTACCCCGGAACCACACGAAAGGTTCGTATTCCTCCCTCATTTTATCCACGGGCTAGGGTTTCCCCTCCACCCATTTGTTCGCGGCATCATGTATTATTACGGGATCGATTTTCATGATCTATCCCCCAATTCCTTCCTCAACATCTCGACATTCATTATCGTGTGCGAGGCTTTTCTCCACATCCCGCCACACTTCGGCTTATGGCTGAAGATCTTTAATGTGAAGCCCAAGGTAGTGGGCGGTGAGCACGCTGAGTGCGGGGGCGCTATGGTGAGCAAGATGCCCAACATCACATGGCCAACAGGTACCTTCAATGATTCCGTCAGGGAGTGGCAACAGGAGTGGTTTTACATTACTGAGCCGCGCGGCGCAAAGTGGGCTGCTGCTCCCAAGTTCCGATCCGGAGCCCCTCTGCGGCTCACGTCCTAGCTCAAGAAGGGCCTGGCCTGGTCTTCGTCCGACAAACTGTTGGAGCTCCAGACACACATCAATGATATGGAAGAAAAGAATATCGAACTTGTCAATGTAGTCCAGGTGATGTTAGTCCGTCGGATCCTACCTTGTCAACACCGGACTTGCAATCTATGGGAATTCGATTCGGCCAAGCACCAGACCCTACAAGAGCTCTTTGGCTCCTCGCACGAAGACATTTGGAAGGTGCTTTTTAAGCCCCGCAAATCATGGCCGGACTCGGCCGAAGACCGCGGGTACCAACTGTCCCGTCCTGCAAGCTCGGTAAGTTACCATATGTTTTATTCGCATAACTCAAGGGAAATTCTTAATGTGTTGTACACAACTGTCCTAGGGCTGGACGAAGAAGGCGGGGTGGATCCAATGTCCGGCCCCGCTGCCTGAAGAACCGGACGGCCCACTTCTGACAAAGATGTTGGACCTGACGCCTTACAAGGTGCCAGAGAAGAAGACTAAAAAGGAGGCCAAAAAGACCCGGCGCGGCCTTCGTCACCGTGCCCGACCCGCCTCCGAAGAGGACGAGGAGGAGGAAGATGAATCCCCAGTAGGGGAAGAAAGAAGAGGACGGCCTCCGTACACTTGGAAGCCGAGTCGCCTAAAAGGGGAAAAACTCTTCTTCCGGAAGAGTCCACTGCCGTCGCCGATAGCAGCCCGGCGCGGGGATCCTAGGGCCTAGCCCCTAGTGAACTCGTAAGTATATAAAATCCTAACACGTTCATGTGTCCGGACCCATCATGGCATAGTATTTTAACATGAGCCATATTTTTTGTAGTCCGACGGGGTCCCATTCTGAACAATCCTCGTCTGAGGATTTGCTGAGCTCGGATGTTATGGAGAGCGGGACGCCTCCGAAGGCCCCTCCCCCCGAACATGTGATCAACACCGAGGCTTCGTCCCAGAGGGACTCCGTCCAAGGAGGGGCAGAGAATATCGTGAAGGCGGCGCCTGGAGGCCAAACTTCAGGGGCCGGAGACATGGGGGAGAAGATCCCCACAGGAGTCGACGACGGGGACCATCTTGAATTCGGCCCCCAGCCGAACATAGTTTCAGAGACCAATACGGCTCCGGAATCAAGCAGGCGGCCTTCCTCGGCTGGAGAGGGCGTCCCTGTTCCACCGGCAACCTCTGTCCAACCAGAGGCGTCGGGTGCTTTATTGGCGGCACTAAAGAGCGCCTCCATCGTCGATGAACACCGTGCCCTTATGGGTGCGGTGATTCAGAAGATTCAGTCCACTGAAAATGGATTGAATGAAGCCTGTATCGACCTTATAAGATGTTTTGAGGTATGTTTTATATGGTTTCGAAGAGTGTCATAATATGGATAGTAGCCCCTGATACACTGTCCGGTGAACGAAAGTACCGGACAGAGGATCAAATATATTTTTCGAAGGAAGACTCATTTGATGACATCTATCTCTCTTCTTTTGTAAGAAGACGGCTGTAGCGGCTACTGCCGCTCATACCGCGGAGGTTTCCGGACTGAATCAAACTATGGAGCGGGCCGAAACGGAGCTTGGCCAGTTAAAAAGGCAGTTGGAAGATCAACAAGGTATGCACAAATCTTGTTTGCGTTCAGTGCGAACGAGTTTTCAGTATGATAGAATATGTATCATGATATGCGCCAGGAGTGATGACCGAAGTCGAGGCTCTGAAGAAGGCTGTTGCCGAGGCCGATGAAAAGGCAGCCGCAGAGCACGCTCCTCGTGAGAAGCACGAGGCCAAGGTTGTGGAAGCTAGGCGAGAGCTCCAAGAGGCCATGAAAAAATGCGAGACCCCGGAGCAGAGTTTAACGGAGAAAGAATCCGAACTCACCAGGGCTCATCAGGCCGTGTGCGATGCCCGTGGGGAAACCCAAGGCGCCCTGTAGGAGATCCAAGAGGTGAGGGAGATCACGGCGGGTAAGGTATTTTTCCATGTAAAGCAAGTATTTTAGGAGAAAATTATGCTTTATAATTTTAAGTTTGGATTTCTCCAGGGGTATTTGCGGAACTTCCTCGCAGCATATTGGATGCCGCCCAATTCTACCGAGCCGAAGAGGGGAATATTGTGGATAAGCTCTTCTAGTCACAGTATCTGCACCGAATTATCCAGTGCCTTTTACCGATCAACTGAAACAGCTGATCGAACTGCATAAGGCGGACGAACTAGCCATGAAGGATTTGATTATCCGGCTATGGCCCGCCAAGCCGATTCCAGGTAGCTACTTCGCGCTCGTGAAGCGACTTGTTAGTGCTTGCCCTCGACTTGACGTCATCAAGCGGTCAGTCTGCATAGAAGGTGCACGAATGGCCGTTGCCCGCGCAAAGGTGCACTGGGGGAAGATGGATGCTGAAAAGCTGATGACCGAGGGAGCACCAGAGGGAAAGGAGCACTGCAAGCCTGAATTGTATTATGAAAGTGTCCTGAAAGGATCCCGCCTTGCGGCGGAGCAATGCACCAAGGACATTGTATTTCAATGAATATAGTCATGTTGTCCTTTGTAATGTGTGAACAAGGTCATTTCTATTATTTATTGCCTGTTATAAAAGTTTACCCTCCTTCCCGGCCGTTTTATATATTTAACATAAGAATTGGCCAGTCGTCGGATTCTGCCCCCTCGTAAGAAATACGGGGGTGTTCGGGATAAACCTGATCACTCTTTACCAAGTGTTGGGTCCTTTGAAGGAGGTGTTCAGCACAGCGAACCAGGCAATCGGACTATAGGGCTTTATCATTCTCACTTAGCCATAGGAGCATTAGGAAGGTAGGCGCAGCCCCTGGTGTTAGAAAGACCGCACAAGGGGCCCTATAGGCACCTGATCGGAAGAAGAACCAATCCATCGCACGCTGCATTTGTTATGGCATTATGCGGGAGAAATTCTTAAAGATTTTACAACCTCTCAAACAGCTGACCAGCTCTCGCCGTATCATGACAGTCAGTTTTCGGCTTTCTCTACTGAGGTGCTCGTCCGGAAGAACTGGGACACAAGTTCTCCCTGTGCCGCCTTAGCCGATATACCGGAACGTAAGGCAGCAAAACATGGGAGCCGGGCAAACCCAACATTTGACCCAAGACATGATTCGGAGTTGATGCATATAATGCTATAAGTTCGGGGTGTCGAACTTCCATGAAGGTGTTCGGACTTTATTGTCGTATTATGGGTAAAACAAATCCCCTGGCAAAGGCATATCGCGGTGTACAAATGCCACTTAACAAAAGAGTTTCAATGAGAAATAACAGCAAATAAGCGTCATATAAATCCACATGTTGTATTTGAATGGAATGTCGATGCGTATGAGTACAAGTAATGTGACAAAAAGGGGAATATGACTGTGGAACCTGGTGGGACCAGGGAGGAGGAAGTTGTGTGCAGATCCGGAGTATAGTCGAATGGACGTCGCGAGGAATATCTAAAGATTCCCTTATGCGTTCGAGCTGTTACCATGTCACCAGTCCTGGTCTACGCAAAGGTGAGCCTGCAAAGGAAATGTAAGAACTATTTGTGTGCCGGAGAGCGGTTGAGCCATGATATGTGGCATGTTCTGGACTTCGCTGGAATGTTTAGTTGAGCCCTGGACGATCCGGGCTATCCAGCCGTGAAGTATTTCGGACTACTTTGAATGTGTCCGGTTTTTGGCCATCGACTCAAGATTTGCATGAAAGGTGCCCTCCATTGCTTCTATTGTTAAAGCGGGGGCGTACTCTATGGTACCGAGGGAGAGTTCGGCCTCGCCATTAACCGTGATGACGCTGCACGGACCGGGCATCTTGAGTTTACGGTAGGCATAATGTGGCACCGCGTTGAATCGAGCGAACGCAGTTCGCCTGAGCAGTGCCTGATAATCACTACAAAAGGGGACGATGTCGAAGATTAACTCTTCGGCGCTGTAATTGTCTGGTGATCCGAAGACTACCTCGAGGGCGATGGAGCCGGTACAGCTGGGCCCCACGCCTGGTATGATACCTCTAAAGGTGGCTTTAGTGGGTTTGATCATCGAATGATCGATGCCCATCTTGCGCACTGTGTCTTGGTAAAGAAGATTTAGACTGTTGCCTCCATCCTTGAGGACTCATGTGAGATGGAACCCGTTAATTATTGGGTCGAGGACAAGTGCGGATGGATTGCCGTGACTGGTGTTGACCGGACGATCCATTTGGTTGAAGGTGATCGGCCCTAGTTTGTATTGCGGGCTGACTGGTTTCGTTAGGTCGACATCCCTAAGGGTGTGCATCCGGTCCAGGTTGGGAGTGTGGGTGGCGTTTACCATATTCACCATTTGAATTTGCTGGAGAGATTTCTTTTGTCCTCCTCTATTCGGTGATCTGGGCTCCTCATCATTGTCATCGCTTTGAGACCCATTGTCTTTGTTTTTGGCTCCTAACCTTCCAGCTTGTTTGAAGACCCAACATTCTCTGTTGGTATGAATGGCTGGTGTTCCTGGTTTGCCATGAATTTGGCATAGACGGTCGAGTATGCGGTCCAAACTGGATGGACCCAAATTGTCATTTTTGAGTGGCCCTGTTCACTGACAGGACTTAGAGCTATTAAATTCGGCATTGACTGTCGTGTCTTCGGTGCTTTCACCATGTTTGCGGCGTTTGTGTTTGTTGCGCCGGGGTTTGCCGTTGCTATCTCTGGCCTCTGATTTGCCAGTGTTGCTTGTTGTGTTGTTGCTACGAGCCAACCAGCTATCCTCGCCCGCGCAGAAGCGGGTCATGAGTGTTGTGAGGGCTGCCATGGACTTTGGCTTCTCTTGACCGAGATGTCTAGCGAGCCACTCGTCACGGATGTTATGTTTAAAGGCCGCTAGGGCTTCAGCATCCGGACTGTCCACTATTTGGTTCTTTTTGGTTAGGAACCGAGTCCAAAATTTCCTGGCTGACTCTCCGGGATGTTGTGTTATGTGACTTAAATCATCAGCATCCGGTGGTCTCACATAAGTGCCCTGGAAGTTGTCCAGGAATGCGTTTGCCAGGTTCTCCCAACTTCCAATGGAGTTTGCTGGCAAGCTATTTAGCCAATGTTGAGCTTGTCCTTTAAGCTTTAACGGGAGGTACTTGATGGCGTGTAGATCATCCCCGCGGACCATGTGAATGTGGAGCAAGAAATCCTCTATCCATACCGCGGGGTCAGTAGTACCATCGTATGATTCAATGTTCATGGGTTTAAACCCTTCTGGAATTCATGATACATTACTTCATCAGTGAAGCATAGGGGGTGTGCGGCACCTCTATGCCGGGCTATGTCACGATGCAGTTCGTACGAGTCTTGTCTGCTGTGTTCGGCCCGGCCGGATTTGCTTTTGGTATATCCGGCATGACGGTCGTTGTCATGTGTTGGGGCGCGCCCTCGTGATCCAAAGATCGATCTTTTGTGTCCTGCTTTGTTTTCCAATACGTCTCGCAGGTCATGCGTGTTACCCCGGGCCTTGCTATTCTTGTTTGACTAGCGACAGGGTGCGGGCTGGACTTCGGGCTTATATGCCACTTTGTCTCGGCCACGAGGTGGCTAGTCTGCCGCATCATACGCTGGAAACGCAAGCTTTAATGATTCCTCTTCAAGTTGGGGTAGCAACCTGCGCTTTGGGAAACTTTTGATTGGGCGCTGGAGTTCGTGTTCCTCAGCCGCCAGGACCTCAGTCCATCTATCCGCTAGCAGATCTTGCTCAGCTTGAAGCTGTTGTTGCTTTTTCTTCAGGCTTTTTGCTGTCGCAATAAGCCGGTGCTTGAAGCGCTCATGTTCGACGGGATCCTCAGGCACGATAAATTCTTCGTCGCCGAGGCTCACCTCATCTTCGAAGAGAGGCATGTAATTGTCATCCTCTGATTCTTCGTCTGCTGCCTGTTCCTTGGGCATGGCTTGCCCATCCTCCTGCTCAAAGCCTGGCTGGAGGGGGTTGTCTTCGTCTTCGACACTATTTGTAGAGTTATTGTCTCCGGTGCCGGTATCACTGTTTTTGCTATGGCGGGGCTTAGAGCGGCACCGATGACGCCGGTTCTTGGATTGCTTCCCGGGGGGATTATCCTCCGTTGCCTTATTGCCATCACTTTCTTTGGGGGTGTTCACCATGTATATATCATACGATGAGGTGGCGGTCCAGCGCCCCGTGGGCGGTGGTTCCTATTCGTCTCTCGCATCGTCGTCCATAGTGTTGATGTCTTCGGAGTCGAAGTCGAGCATGTCGGTTAGGTCGTCGATAGTGGCTACTAAGTGGGTGGTGGGTGGGGAATGAATTTCTTCGCCGTCCGCTTCCCACTCGAGCCGGACATAGTTCGGCGAAGGGTCTCCTGACAAGGAGAGAGACCATAATGAGTTTAGCATGTCGCCTAGGGGCGAGTGATGAAAGATATCCACGGAGGTGAACTCCATGATCGGTGCCCAATCAGATTGGATGGGCACGGACGCGAGCGGTTCGGAGTCTGTGGCCGGGGACGAATCCGAGTGTCCGCTTACACATGTCTCATAGGAGGTGAAGTCAGTATTTGTGTAACACCCCCGATGTAACTTTCCCTATTTGTACTCCAACTCTTGCCGTTTCCGGCGTTAAGTTACATTTATTTCCTCGGGTTCGGGTTTTTGTCTCCGGTGTTGTTATCGTTGTCATGCATCTCATATCATGTCATCATGTGCATTGCATTTGCATACGTGTTCGTCTCATGCATTCGAGCATTTTCCCCGCTGTTCGTTTTGCATTCCGGTGCTTCGTTCTCCTCCGGTGGCCATTTCTAGCTTTCTTTCGTGTGTGGGGATTAAACATTTCCGGATTGGACCGAGACTTGCCAAGCGGCCTTGGTTTACTACCGGTAGACCGCCTGTCAAGTTTCGTATCATTTGGACTTCGTTTGATACTCCAACGGTTAACCGAGGGACCGAAAAGGCCTCGTGAGTGTTGCAGCCCAACACCCCTCCAATTTGGCCCAAAACCCACCTAACTCTGCTCCATCATCTAGAGCATTCGATCACGATCGCGTGGCCGAAAACCGCACCTCATTTGGACTCTCCTAGCTCCCTCTATGCCTATATATATACCTCCCCCTTCTAAAAATCCCGGATCCCCTCCATCGCTAACCTCAGATCCATTTCCACCCGCCGCCGCCGGACAAAGGCGCCACCGACGGACACGTCCGCCCGCCGTGTCCGCCGCCACGTGTCGGCGCCCCGTTGGCCCGCCTCCGCCGCCGTTCCACCCCGCCGCCAGGCCCGGGAGGCCCGTGGCCGGCCCCCGAGGCCCATCTCGCCTCCTCGCCCGCGAGCCAGCCGCCGCCGCCTCTCTCCTCCCGATCCGGCCGCCGCTCTCCTCCCAGCCCCGCCGCGCCATCGCCGGAGAGCTCGCCGGCATGAGCTCGCCGCCACCCGAGCTCGCCGGCCACCGCACGCCGCCGCCTACGCCCATCGCCGCCACCGGCCGCGCCGGCCTCTCCGTCGCCCGGCCTCCCCGGCCCTTCCCCTCGCCGGCCCAGCCACTAACGAGCTCGCCGGAGCTACAGTACATCGCCGGAGCCACCTCGGGAAGCGTGCGATCCAGATCTGAAAATTTTAGGTTGACTTCGTTTTTTTCTTTAAGTCCCAGAATTCCAGTCCATGTGCACATGTTCGCGGCTCCGTAACTTTGCATCCGTAGCTCCGATTCATGCATATAGCATATCAAAATGTTCATCTCAGAGAGTACATCATTTCATTCCATTGCATCAATTTCATTTGAGTTCATCTTGATGCCCGAAATGCTGTTAGAAGAGGGCTACTTGAGTTAATTGTCAGATCTGTTACTCCGTTTAGCACTTTTGTCATTTTTGCCATGATTAATGTGTGCATGATATGCCCATGAGTTCTTCATATGTTTTGTTAAGGGTTTTGTCATCTTTCCAGAGGTGCAAACCATGTATTTTTAGGATGTGTGTGGTGCCTTGTGCAAGCTTGCAAAATGGTGCACTTGCTAATTCTGTTTTCAGGGACTTCTTGATTTCACCAAGTCCTAGGATTGTTTATCTCACGATACCATATGTTCATGTTGTTTCCTAGTGATTCGTGCCTCTTTTGAGGATGATCAGTAAGGGAGTTTTGTTAATCTTGTAGTGCTCTATCCATCCATGTCTTTGTTTACAATTATGGAGCACCCTAGCTTGTGTCAATCAAGCTCTACTTTTGCTTCATTGCGAATCTGGGCAGATCGTCAACTCGTTTGCGGTTTTGCGATGTTATTGTAGTTGATCCGTGCATGCTATGCTATTGTTCTTGCCATGTATAGCTTGAATTTTGTGCCTTCTTCATGGATGTGTGCTTGTCTTGCGATGACTTGCACCGTGGTGAGTGCATCGAGCTCGTAAACATGCCTTCGTGAGTTATGTTTCAGCATGTCCCAGTTTTCACTAAGTCTGAAAACTGGTTATGTTTTTGCTATGTTCGCATGCTTGCAATTGTATTTTCTGATCCCTTTTGGCTCAAGGTCACTAAGGGACTTTTGTTAATCTTGTTGAGTAGCTCCATGCCATGTCTTTCTTTGCCATGATCAGGTCCTGTAGCATGTTGTTTTGTTGCTCCGAAGAGGGCTATATGATCTGAAATTCCAGACAAGTGTTAATTTCACAAAGTCTGAGATCTGTTTTACCATTTGCGTTTTTTCGATGCTTGTTTGAACCTCCTAATGAATGAATTGGCCGTAGCTCAGTGCTAGACTTTTGTTAAGCATCTTGAATGCTTCCCTGCCATGTATTTTTTTGTCATGTTTGGGTGCTGTAGCATGTTCATTTTGTTGCATTTAGATGCCTACTTGCTGTAAATCGCAGACCAGTGTCATTTTTGAATCGCTTGCCATTTCCAAACCGTAACTCCGATTCCGGCGTTCTTTATATCGTTTTCAAGCGATTTCATCTCATCTTTCCAGTGGCACACTTGGATTTCCAAGTTGAGGCCAGGTTCATGCATTTCCTGTCATATCTTGCATTTTGCATCCCGCATCGCATCCCGCATAGCATATCATCTTTGCATTGTGTTGTTTGAGTTTGCACGTGGTTGATTGTATCCTTGTTGCTTGTTTGCCTTGTTTGGTTAGAGCCGGGAGACGAGTTCGCTAACGAGGAGCCCGTTGAGTTTGCTTTTGAGGATCCAGTCGACTTTGACAACTGTGCAGGCAAGATGATCATACCGTCGAAATCACTACTATCTTTGCTATGCTAGTTTGCTCGCTCTTTTGCTATGCCATTGCTACGATGCCTACCACTTGCTTGCAAGCCTCCCAAATTGCCATGTCAAACCTCTAACCCACCATTGTCCTAAGCAAACCGTTGATTGGCTATGTTACCGCTTTGCTCAGCCCCTCTTATAGCGTTGCTAGTTGCAGGTGAAGATTGGAGGTCGTTCCTTGTTGGAACATCTTTTATTTACTTGTTGGGATATCATTATATTATCTTGCTATCTTAATGCATCTATATACTTGGTAAAGGGTGGAAGGCTCGGCCTCTCGCCTAGTGTTTTTTTCCACTCTTGCCGCCCTAGTTTCCATCATATCGGTGTTATGTTCCCGGATTTTTGCGTTCCTTACGCGGTTGGGTTATAATGGGAACCCCTTGATTTTTCGCCTTGATTAAAGCATTTCCAGCAATGCCCAACATTGGTCTTACCATTTTCCACCTAGCCTCTTTTTCCCTCGGGTTTCCAGAGCCCGCGGGTCATCTTATTTTAAACCCCCCCCCTTGGGCCAGTGCTCCTCTGAGTGTTGGTCTGACCGAGTAGACTGCGGGGCCACCTCGGGGCAACTTGAGGGTTGGTTTTACTCGTAGGACGTCTCATCTGAGTGTGCCCTGAGAAAGAGATATGTGCAGCTCCTATCGGGATTTGTCGGCACATTCGGGCGGTGTTGCTGGTCTTGTTTTAACCTGTCGAAGTGTCTTGAGTTACCGAGATACCGAGTCTGATCGGAACGTCTTGGGAGGAGTTCTATTCCTTCGTTGACTGTGAGAGCTTGTCATGGGCTAAGTTGGGACTCCCCTGCAGGGATTGAACTTTCGAAAGCCGTGCCCGCGGTTATGGGCAGATGGGAATTTTTTAACGTCCGGTTGTAGATAACTTGAACCTTATCTTAATTAAAATGAATCAACTGAGTGTGTTACTGTGATGGCCTCTTCTCGGCGGAGTCCGGGAAGTGGACACGGTGTTGGAGTAATGTTTGCGCAGGTTGCTCTCTAGTTTCTCGTTCATGCTTTGCCTCCTCTTCTCGCTCTCTTTTGCGAATAAGTTAGCCACCATACTTGCTAGTCGCTTGCTGCAGCTCCATATATTTACCTTGCCATACCTATAAGCTTAAATAGTCTTGATCGCGAGGGTGCGAGATTGCTGAGTCCCTGTGGCTCACAGATTACCATTACACCAGATGCAGGGCCTGATGTTTCCGCTCCAGGAGACGCGTATGAGCTCAAGTGGGAGTTCGACGAAGACTCTCAACGATACTATGTTTCCTTTCCCGATGATCAGTAGTGGTGCCCAGTTGGGGGTGATTGGGACCGTGTCGCATGTTGGGTTATCTTTCATTTTGGCGCCATAGTCGGGCCATGAGTGTTTGGATGATGTAATGTTATTTTTGTACATGATTGACGTGGCGAGTGTAAGCCAACTATTGTTATCTCCCTTTTATTATCATATTACATGGCATGTTGTGAAGATTGCCTAACTTGCGACATATGCCTTCAATGCGATTATGTCTCTAAGTCGTGCCTCGACACGTGGGAGCTATAGTCGCATCGAGGGTGTTATAATTTGGCTCTATCGCCGCTGAGTGTGCAGCCTCCACGGCGGGGTCCATCCACCTGTCCTCGGACGGCGCGATCTGTTCCGGATTGAGGTCCGTAGTAGTTACAGGTGTGAACTCCCGAACACTCTCTGATGGCAGAGCTAAATCATGCTCATCGTGACTGTGCGGCGTACTCGACATGGGTTCGAATCCGTCAAAGATCAAGTCCCCGCAGACGTCAATGGTATAGTTCAAGCTTCCAAACCTGACCTGATGGCCAGGGGCGTAGCTCTCGATATGCTCTAGATGGCCGAGCGAGTTGGCCCGTAGTACGAAGCCGCCGAATACGAAGATCTGTCCGGGGAGGAAAACCTCACCCTGGATTGCATCATTGCCAATGATCGAAGGAGCCATCAAGCCTTATGATGACGACACAGTGGAACTCTCAATGAAAGCACCAATGTCGGTGTCAAAACCGGCGGATCTCAGGTAGGGGGTCCCGAACTATGAGTCTAAGGCGGATGGTAACAGGAGGCGGGGGACACAATGTTTACCCAGGTTCGGGCCCTCTCGATGGAGATAATACCCTACTTCCTGCTTGATTGATCTTGATGATATGAGTATTACAAGAGTTGATCTACCACGAGATCGGAGAGTCTAAACCCTAGAAGCTAGCCTATGGTATGATTGTTCTTGTCCTACGGACTAAACCCTCCGGTTTATATAGACACCGGAGGGAGCTAGGGTTACACAGAGTCGGTTACAAGGGAGGAGATCTACATATCCGAATTGCCAATCTTGCCTTCCACGCAAAGGAGATTCCCATCCGGACACGGGACGAAGTCTTCAATCTTGTATCTTCATAGTCCAACAGCCCGGCCAAAGTATA